>NC_050573.1:311406575-311756158 GCF_011100635.1 Trichosurus vulpecula | reverse complement strand
TCCTTTCACAGCGCCATCTTGGCTCTACCAATTCTCTATAACTCTTAATCTCTCTGGGCCTAGATTTCCTCATCTGTAAAAGAAGGGGATTGGACAAGATACCTTTTAAGGTCTTTTACAACTCTTATTTTATGATCAGCTGATTCTCCTCAGCAGTAAAGATAGTTTCCACCATTAAAAAAATGCGTAACAAGGTGATTGTCTCATAGAACATGCTCAAGAAATGTTTGGTGATTAATTAATGGATTGATTTTTATAATTTTAAGAATCATGGAGGGCTAAGAATAGACAATTCCAAGGTATCTATCTATCCTTTCTTAGGGTTCCTTTTCCTACTCATATACTAATTTCAAAATTCTGATCCTTATCTTGGCATTAAGTGGATTTTATACTACATTAATTATAAAATATAAATGAATACTCTCACTGTCACATTTCCTTTTCTCTTCCTAAAAGTATGATATTACCATAATATTTACATGCCTTTTTTCCCCAACCACAGACCCAATTTTCATAGAAATGATGCAGGGAAGTGAAGAGAAAATCTCTAGGAACTTTTCTTTGGAGGAAATTTGGAGTTTCATATGAAAAGAGTCCATTGTGGAAAAAAAAGAGTTGTTACTAAACAGGACAGTTTTAAAAATTCCAGTTAATTAGGATTGATCAAAATGATTTTTTAAATGTAACTTGGAAGAGTCTTAAATGATTAGTCACAATCAACAACAGTGATCAGCTCTAGTCTCAAGACAGAAAACTGTCAGTGTTGAACAATATCATGTACACTGTAGTAGAAAGAGCATTACACAAAGGTCAGAAGCTTGTGTTCTACAGGCATCACAACTTTGTGACCTAGCTTTATTATCTTAGCCAAGATCCATTATCTCTGTCTTTCCTTTTCTATAAAATGAAGGTATTGGGCTGCATTGCCTCTAATGTCCCTTACAGATCAAAATTTATACTTTCTTTCTAAATAGGAGGATACCTAGCTATGCTCACTTCATTCCCAGTTTGCTTCCTCTCTGGGCCACTCCATCTTTTCAATTGCCTATGTACCCTTCCCTCCAGTATTAGTACCTTTCTTTTCAGTTCCCCTTTGTGTGTTGACTTCTCTCATTACAATATAAGTTCCTTGAGAGCAGGTAATCTCATTTGCTTATATTTAGATGCCCAGTGCTTGAGAAAATACCTGGCACATATCGTGCACTTGACAAATGTTTTATCTTTCATCTAGTTATACCTCTAGATGAATAAATACAACAATGTGGACTCTTCTGGTATCTATGTTAAAGCAAATTAACTTGAAATGTGTTCATCTAAATGTTCATACTAAAACATGATTTGATGTCAATTTTTGATTTGATGTCCATTTAGCTGGGTTTTCAGGAAAACCAAGTATAACAATGGTACAATATGCAGTAATAACAGTAATGGTAATGGAAACTATCTTAATGCCTTATACCAATTAAGCACTGTTTCTTGTTGTTAATTTAAGTGTAGAAAGTAGCCATCTAAATTATGCTAGGGTTGTAGTAAACAAATTATGCTGAACCTTGGAATATAAAAGCTTTAAAACAAAATACAGTAAAGTAAAGTAAAATTTCTTGAAGAGTAAATTAACATTCTATTAATAATTCTTACGTGTCTAATCTTTCATCTGCATTAGAAAATAAAGCCACACTAAAGGTTAGCAGCTCAGGTGAAGTGTAATCCATTAGTCTGATTTATTCACTTAATTAAACTTGCTTTTGAAATGGTGAGCTGCATTTTATTTAATATTTCATTTTTTATACTTAGATAATACAACATAAATGCTCATATCAAAAGTTAATATAATTCAGATGTCTTGGGAAAATCCTAAGATAAAAAGAAGTAGTTGTGCCTGACCCAAACTAATGGGTGTTCCTTTTCCCAATCGGACATTCTGGAGAGCAATTTTCTATATATTATTAACAAAACTCAAAAGCAAGAGATAGAAAGAGAAATTCCATTTAAAGTTCCTGTAGACATTATAAAATATTTGGAAGTCTACCTGCCACAACAAACCCAGGAACTATATGCACAAAATTACAAAATATTTTCACACAAATAAAGTCAGATCTAAATAATTGGAAAAATGTCAGTTGTTCATGGGTAGACTGAGCTGATATAATAACAATGACTATTCTACCTTAATTAATTTACTTATTCAGTGTGATACCAATCAAACTACCAAAAATAATTTTATACAGCTAGAAAAAATAATAACAAAATTCATCTGGAAGAACAAAAGGCCCAGAATATCAAAGGAATTAATGAAAAGAAAGGCTATGGAAGGTGGCCTAGCCATACCAGATCTTAACTTGTATTATGAAGCTGCAATTAGCAAAACTACTTGGTACTGGCTAAGAAATAGAGTGGTGGATGAGTATAATAGGTTAGGTACACAGGACATAGTAGTCAATGACTAAGTAATCTACTATTTGATAAACCCAAAGACCCCAGCTTCTAGGATAAGAATTCACTATCTGACAAAAAACTGCTGGGAACACTGGAAAAATAGTATGGCAGAAACTGGGCATAGACCAACATTTTACACTGTGTGCCAGAATAAAGTCCAAATCGGTACACAGTTTAGATGTAAAGGCTGATACTATAAGGAAATGGTGAGAGCAAGGAATAGTTTACCCATCAGATTTATGGAGAAGGGAAGAATTTATGACCAAACAAGAGATAGAGAGCATTATGAAATGCAAAATGAATAATTCTGATTACATTAAATCAAAATTTTTCTGCACAAAGCCAATGTAACCAGGATCAGGAGTGAAGCAGAAAATTGGGAAAGAATTTTTACAACCAGAGTCTCTCATAAAGGCCTTATTTCTAAAATATGAAGAAAACTGAGTAAAATTTGTAAGAGTAAAGTTATTTCCCAACAGACAAATGGTCAAAGGATATGAACAGGCAGTTTTCAGAGGAAGAAATTAAACCTATCTATAGCCATATGAAAAAATGCTCTAAATTGCTATTGATTAGAGAAATGCACATCAAAACAACTCTGAGGTCCCAAATCACACCTATCGGATCAGCTAACATAACAAAACAGGGGAAGATATGGGAAAATTGGAACACTAATTTATTGTTGGTAGAGCTGTGAACTGATTCAACCATTCTGGAGATCAATTTGGAACTATGCCCAGAGGAATACAAAAATGTACATACTCTTTGACCCAGCAATACTACTTCCAGGGCTGTATCCCAAAGAGCTTATAAAAATGGGAATAAGACCCAAAAGTATAAAAATATTTATAACAGCTCTTTTCGTGGTGGCCAAGAATTGGAAATTGAAGAGTGCCCATGAAATTGGGGAATGGCTGAACAAGTTGTGGTATATAAGTATAGTGGAATACTATTGTGCTGCAAGAAATGAGGAGCAGTTGTACTTCAGAAAACCCTGGAAAGACTTATATAAACTGATGCTGAGTGAAATGAACAGAAAGAAGAGAACATTGTACACAGTAACAACTACACTATTCAATGACTAACTTTGATAGACTTTGCTCTTCTCAGCAATGCAAGAATCTAAGACAATTTCAAAAGACTCAAGATGGAAAATGCTATCCACACCCAGGGAAAGAATTATGGAATCTGAATGCAGATCAAAGTGTACTATTTGCTCTCTCTTTTTTTTTCTTTGTTTTTTTTTTTCTTTCTCAAGGTTTCCCCAATTCATTCTAACTCTTCTTTACAATATGACTAATATGAAAATATGTTTAATATGAATGAATAAGTAAAGCCTATATCAGATTGCATGCCATCTTGGGGAGGGAGGAGGAGAGGGAGGTAGAGAATAATTAATACTCAAAAGCTTATGGAAATGGATGTTGAAAGCTAAAATTAAATCAATTAAAAAAAGAAAAACCTGGAAAGACTTACTTGAACTGATGCAAAATGGAATAAGCAGAACCAGGAGAACATTGTATACAGTTCATTATTATATGGTAATCGACAGTGAATAACTTAGACATTTTCAACCGTATAATTATCCAAGACAATTCTGAAGGACTTATGTTGAAAAATGCTCTCCATCTTCAGAGAAAGAACTGATAGAATTAAGATATAGATCAAAGCATATTTTTTTCTTTCTTCTTCTTTTTTCTGTATTTTCTCTATTTCATTGATTATCTGTTTTTCCCTCCTGAAGGATTATACTCAGTTTTGCTGGGTAGGTGATTCCTAGCTCCTCTGACCTCTGGAATATCTATTCCAAGCCCTCCAATCCCTTCATTTAGAAGCTGCTAAATCTTGTGTTACCCTGATTGTGTTTCCACAATACTCAAATTGTTTCTTCCTAGCTGCTTGCAATATATCCTCTTTGATCTGGGAACTCTGGAATTTGGCCACTATATTCCTAGCAGCTTTTCCTTTTGAGATCTCTTTCAGGAGGTGCTCAGTGGATTTTTTCAATTTCTATTTTACCCTCTGGTTCTATTATATCAGGGCAGTTTTCCTTGATAATTTCTTGAAAGATGATGTCCAGGCTCTTTTTTGATCATGGCTTTCAGGTAGGCCAATAATTTTTAAATTATCTCTTGTGGATCTATTTTCCAGGTCAGTGGTTTTTCTAATAAGAGATTTAACATTGTTTTCCATTTTTTCCTACTTTTTGTTCTGTTTTATATTTTCTTGATTTCTCATAAACCCATTAGCTTCCGTTTGCTCCATTCTCATTTTTTTACACGATAAATAATGCTTTCATGAATCTTCATAATCTTCCTCTCCCCAAAGAGACCAGTGAGTCTATTGTTTTCTTTTTATTGAGATAGACGGGGTAAGAGAGAGGAAGGGGGGGAAGAGAGAGGGGGAAAAGAGAGAGAGAGAGGGAGAGGGAGGGAGAGACAAAGACAGAGACAGAGAGAGCCAGAGACAGAGAGAGAGACAGAGAGAGAGACAGAGACAGGGACAGACAGAGAGAGAGATGGAGAGAGAGAGAGGGAGAGAGAGAGACAGATCGAGAGAGAGAGAGAGAGAGAGAGAGAGAGGGAGAGAGAGGGAGGGGGAGAGGGAGAGAGAGGGAGGGAGAGAGAAAGAAAGAGAGGGGAGAGGGGAGGGAGAGAGAGAGAGAGAGAGAGAGAGAGAGAGAGAGAGAGAGAGAGAGAGAGAGAGTAAATCTTTGAAATAGGAAATAATGTCCTCAGAATTGACCAGAACATTGATGACAGAGTGCAGGCACTAATTACTTCTTTCCTGAACTATTGCAAAAGTCTTTCTAATTAATCTCCCTGCCTCAAGTCTCTCCCCACTCCAATCCATCATCCACACAGCTGCCAAAGTTTCTTTTCTAAAATCCAGCTCTGACCATGCCTCTCTTTTTCAATAAGTCCAAGTGGATTCCTTTATGACTAGGATCAAATACAACAACCCACACCCACTATATTTGTGATTTAAAGTAATTTCCATACTTGGCCCAATTTACCTTTAAAGCCTTATTACACATTACTCTTCTTCATGGATCCCATTTTAATTGGCCTTTTTAACACCTTTCCCAACTGTATGCTTTTACACAGTCTGTCCTCAATGCCTGCAATACACTTTGCCTACACTTCTGCCTTTTAGAAGCTATTGTCTTAATCAAGTCTCAGGTCTTTCCCTCTGTACATGAAACTTTTCCTATCTCTTCAACTACGTGTATTTGGCCACCTTGTATCTATTTGGTATGCATCTGTATATATGCATGATGTCTTCACATATATAATATAATATATACTACAGATCCTTGAAGGTGGAGACTGTTATTTTGTCCTTCACTCTGTGCCTGGCATACAGTATGTGCTTAATGAATATTTGTGGATTTCTTGACTGAGATCAAGAAAAGAAGCCAGGACTTTCAAACCTCATCTGAATGGTCTCTCCATTGATCCATACTGTATTTAATGCTCGATATAATCCTGCGGATAAGAAAGCAGTATAGTATAGTGGGACAAAGACTTCACATAGTATTGAAAAAACATGGGATTAAATCCAGTCTCTGATGCTTACTAGGTGTGTTACCTTTTCCAAATTATTTTGCCACATAGAACCTCAGTTAATTCATATATAAAATGGGACTATTATTCCTTCTGATATTGACTTCATGAGACTGTTGTGAAGATCAAATGAGATAATTCATTCAATGCACTACAAAGGGACTGGATAGGAAGAAAATGTGTTTTTTCATTGGTTCAGGGAAGGCTCTGGATGAGAAAAGCCCCTGCTATTGCTGGTAGAGTCCTATCCAGTTTAGAGTCTAAGTGAGTTGCCTACCAGTAGTGTCAAAATCAAATAGAAAAAGATCCTATAGTCCTAATATTGACCAAGAAAACCACAAATTTACATTACAGATGTTATATTGTAATTTTATTTATTTTGTTAAATATTTCCCAATTCCATTTTAACCTGTTTCAGTCATATCAGAAATGAGCCATGAATTGACCTAGAATACTGATATATTGTGGAACTTGTCTAGAATCACTCAGACAATATGTGTCAGGGGCAGGATTTAAAACTAGATAATACTGATTCTGAAACTGGTTCTCTATCCACTATGCAAACACTACAAAAATGAGGATAATTACTATTCTTTTTTTATTCTTTCCTAAAGAAGGCAAAAACAAAGTTTAGAAAGGTGATATTGCCCACATCAGTTCTGTTGCTGGAAGAATTTGGGTAGTCATTGTGTATACAAAAGAAAGGATCATTGCAATACTTCTATAAATGAGGAAAAGACTAATCAGAGATCATCTGTATTTATAATAGCAAAGAGCATGGGGTATAATGTGATTTAACTTAAATGTTACCTGGAGGGGATTCTGGTTCACATTGTAGCAAGGTCAGTTCAAAAAAGCCAGTGGGTGGGGGAAGACACCCTCTGGGACCTCCACATGAAAGACTGAAAAGAGTAGAAAGGTAGTAGCAGATTGGGCCTTTAACTGTCTCATCTTTGGCATGCCAGGGGCTGGGCATCTCTTAAGAAGAGTCCCTTGACATTTTCATGATGGTGGAAGATAAAATGGAACTTCATAAAGGAATGCAAGTGAGATTCACTAGCAGACAATGGAATTGTATCCTGGGGATATGCACTCACTTAAAAAAAAAGAACTTTTTTTAACCTTCTATCTGTTCTAATATTCAAGCTGACAAAGGATTTCAAAGACTTTTGAACTATATCCATATACTCTGTTGCATGGAATACCAAATCTTATAATTCACACAGAAGATTTTTTTTAAAAAAGCAATAATCATTTATTAGTAATAAAACCACGTGTTTGTATTCTTTACGTAGTCATTCTGGTAAGTCAGGAGTATCTTATATATCCCCTAAATAGCTTTACATTTACTTTCTACTACTTATCTTCTTAACTCTAGCTTTAGTATTTTTCCATTGGACATTTTTTTAGTGTTCTTTTTTAATGTTTTTTTCCCCAAGGCTCTTTCTGTTTTTTTTTCTTTCTATTCCCTATGTTGAGATCTGAATATATTGCTCAAAAATGTTATTTCAAGTTGTTTCTTGAAAAAAATATCCATAATAGAAGCATCTTTCAAAGTACACAATCTAAAAAAGTTTTCCCTTAAGTGACTTCTTCATTCTCTAAAGGTTAAATAGAAAAACAAGCAAAAGAAACAAAGCACATCATACAGCAACTAAATTATTTTTCCAGGAGGTGACTAATCTATTTTCAATATCTCCTAACTCAAGAAGACATGAACTAATTAGCAACTAATTACATAATTTGTTATTGTTAGCTGATATAAAAATTAGAATGAAGGGAAGCAGATTCAAAGGGCAAGAAAAGAAATTCAGAAATACATCAACTCAGAGTCCACTTGACATGTAGGCAGAATACTGAACTGATTTCAGAAGCATCTGGAAGGCTTTGCATTCCACTATTGGGAAAATGATGAAAAAATAAATATTTTAAAAATAATTTCTGAGGTTCCATTATTCTGAATTTTACACTTTGGCTAAAAACTTCTCTCTAGCTAAAATGCGAATTTTGTTGTTCAGTCATTTCAACCACACCAGATTTTTTTGTGATCCCATTTGGGGTTTTCTTGGCAAAGATGTTGGAGTTGTTTGTCGTCCCCTTCCCCCCCCTGTCTTTAAACAAATGAGGAACTGAGGCAAACAGAGTTAAGCAAATTGCCCAGGGTTACACAGTTAATAAGCATCTGGGGACCAACGCTCTTATCCACTGTACTGTCTAACTACCCCCAAAAAACTACTGAGCTGGAAAATATATTATTGTTGTTCAGTTGTTTCAATCATGTCCAAATCTTTGGGACTCCATTTTGGCTTTGCCATTTCCTTTTCTAGATCATTTTTTTTAGCCAATGAGGAACTGAAGCAAACAGGGTTAAGTGACTTGCCCAGGGTTACACAGCTAGTAAGTGTCTGTGACTGGATTTGAAATCAGGAAAGTGAATGTTCTTGACTTCAGGCCTGGCATTCTATGTATTGTGCCACCTAGCTGCCCCTAAAATGCAAATATCCCTTTGAAAAAGGTAACTTTCAGGTTTTATTAGTCATTTTTACCTTAGTGTGAATTTAATAGTTTTTTTTCCCCCTTACAGTACCTTTTGATAGGAAAACAGACAAGTAGTACCATGAGTCACTCAAACCAGCAATCACCTGCTTTCTTTTACTAGTAGGCCTCAAGATTGAACGCATGTACTTCCTCTGTTGGTTGCCTGCTATCAGCAACACTCTACCCACTTCAGGCAAAGAAGCATGCCTATCCAATTTCCCCTTGTTCTGCTTCCTGAAAACAGCACACAAGCCTTTTATTTAGTAGTTTTTTAGGGCTTTGTTTTTAAACACCACTTGAAAACAAAGATTGTAAAGTAACGAATCAAAGGAAAGGGTTACAAAGTTCACAGTGTTTCATCAATTAATCCTAGTTACGCATGAACATTTGCAAGAAACTAAGATTTATCGTCTATTTGTAATTTTTGCCTGACTTTTTCCTTTTGTTTTCTCCCTCTTCTAGGACTCAGCCTCAGAGTCAGCAGGGCCAAGCTGATCTTGGCTCTATCTTAAAAGTCTCTGTGATATAGGTCTCTAAGTCAATGGATTCAGTTGGGTCAAATAATTAATCATGGGTTAACTCAGCCCTCCAGAACCTGCTTCCCAAATCTAGTTTAAGGTGTAAGAATCCCAGAAGTATAATAAGAGAATCTTAGAATTTTATTGGAGAGATAAAGAGAGAGAGAGAGAGAGACAGGGAGAGGGAGGGAGAGAGAGTAGTATATATCAAGTATGAGACAAAACCACTAGACAGGATACCTTCCATTGTTTTTTTTTTCTATCTATCTATCATCTATTTTTCTGATGTCATCATAATTTTCCTGTGTAAATTCTGGGTTTTCGACATGTTAGAACCCACTCAGAGCTCACATTCAAAGGAACTCCTCAACATCCATTAACTGATCTATGAAGAATAGTATTCCATGACATAAAGGTAAACAAGATCACCAGAAGAATATTGGTACTGGGCATATGGACATTTGTTTCTAGGAGGAATTGGGGATCAATGAAAGAACTGCAGTTTGCCAAAGGCAGTCTGGATATCCTCTTTCTCCAGTTCAATTCAAAATCTGTCTTATTTCTCCATTTGTGTCTAACACACATACAAATACACACACACACATACACTGCTGGATCATGCATGACTGAACAATAAACATCCATCATTCCCTTGATTTTTTCTGAGTAGATAGTAAAGCCTATTTGCATGACTTCAGACCACATTTATCAGGTTGTGAATTATTTCAGGGTTTCACGCAATGTTATCTGTGAACCGAAATTTCTGGTGTACCTCACCATCTATTGGAAATCTCTCATTCTACTTGATTCTACCCTAGACACATAAGGATGGCAAATGCCTTTGATGAAGACACATTTCTCTGGTCTATGTCTCACTCAAAAGTTAATAATCAGTGGGTAATCAAACCAAGTCATATCTTTTGTTATATCTTAAAATGAATCCTAAATCATTTTCATGAATGAATAAAAGACATCTTGCTGGAGAACTTTTAAAGTGCTATATTGCTTTACCAAATCAAATGCTTTTAATAGCAAAAAAAGGAAAAAAAAGCTCAGTGAGATTTTCTACACCTTTCAGCCAACTCGGTGATTGTGAAGTAGTATATTTTAAAATGTTATTTGCAAAAACCTTCTTGCTCTTCATCTTACTTTCATTGAAAATGCTCTTAATGCCTATGTAGATTATTCTTACAAAATTTTATAGAGGTGAAAACAAAAGCCCCTTATCTATATAAAATTATCTACTTGGTTTCAGTGTTTCAATAAAAATAAGGTCTGATTTCCACCCCCCCCCCATAGAAACAATGTGTATTACAAGGAAAGTAGTGGGAGAGGGAGGAATTTTTTTAAAATGTTATTTTGCTTACTGTCTTATTGTTGGAGAAATTTTGAGGGAAAATGTGCTTACCCTCCCCCTTCACAGAGATGAGGGACTGCGGGTATTGAATATTTCTTATTCTATCAGACACAGTAAAAGTGGTGCCCAGTTTTGCTGAAGTGTTTTTTTTTTAATTTCTAAATTAACCTTTGTTACCAGAATTGGCTTGCTGAGTAGGGGAAGGAAGCTGGGTATATTCAGAAATGAGTAATTTATGAAAGCAAAAGGACATCAATAAAAATAAAATATGGTTTCAAAGCCATCTAGTTCTCTTTTTTCCCAATTTTCATTTCCAAGCCCCTTTAACCAGATATGCAATTATTTAGGGAAATATATGTTTCATTGTAACCAATTAGGTGTACTCCATCTCAAGTCAACTTGAAATTTCTTCTATCTACTTAAGTTTCCAAGGAGAAAAATTCAGGATTTATCTTTCTTTATTTGAAGTTTGTTGTCTTTAATTTTCAAAAAGCTGAATTCAGCGAGATAGAAGGTTTAGTGTCTTTAATGAGAGAATATAGTTGCCTAGGAAAAGGACAGTGGTATGCTTATTGAGTATACAAAAATAAGTGCAGTCAAAATAAAACCCAAATTATGTTATCAATAAATGATCTTCTTAACCAGCTGTTCAGTTGTCAAATTAATCTTTCTCTCCTTAAGCCCCTCATTTTATGTGACAATTTGAATGAAAACACTACCCATGTTCCTAAAATCTTGAATATCTTGCCTGAGACTTAATAATCTTTAGCAATACTTTCTAGGTTCCATCTGTCATTCTTGTTTGTCCCCATATGAATCAAGTGAAAGTAGGGTAATTGTCATTAAGTTTAACCAGTCATGGAAGACACTCTGTCATGCTCCAAACACACTCTGGAAAAACAAAATCTCTCCATTCATAATGATACGTGGTCAGTTAGTTATCCCTCACTAGTGTCGCAAAGTATCATTACTCGTGAGTTAATATTGTAGAGTGAAAAGAATGCTTCATTTGGAGTGAAAAGAATGAATGAATGAACAAACGAATAACACATGTTAAGTATTTGCTATGCTCCAGAAACTGTTCTAAATTATGTGGAGAAATAAATACAAAAGAAATACAGTCTCCACTAGACAGAAGTTTCCATTCCAATAAGGAGAGAGTGCATATGAAGGAGCAGTGGATATGGAAAGATATTTTCGCATGAGAAATCACAAGTATAGTGAGCAGAATCATGGAGCAACTGAGACAGAAATGCTTTCCAGAAACAATGGTAGTCTTGATCGGATTACAGATTCCAGAACATGAGATACCAAGCATGTGATTAGGATATGGAACGTTTGGTAACTGTGAGGTTGTAGGGCAGATGGCAGGTAGATGATGAAGACAGATGTTTGTATGAGATATGAAGCATGGTCTACATTGGAAAAAAAACCTGTTGCCTTTCTGACTTCATCAGTAATCCTTTGCAGTTTAATACACCTTTTAAAATGTATTGCCTTGAAAGGAGCACAGTTCTTGAGGTCCTATCTGAGCAATAGAGTAAGACTGAGAGACAAAAAATGGGGAAAAAAATGATGGCGTTGGAGGCAGGGTAGCCTGAGTTTCAAGTCCACCTTCATAATAATTAGTTGTATGACCATGAGCAAATCACTTTATCTATGGGTGGATATAACTCAGGACTCTGACCTGGATCATTTCTTTTTCTTTCTCTATCTCCAATCTCTCTTGGAGATATCATCTCATGGATTCAGTATTCGTATCTTTATGCAAGGAACACCTAGACCTACATATACAGTCTTCATCTCCCTCCTGAGCTCCAGTCTTATGTCTCCAACTAACCACTAGACTTCTCACTTGGAAGTTCCATAAGTATATCAAAATCAAGATGTACGAAATTAAACTTATCTTCCTCCTAAACCCACCCTTTCTCCTAACTTCCGTGTTTCTATCAACAACCTTTCAGTCATCCTGGCTTACAAACTAGGAGACATCCTTAAATCTTGAGTCTCACTTAAGTACCAAATACAATCATTTTGATTTCCTTTTTTTCATAACATCATTCTCTTATGCCCTGTTTCACTCTATTCATACCAATACCAACCTAGTTCAAACTCTCATAACTTTTTCTTTTTTTTTAAATTCTCTGTTTTGTATTTTATTTTCCCAATTACATGTAAAAACAATTTTTAACATTCATTTTTAAAACTTTGAGTTCCACATTCTCTCCTTTCCTCCCTCCCCAACTGCCCTCATTGAGAAGGCAGCAATTTGATGTTGTTTTATACATGTGTACTCATGCAAAACATGTTGGTATATTAGTCATGTTATGAAAGACAGCATAAACAAAAAAATCTCATGAAAAATACAGTAAAAAATAAGTATCCTTCAATCTATAGTCAGACACTATCAGCTTTTTCTCTAAGGATGGATAACAGTTTTCATCATAAGGCCTGCAGAACTTTCTTGGATCATTGTGTTGCTGAGAATTGCCAAATCATTCACAGCTGATCATCTTACAATATTGGTGTTACTTTGTACATACTATATGTCACTTTGCACCAGCTTCTGAAGGTCTTTCTAGGTTTTTCTGACAGCACCCTGCTCAACATTTCTCATAGCATAATAATATTCCATCAAAATTGCATACCAGAATTTGTTCAGCCACTCCCAATTTATGGGTGTTCCCTCAATTTCCAGTTCTTTGCTACCAGAAAAAGAACTGTTATAAATATTTTTGTACCTATAGATGCTTTTTTTCTTTTTGTTTTTTTTTACCTCTTTTGGAATACAGACCTAGAAGTGGTATTGGTAGGTTAAAAGGTGTGCATGTTTTTTGTGGCCTTTTGGGCACAGTTCCAAATTGCTCTGCAGAATGGCTGAAGCAGTTCATAACTCCACCAACAATGTATTAATGTCTCATTTTTTCCCACATCCCCTCCAACATTTGTCTTTTTCTTTCTCTGTCCTATTAGCTAATCTAATAGGTGTGACATAGTATCTCAGAATTGTTTTAATTTGCCTTTCCCCAATCAATAGTGATTTATATTATTTTTCACATGGCTATAGATAACTGATTACCTCATCTGAAAACTGCACCTCTTTCAATCATTTATCAATTGGGGAATGTCTCTTATTTTTACAAATTTGACTCCATTCTCTATGTGTCTGAAGCATGAGGCCTTTATCAGAAAAACTTGCTTCAAAATTTTTTCACGGTTACTATTGCTAACTGTATTTCTCTCCATCCTATTTTCTTCTCTGTTTATTCTATTCTCTCTCCCTTTTCACACTGTCCTTCTTTAAAATGTGTTTCTTCTGCCACCTCACCCAGTTTGTCCCCCTTCT
The DNA here is from genome assembly GCF_011100635.1 of Trichosurus vulpecula. Classification (NCBI taxonomy): domain Eukaryota; kingdom Metazoa; phylum Chordata; class Mammalia; order Diprotodontia; family Phalangeridae; genus Trichosurus; species Trichosurus vulpecula. The sequence continues at coordinate 311,742,397 of NC_050573.1, read as the reverse complement.
CTTATCCTCTTCCCTTCCTACTTTCCTGTAGGGTAAGATAGATTTCAGTACCCAAATGAGTGTGTATGGTATTCCCTCTTTAAGCCAATTCCAATTAGAAAAAGGTTCACTCACCCTCACCTCCCCCATTTTTCTCTCCACTATACAAGCTTTATCTTGTCTCTTTTATGTGAGATAATTTGCCCCAATCTACCTTTTCCTTCCTCCCAATTCATTCCTCTCTCATCCCTTAATTTATTTTTTGGATATCATCCCTTCATGTTCAACTCACATATGTGGCCTCTGTCTATATATACTCCTTCTAACTGCCCTAATAAGAAGAAAATTCATATGTGTTACAAGTATCATTTTCCCACATAGAAATGTAAACAGTTTAACCTTATTAAGTCCCTTTTCCCTTATGATTTCCCTTTCCTCTTTACCTTTTTATGATTCTCTTGAGTGGTGTATTTGAAAACCAAATTTTTCTCTTTAGTTATGATCTTTTCATCAGGAATGCATGAAATTCCTCTACTTCATTAAGACACCCATTTTCCCCCTGAAAGATTATGCTCAACTTTGCTGGGTAGGTTATTCTTGGTTGTAATCCATATTCCAAGTCTTCAGATCCTTTAATATAGAAGCTGATAAATCTTGTGTTGTCTTGGCTGTGGCTCCATGACACTCAAATTGTTTCTTTCTGACTGCTTACAATATTTTCTCCTTGACCTGGGAGCTCTGGAATTTGGCTATAATATTCCTGGGACTTTCACTTCCTTTCTAAATGAGGTGATCAGTTGATTCTTTCAATTTCTACTTCTTCCTCTTGTTCTAGAATACCAGGACCATTTTCCTTGATAATTTCTTAAAAGGTGATGTCTAAGCTCTTTATATTTTGGTAATGCTATCAGGCAGTCCAATCATTTTTAAATGATCTGTCTTGAATCTATTTTCTAGGTCAGTTGTTTTTTCAGTGACATATTTTACATTGCCTTATCTTTTTTTATTCTTTTGGTTTTTAAAAGTCATTAGCTTGCATTTGCTCAATTCTGATTTTTAAGGAATGATTTTCTTTAGTGAGCTTTTGTATGTCATTTTAATTTGGCCAATTTTACTTTTAAAGGTTTTTTTTCCTTCAGTGCATTTTTGTGCCTCTCTTTCCAATTAACCAATTCTGCTTTTCAATGCATTCTTCTCATTTTTTGCACCCCTTTTACCATTTGGCCTACTATGTTTTTAAGGTGCTATTTTCTTCAGTATTTTTTGTAGTTCCTTTATCAAGCTGTTGACTCATTTTTCATCATTTTCTCGCATCACTCTCATTTCTCTTCCTAATTTTACCTTTACCTCTCTTACTGGATTTTCAAAATCCTTTTTGAGCACTTCGATGGCCTGAGACCAATTCATATGTTTCTTGAAAGCTTTGCATGTAGGTGATTTGACTTTGCTATATTCTCATTCCGCGTGCAAAGCTGTTGCCTTTGCCTCCGTACCTTTGCATGCATTGTCCCCTAGTCTTGGAATCTTTTCCTTTCTTCTCTGGAGTGTTGGAACTATTAACTCTCTTCAAAGCTCAGCTCATATGCTACATCATGTAAGAGGCCTTTTCTGATTTCTTAGACTTTTTCAATGCCCATCAACCCCTTCTGAAATTACTTAGTACTTGTGTGTACTTTACGTTTACTTACTTGTAAAGGTATTATATCCACCATGTCCCTTGCCCCTCCCTCATTAGAATGTATATTCCTTGAGGGCAAGAACTGCGTAGGTTTTATATTTCTACCCCTCATACTTACTGTAATTCTTGGCACTTAGTACATACTTAATAAATGGTTACTGACTGAATCACGGGTTGGTTTTTTTTATTACCTCTCACGCATTTATAAAATGAAGATGCTAATCCCTATAGTACTTAAATTATACATGGTTGTTTTAAAGCTCAAAGAAGATAATTATCCGAGATGCTTTGCAAATTTTAAAGTGCACCATTAATATTAACTAAATGCTGGCTTGCTCACACATTTTTTGACTATCGTATGTGCGGTCAGAAAAGGAGGTGGACCATTCATGTAGAAGAGTGAGGGGTAATAGATGTCAAGCCTCAGTGCTTAATTGGTTCCTTATCTTATACCAAGGTACAGAACAAGGTACAGCCTAGCAGAAGAAAAGCAAAGCAAGCCTGCTTTATTGAGGGAAAAGGCTCATAAAAAGTATTGTCATGATGGATGGAAACAAGGCAAGTCCACTAAGACTTAATGGAAGGGGAAATCCAGTTAGTTTTTATTACTTTCTTATTGGAGATAAGCAGGTGCAATCTTTGAAAAGAGAAAGGGGGTTGGGAGTTGACGTGTAGCTGAAGAGTCAGCTACTCTTGCTGATTTGTACTGAGGCATGGGGACAGGAGGGTTGTTAAAGAATTGGCGATTACTTGACATTCAAATTGCCTGAGTTGAGACTTTCACCATTACTTCAGGCCTGACCCTGACAAGGTGATACCAAGTATGCTTCTTCATCTATTACATAGAGAGGTTTCTCAAGTCCTTATCTGCCCTCAAAATATTAAAAAAATCCAACAAAAAATTTCCAATACATTATGTGGAGCCTCTCTGGAGTCATTGTTGGAGGACATGGCCCAGAATCACATAGGATCAGTAGACAAGGATATGTTACAATCCACCCTGATGGAGAAAGTTTTTTTTTTTTTTTCAGTCATATCACACTGATGACTTATATTGAGTTTTTATTCAACCGCCAAACATAGATACCTTGGGTATAAACACCAGTCAATCTCTTCTTACATTTATACAGTTATTTTTGGGTATCTACTTATCCACTTAATAACTGTGTGAACTTGAGGAAGTCACAACCTTCTGAGCCTCAGTTTCCCCATCTCTAAAATTAGAATGTTGGACTAGATGGTCTCTGGAGTCCATTTTAACTAAGGGTTCTGATGTTCTGAGCACATTCTGCCTACTTCTTACTACTTGACATGCTTGAAATACAAAAGTAATGTTTGAGTCCAATTCCCTTTGTGAAGAGGGCATCACATGATTTAAAAGGCCAAGTGTAAACTTCAGAAAGTTGAAAGAAAAATCACATTGTTGTAATAAATGCTTCAAGCATGTCAGTTGTTGATTAACTTTCACTCCACTTCATTGATTTACACTTGGCTTCTATGACCCCAGATTGCTTTGGTTTCTTCCGTTTCAACTCTTACATTGAGCTCCGTTTCCTAGTTTAGTGGACCACTTTGTTACCATTCCCATTCACTGCTTCAGGGTTATACCTTTACTCTTAATCTTCTGCTATTGACTTTTGGACTCATGTCCTAGCAAACCCTTCCCTCATCCCCAACAGCTACTTTTCTCAGTCTTTTTTCATTTTAGGTGTTGGATGCCTGGTGTTCACCACAGATGTTAGGACAAGTTATGTGTACAGTATTCAGCTGTATGGATAAAGCTTACCCTTCCTTATTTGATCAGTCAGTTTGCTAATATTAATCAAGTGTGTATTATGTATGAGGCACTGTGCTAAGTGCTAGGGATATAAAAAAGGGTAAATCACTCCTTCCTTTCAAGGAATTCACATTATAATTGGTGAGACAAAAAACCAAAAAATATGTACATGCAAGATATATCTAAATCGATATATATATATATATATATATATATATATATATATATATATATATATATATATATATATCATAAGTTGGAAGTAATCTCAGAAAGAAGGGACTAACATTGGGGAGATGAGCAAAGACCCCTTGCAGAAAGTAAGATTTGTGTTGAGTCGTGAAGGAAAGCCAGAAGGAAGAGGTGAAGTGGGAGAATATTCCAAGCATGAGTGTCAGTCAGTGATAACTCTTTTTGAAATGGAGTGTTGTGTGCGAGGAACAGGAAGAAGGCCCATGTCACTGGATCAAAGAGTATACAGAGGGGCGTAAAATGTAAGAAGTCTGGAAAGTTTGGAAGGGGCCAAGTAGACAGTGTCTTTCAAAGTCAAACAGAGGATTTTATATTTGATCCTAGTTGTCTGCAGCAGAGGAGGAGTTACTCTGATGGGCAGTGGGGCAAGGTACTCCTCTCTTATTCTAAAGATTTATAATTCCATGCAAACAAGAACTCCATTTGTCAATTAATGGTTCTGAATTACTATGACCAACAAAACTGTGACCTGGTAGTAAGCTCTCTGATGTTGTGTTTTTGAATTCAAATACCCTGGCCCTTGAAGGACTAATGCAGTATTTTGTGCCACTCCCCCTCCCTCACTTCTGTTCTATTCCCCCAAACACATTATTAACATAATCACCATATTTCTGTTAATTGGATACTAACTGCTAACAATAGCAATCATACTTCATCACCATCAAGGACATGCCAATTGTATAATGAATGCTTACAGCAGCAACCACTTCATGGTTATAAAATATAATTCTGATATTTTTGCACTTGTCTTGTAGTAACATGTCACATCCTAACTTTTTGTTCCCCAAGGGCTGAGTAGGACTTCAACATTTAGCATTTAATTCAGCCATATTTCATCTAAGTCTCCATACTGCTACTGCAAAACTCACCAGGAATTTTTTTTCCTCATCCCAGGGTGGATCTATTCTCATGCTTGACACCTACTCCAATGCAATAGCATTGAGTTGACTTCTTTGGGATGTCTTAATGAGGATTTATTTTTGGTGGGGGGTGGGGGAGGGCAGGAAATTTGGTCTAGGGATTTCATCTTTGTAAGGGACCATCTTGAACAAATTCCCTTGAGTAATATAGGTATTCAGTTGCTCTGCAACTCATAGTCTTAAAGTACCTGGAGGCACAAAGAGGTTAAATGAATTATTAAAAGTTATACAGCAGCCAGCTAGGTGGCTCAGTGAATAGAGCACTGGCCCTGGAGTCAGGAGGATGTAAAATCCGGCCTCAGACACTCAACAGTTAGTAGCTGTGTGATCTTGGGCAAGTCACTTAATCCCAATTGACTTGCCTTCCCCTCTCCAAAAAAAATTACACAGAAATTTTGATTTAGGGGCAATATTTGAATTCAGGATTCCTAATTCTGAGACTGTGATGCCACATCTCATTTTTATAAATTTATTAACAATTATAATAATGACATCATTTATTAAGCACTTACTTTGTGCAAGGTATAGAAGCCAGGACTTCAAAGACAAAAATGAAATATTCCATGTCCTGAAGGAACTTACATTCTGTTGGGAATATTCAATACTCTGACTAGTAAATGTATGCTATCTACAAAGGAAATGGGCAATTTCATGATGGAGAAAGCACCTCAAACTTCAGCATCAGGAAAAATGTCATGTAGAAGGTAGCATGTTAGCTGAGCCTTAAAGGAAAATAAGTATTCAAATGAGCAGGAGTTTGGTATATTCTAAATCTTTGGAGAATGTATGCCAAGGAAAGGTATAGAGTGCTACATATTGTGGGAGGGGAGCAAATAAACCATCAAGACTAAAAAACAGAGTGCACCAGGGCAGCTATTGTGATTGAATACTGGAAAAGTAGGCCGGAGACCAATTATGAAGATGTTAAATGCTTTCTTTCCTAGAGAGCCACTGTGAATTCTTAAAAGTTCAAGTATAAAAGTGATATGGTCAGAACTTGTCATTGAAAGAAATTTGACAAACAATCACTTGAATTCAAGTAATATGTACCTAGAGTAGAATATAATGAATTTCACAATCTTGTAAAAAGCTCACTAACTCTACCTTCATGTCATTTGCAGAACCACAAGCATTTTATTTGATTTTTTAAAGCACTTTTCTTCTGCACAAGGCAGCAATTATCCAGAAACTCAGTTCCACCCGTTTGTTGCAGGTACCATTTGATATATATGTTTAATGTTCTAAGATTGGGAGTTTAGAGATGGTACAGACAGATACATTGGGATCTAATTTTCAAGTTTTTCTCTCATTCACTGTAAGATAAGCTATATTGTCTCCCTATTAAATATTCTGAATTACTTTCAAAAGCTCTTGTGATGCTATTCCATAAAATCAAATGACTTTTGGCTTGTCAAACTAAATACTTGTAGCTAAGACCTCCCCTCTGAGCCATTAATTTTAATATGTCCATCTGCATATCCAAGGAGTCAAAATTCAAGTTGGTCTGATCACAATTGCAATCTGCAGGCTTTACCTGAACAGATAAGTTGGTAGGCAGTGCTATGATGTTGTGCCTGGTTGTTGAATTGTTCCATTTTCTATTGAATGAAGCTGAAATGGTTAATGATAATATGAATCTGGAAGTTTTCTCTTATAAAATTGTGAATGCTTTCATCCCAACCTCCCTCTTGATGCTACTAGGATTATTCTATTTAGAGAGTTATTCCAATAGAATCAATTTACCTTTAGGGACAGGTTATTTTGTTTTCATCCTTGTATCCTGAACTTCTACTTTCAAATTGCATGTACTTCTTTATTAAACAAAAGTTAAACTGAAAACTCTTAGAAAGCAGAGATGTGTCCATTCAATTTAGTGAAGCTAGTGAAAGAGTACTATGCACTAAAACTCATATTATGATGCAATGTAAAATTCAATTTTAAAAAGAATTTTTTTCCCAAATTATAGCTTTTATTTGTAGATCATATTTAGATAATTTACTTCTAAATATATCCCTCCTCAATTTACCTGCCAATGGAGAACCAATTTATAGAAATTATTTTTTGAAGGAGAAAAAAAACAATTTAGCAAAACCAACCAACACATTAATTACATCTAACAGTACATGCAATATTACCCACCCAGGTCCTCCACTTCTGCAATATAAGGAGGAAAATGCATTTTTTCAACTCTTTTCCAAGGACTAGGTTGTTAATTGTGTAATTGGAGTGATTTGATTCTCTCTCACCAACACCACAACCTCATTAGTTATTTCAGATCATCTCAGGATGTAAAGAGCAAATAGCAGAAAATAAGGCTTTAAATGTGCTACATGAAGTGTATATACCTTGCCATCTGTAATGAGGTATAACAATTCTCTAAATTAATTGGAAGAGGAACCTGGCCATTGATTACATAAAGACTGGTCACATACAATCTCATTGGTCAATAAAAGACAAGCCTGCCCATCCTAAGTGGCAGTTAAAGCATTCATTAGTTAAAGAATTTTCAAGAAACAGTTGAGAGACATAGATGCTGTCTGTATTTTTGGAAGAGTGCACCCAAGGTGATAGAAGGAATTTTTTACCTTCTTTTCTTCCTGTGCCATCTTAGATAATTCCTTTGCTTGATATGATTGACAGCTGAATGACTGTTAAAACTAATTTCACCAGTGGAAGGTCGTGAGTTACAGTAGAAGTTACTTGAACCCTTAAAAATAAGGGTGGCAACTACCTTATGTGGCATTATGAGAGGGGAGGGGTAGAAATACAATTATAGTTACAGAGCATTCCAGTTTTTAGGTCTGCTTGTTCTTCTGATTTCCACTATTGCAGTTACTGCTTATGTTGTTTTCCTGGTTTTGATTTCTTCACTCAGCACTATGTTTTTCAGAATTTGTCATATTCATCATTTCTTAGAGCACAGTAGTGTTACATTCAGATACCACAATTTATTTCATTATTCCCCAATTAATGAACATCTATTTTATTACTAGTTGTTTAATACAACTAAAAGCTATTATGAATAATTTTGTGTATGTGAGACTTTGTTTTAGGTCATTGTCTTTTGTGGTATCTGATTAGCACAGAGCTCTTTAGTTCAAAATGCAGACTCAGTAATTTTTTTCAATCTGTTACAAATTGTTTCCTAGAATGGTTGAACCAATTTACAACTCCAACAATGCTGTATTAGTGCTCTGCCCTCAAAATTCACAATTTTCATCTTTTGTTAACTTTACAGTTTTTTTGACTTGTGAGGTGAAATCAAAGTCATTTCAATTTGCATTTCTCATAGTGATTTAGAGCAAAATTTTCATATAGTTAATAGTTTGCATTTATTTTTTATAAATTATTTTTAGTTTTCAACATTCACTTGCATAAGTTTTAAATTATCTTTGCCTCCCTTCCCTCCCCAAGATGGCAATCAATCTGATATAGCCTCTGCATATACATTCTTATTAAATATATTTCCACATTAGTTATGTTGTATAGAAGAATTAGAATGAAAGGGAGGAGCCATGAGAAAGAAAAAAAAAACAGAACGAAACAAAACTAAACAAAAAAGGAGAGCAAATAACATGCTTTGATCTGCATTCAGACGCCATATTTCTGTGGCTAAGGATGGCATTTTCCATCATGAGTCTTTTGGAGTTGTTTTAGGTCCATGAACTGCTGAGAAGACCTAAGTCTTTCAGTCAGTCATTGCACAGTGTGGCTGCTACTGTGTATAATGTTTTCCTGGTTCCCAAATTAGTGTAATCAAAATCATTCATTTTGCATTTTATAATGTTTGCTATCTCTTGTTCGTTCATAAATTCTTCCATTCTCTATAAATCTGGCAGATAAACTATTTCTTGCTCTCCCAATTAGCTTATAGTATCTGCTTTTATATCAAAATTGTGTACCCATTTGGACTTTATTTTGGTATACAGTGTAAAATGTTGGTCTATGCCCAGTTTCTACCATAGTGTTTTCCAGTTTTTGCAGCAGTTTTTCTCAAATAGTAAATTCTTATCCTACGAGCTGGAGTCTTTGGGTTTATCAAACAGTACATTACTATAGTCATTGACTACTGTGTCTCGTGTACCTAACCTATTTCACTGACCCACCTCTCTATTTCTTAGCCAGTACCAAGTAGTTTTGATGATTGCTGCTTTATAATACAAGTTAAGATGTGGTATGTTTAGGCGACCTTCCATAGCATTTCTTTTTATTAATTCCCTTGATATTCTGGACCTTTTGTACTTCCAGACAAATTTTGTTATTATTTTTTCTAGCTATATAAAATAATTTTGATAGTTTGATTGATATGGCCCTTAATAAGTAAATTAATTTAGGTAGAATTGTCATTTGTTGTTACATTAGCTCGGCCTACCCACAAGCAACTCGTGTTTTTCCAATTATATAGAACTGACTTTATTTGTGTGAAAAGTGTTTTGTGTATAGTCCCTGGGTATGTTTTGGCAGGTAAACTCTTAAATATTTTATAGTGTTTGCGGTAATTTTATGTGGAATTTCTCTTTCTATCTCTTGCTATTGAGCTTTGTTAGTAATATATAGAAATGCCAAAGATTTATGTGGGTTCATTTTATATTGTGCAACTTTGCTACAGTTATTAATTATTTCAAATAATGTTTTACTTGATTATCTAGGATCCTCTCTCTCTGTCTCTCTCTCTGTCTCTCTCTCTGTCTCTCTCTCTCTCATACACACACACACAAACATACACACATGCACATACACTGCTCTATGTCTCTTTCTCTCCATTCTTTCTATCTCTCTGTCTCTCTTTCTCCCTTTGTCTCTCTGTAATCGGGGTAACTAATAGCTCTCTCTTAGAATTTTATTGAGATGGTGAAATTGTTTCCCTCCTTCCCTCCAGAGGCATCATTATCAGCAGCACATATATGGCAGCAAATATGTGAGACTACCTTGACAGGGTTCCAGAATAAACCACAAATCGAAGTGCTGCAATGGAAAGAGCACTGAACTTGACTTATGTAATGGTAAGCAAAGTGGGACTTTTTGCTGTGTTTTTTTTCTTTTGGAGTGTTTCTCAGCACTAAGGCAATCAATTCCCTTTGATTGAGTCTTGCCTTTGTTTGAATCAAGAGCCTTAGATTGAATCAAGAGTCTTTGATGAACTGCTTAAGTCATGAGAAAGCCTAAGTCACATGAGTTTGAGTCACATGGTTGTGATGCCCTCTGACTTTGAAAAAGTGTGTATATATGCTCTGAGGTTAGAATTTTGCTTTGAGGTTCACTCATTGGAATTGTGTTTGTGTGATTTGGCAGGATGAGACTCTGGGTAGCCATTAAGGAGCCCCCAGTTTTGAAAACCCAGATGTTGGTGCTTCTCTCTCTGGTAACTATGTATATATTGCTATGGACAGACAGTTAGAAGCCCTGTCTGCTGATTTGTATTATTTGTTCTGTTTATATAATTTCTGTTTGCAATTTCTGTTTGTGTTTTCTCTGAAGTTCAGGGTGCTAAATTTTCCCCCTGAACTAAGTGAATAATATATGTATGTTTAGTTAAAGTGAGATTGTAAATCCCTTAAAATTGCTTTCCTCGGAAAAGCAGATCAAAAAACCTGTGCTAGCAGCCCTCCTGTGTGCTGGTGTTACTGGCCTTACACCTCCACAGCAGCTGCAAGCAGCATTGTTGTTACAACTTACTGAACCTTGCAGTCATGGTATCTGAGTTCAAATAGCAACTCTGCTATTTAGTGCTTGTGCAATCTTAAGCAAGTCACTCGACTCTTCTCGGGCTAAGTTTCCTTATACATAAAATGAGACATACTGGACTAGATCATAGCCAAGGTATTTTTAAACTCCGGACTTATGATACTTTCCTTTGTAGTCTTTCTCTGAGCAGAAGTGATTGAACAGCAGACCTCAAAAGTGAGGCTATCTCATGAGTTCAAGACCTCAAGAGCTTCTGAATCCAGATCCTGACTATGTCACCTGCAGGTGACATCACAACAACTTCTTAGAGGAGATGATAACTGCAGCAAGAACAATGAGTCAACCAGAAATTATCTGTGGTAAATGTGAAAGGCATATTGAGCAGTTCTACAAATTCTTTCATGCCTTAAGCTTTAACCTGCTGAAAGAGGATAATACATGACAGGTTACTGTTACATGTAGTATCTTTAATGTAGTCCTTTCTTTTATATTTTAAGTACAAGAACTGGCACTTAAGTAGACAAAGTAGCCTATGGGTAATGGAAGAGTTTATAAGTAACTTTGAACTTATAAAGCTGGATAGTTGTGAAAATATTAGATCCCTCAAAATGGGGAAATTAGAGAAGGAAAATCTTTAGGACAGAATGAAATTTTTGTTTGGGACATTTTGAGTTTGAGATGACAATATGATGCCTTTAATGAGCTATTAATTGACAAATGCCTATAGATGTTCTCCAATCCTCTCAGAGATACCCTTGGTAGACATTTTCATATTCTCCATGAGAAAGTAATCAATCTTTCAAACAAAAGCTGACTTCCTTCTATATCCAACAGGCTGAGTAAGTTACTCACATCTACCCCCTTACAAGTAGAAGGAAAAATGACAAAATAAACTTCTGGGCTAGCATTGGGGTGCATTGACAGAGAGACATTGAGAGCTTGAAGATGAAGAAGAAAGTTGGGAACAATTATTATAAGGAATGAGACAATCAGTTAAGGAACCATGTAAGGTTCACCAAGAAATTATAAGGGCCAAATTGATATTAAACCACATGATCCAGTCAAAATTGTTCAATTATTTATTCTGTCATTTTTCAGCTTCTTAGCAGTAGGAACAGAGAAGGAGGATAGTGACTTTGGCATGAGATAGAAAACTGCTAGGCATTAATATTCCTGAAGTTCACTTCCTCCTTACCTCCTCTTCATGGTATCTTTCCTTTTCTTCAAGATACAGTTCAAGATCAGCTTCTATTCTATATCTGTTCTATATCATCTTCTTTTCCAGTCCTTATCCTCCCCAATAGCTAGTATCATCATTCACTACTTTATTTTTACCTATTTTTAACCTTTATTTTTATATATTAATTTTTTTTATTTTTTTTTAATGCAATTTATTTATTTAACATATTTGGTTTTCAGCATTGATTTTCACAACAGTTTGAATTACAAATTTTCTCCCCATTTCTGCCCTCCCCCCCCCACTCCAAGATGGCGTATATTCTGGTTGCCCTGTTCCCCAGTCAGCCCTCCCCTCTATCACCCCCCTCCCCTCTCATCCCCTTTTCCCTTCCTTTCTTGTAGGGCAAGATAAATTTCTACGCCCCATTGCCTGTGTATCTTATTTTTTAGTTGCATACAAAAAGTTTTTTTGTTTTTGAACATCTGATTTTAAAACTTTGAGTTCCAAATTCCCTTCCCTCTTCCCTTCCCACCCACCCTCCCTAAGAAGTTGAGCAATTCAACCTAGGCCACACATGTATTATTATGTATAACCCTTCCACAATATTCATGTTGTGAAAGGCTAACTACATTTTGCTCCTTCCCAACCCATCCTGCTTTATTGAATTTTCTTCCTTGACCCTGTCCCCTTTCCAAAGTGTTTGTTTTGATTACCTCCACCCCCATCTGCCCTCCACTCCATCATCCCCCTGCCTTTTATTTTTTTTTTTTATCTTCCACCCTCTTCTTTCCTGTGGGGTAAGATACCCAACTGAGTATGTATGGTATTCCCCCTCAGGCCAAATCTGATGAGAGCAAGGTTCACTCATTCCCCCCTCACCTGCCCACTCCCCTCCTCTCCTAGAACTGCTTCCTCTTGCCACCTTTATGGGAGATAATCCACCCCATTCTATCTCTCCCTATCTCCCTCTCTCAGTAAGTTACTCTCTCATCCCTTAATTTCATTTTATTTCTTTTAGCTATCTTCCCTTCATCCTCAACTCACCCTGTGTCTGCTCTCTTTCTTTTACATATATATATATACACATACATACACATACATACATATACACATAGATGCATGCATACATACACATTCACTTATATATATACATAAACATATATATATGCATATATATATGCATATTCCCTTCAACTACCCTAATACTGAGGTCTCATGAATCATACTCATCATCTTTCCATGTAGGAATGTAACAAAACAGTTCAACTTTAGTAAGTCCCTTGCAATTTCCATTTCTTGATTACCTTTTCATGCTTCTCTTGATTCTTGTGTTTGAAAGTCAAATTTTCTATTCAGTTCTGGTCTTTTCACTGAGAAAGCTTGAAAGTCCTCCATTTTATTGAAAATCCATATTTTGCCTTGGAACATGATACTCAGTTTTGCTGGGTAGGTGATTCTAGGTTTTAATCCTAGCTCCATTGACCTCCGGAATATCGCATTCCACGCCCTTTGATCTCTTAATGTAGAAGCTGCCAGGTCTTGGGTTATTCTGATTGGGTTTCCACAATATTCAAATTGTTTCTTTCTGGCTGCTTGCAGTATTTTCTCCTTGATCTGGGAGCTCTGGAATTTGGCAACAATATTCCTAGGAGATTTCTTTTTGGGATCTATTTGCAGAGGCGATCGTTGGATTCTTTCAATTTCTATTTTGCCCTGTGGCTCTAGAATATCAGGGCAGTTCTCCTTGATAATTTCCTGAAAGATGGTATCTAGGCTCTTTTTTTGATCATGGCTTTCAGGTACTCCAATAATTTTTAAATTATCTCTCCTGGATCTATTTTCCAGGTCAGTGGTTTTTCCAAGGAGATATTTCACATTGTCTTCCATTTTTTCATTCCTCTGGTTCTGTTTTATAATATTCTGATTTCTCATAAAGTCACTAGCTTCCACTTGCTCCAATCTAATTTTTAAAGTAGTATTTTCTTTAGTGGTCTTTTGGACCTCCTTTTCCATTTGGCTAATTCTGCCTTTCAAGGAATTCTTCTCCTCATTGGCTTTTTGGAGCTCTTTTGCCATTTGAGTTAGTCTATTTTGTAAGGTGTTGTTTTCTTCAGTGTATTTTTCAGTATTTTTTTGGGTCTCCTTTAGCAAGTCATTGACTTGTTTTTCATGGTTTTCTCGCATCCTTCTTATTTCTCTTCCCAATTTTTCCTCTACTTCTCTAACTTGCTTTTCCAAATCCTTTTTGAGTTCTTCTATGTTCTGGGGCCAGTTCATGTTTTTCTTGGAGGCTTTGGTTGTAGGCTCTATGACTTTGCTGTCTTCTTTAGGCTGTATGTTTTGGTCTTCTTTGTCACCAAAGAAAGAATCCAAAGTCTGAGACAGAATCTGGGCGCGTTTTCGCGTCCTGGCCATATTCCCAACCAACTAACTTGACCCTTGAGCTTTTCAGTGGGGTATGACTGCTTGTAGATTACAGAGTTCTATGTTCTACGTTTGGGGGGGAGGTGCCAGCTCTGTCAGAGCTGCACTCCTCCTTCCCCAAGGACCCCCAGTCCAGACTGGGCTCAGATCTTTGGCAGGCTGTGCACCCCTGCTGTGATCCGCCACTTAATTCCCCCCACCAGGTGGGCCTGGAGCCGGAAGTAACAACAGCTGTAGCTGCCCCACCTCCGCTGCCCCCGGGGCTGGAAGCCGAACCGCGAACTCCTTCCACTCCCGCAGCTTTTCCCACTAACCTTCTCCGCAGTCTTTGGTGTTTGTGGGTCGAGGGGTCTGGTAACTGCTCACGTATTCAGGGCGCTAGGGCCCCCTCCGCCCGGCTTCCAGTCTGGATCGTCCACGCCGCTCAGGCTGGGCTCTGCTCCACTCCGTTCCCAGCTCCCAGCTCCCAGCTCCCAGCTCCGTGTGGAATAGAGCTCACCCAGAGACCATCCGGGCTGTCCTGGGCTGGAGCCCTGCTTCCCTCTGCTGTTCTGTGGGTTCTGCCGTTCTAGAATTGGTTCAGAGCCATTTTTATAGGTTTTTGGAGGGACTCGGGTACGGAGCTCACTCTAGTCCGTGCTTACCAGCCGCCATCTATATATTAATTTTATATACACTTACATATTTAAAAAGAAGGGTGCTTTTTTTCTTGTCATTGTATCACCAACTCTAAATATAGTGTTTCATACATGCTTAATCATTTTGAACCCAGAAAACTGTTTCTATTTTGGCTTTATATCTCCAGTCTCTACCATAGATCCTGGCACATAGTACAGCCCCTACAAATCCTTCTTGAATGATTGATTAGTAACTGATAATTATTCCATGAAACATCAAGAAACAATAAAACAAAATCAAAAGAATGAAAAAAGAGGAAAATGGCAACTATCTCATTGGGAAAACAAATGGCCGGGTAAATGGATTAAGGAGAGATAATTTAAGAATTTTTGGACTACCTGAAAGACACGATTTAAAAAAAAAAGCCTAGACATCATCTTTCAGGAACTTATGAAGGCAAATTGCCTTAATATCCTAGAATGAGAGGGTAATAATAGATGTTGAAAGACTCCACCAATCACCTCCTGAAAGAGATCCCAAAATTAAAATCTCCAGTAATATTGCAGCCAAACTTCAAAGCTCCTAGGTCAATGAGAAAATATTGAAGGCAACCAGAAAGAAGCAATTCAAATATTATGGCACCACAGTCAGGATAACTGAAAATTTAGCAGCTTTTATATTATAGAATTTGAGGACTTGAAATATGATACTCCTGAGAGCAAAAGAGCTAGGAATGTAATCAAGAATTAACCCAGAAAAAAATGAATGTAATTATTCATGGGGGATGGGGGTGGGGAATGGACACTTAACAAAAGAGAAGACTTTTAAGCATTCCTGATGAAAAGATCAGAGCTGAATAGAAAATTTGACTTTTAAATCCATTAGTCTAGAGAAGCTTAAAAAAAGTAATCAGAAAACAGAAATCCTAAGGGATTTGATAAAGTTAAACCATTTATGTTATTACATAGGAAGATGGTACATTTAAACCCTAAGAACTTTATTATTATTAGAGAAGCTAGAAGGAATACACATAAACAAAAGCCAGAGTTATGAGTAGAATATGATGGGATAATAACTAAAAAATAACATTAAATGGTGAGAAAGAGGAATACACCAAGAGAAGGGAAAAGAGAGAGGTAGAATGGGGCAAATTATTTAATATAAAAAGGAATGAATGAGTTTTTAGAGTGGAGGGAAAGATGGGGGCAGTGTGGGTAGAGTGCCTGAACCTTACTGGCATTGCAATCAGTTCAAAGAGCGAATAACATATAGAATCAGTTGGGTACAGAAATCTGTCTTACCCTTCAGGAAATAGGAGGGAAGGGGATAAGAGAAGGGGTACATGGTAGGGAGCTAATAGAAAGGAGGGAAGATTGGGCACACTAAAATTTAGAAGCCTTTTGCTTTTGAGAATGGACAGGGTAAAAGGAGAGAAACAGTAAAATAAATGGGGTGGGGGATATGATGGACAGAAATATATAGTTAAGCATAATTGTGAAAAGTTACAGCAAGTTGCTCATATCTCAAATATATAGAGAACTAAGTCAAACTTACGGAAATAAGAGCCGTTCCCCAATTGATAAATGGTCAAAGGATATGAACAGGCAGCTTTTAGACAAAGAATTCAAAACTACTTATAGTCATATACAATGTTCTAAATCATATTGATTAGTGAAATGAAAATTAAAATTTCTCTGAGGTACCACCCTACACCTATCAGATTGGCCAATATGACAGAAAAGGAAAATGATAAATGTTGCAGGTGATATTGGAAAACTGAGACACTAATGCACTGTTGGTGAAGTTGTGGATTAATTTAACCTCTCTATAAAGTAATGTGTAACTATACATAAAGGGTTATGAAACCACGAATACTCTTTCACCCAGAAATACTACTATTTCATCTATATCTCAAAGAGATAAAAAAGGAAAAGGACCTATATGTACAAAAATACCTAGAGTAACTCTTTTTGTGGTGGAAAGTATTTGGAAATTGGAAGAATGCCCATCAACTGAGGAATCACTGAATAAGTTGTGGTATATGATTGTGATGGAATACTATTGTACTATAAGAAATGATGCTCTCAGAAAAACCTAGAAAGACTTTCATGAACTGATACAGAGTGAAGTGAGTAGAACCAGGAGAACATTTTACACATCCACAGCAACATTATATGATGTTCAACAGAGAATGTGTTAGCTATTCTCAGCTATAAAAGATTATCTCAGATAATTACAAAAGACTAATGATGAAAAATGCTATCCATCTCTAGAGAAAGGACTGATGGAATTGGCATGTAGATGGAAGGATACTTTGTAAACTTTTATTTTTCTTGCTTTTTTTGGTCTCTTATTTTCCTTCACAGTATGAGTAATATGGAAATAGGTTTTGCATGACTACCCATGTATAACCTGTATCAAATTCCTTGCCTTCTCAATGAGAGAAGGAGAGGGCATAGAGGGAGGAAGAGAATTTGGAATTCAGAATTTTTAAATGAACATTTATATTTTGAATATATATATATATATATATTTGAAAATATTTTAACATGTAATTAAAAAAATAAAATATTAATTAAAAAAAGAAAAATATATCAGTTATATCCAGGCCCTTTTCTCCCCTGACTAGGTCACCACTCTAATTAAGGTCCTCATTGCATTTTACTAGATTGTATAATATATAATAAATCCCACCATAATCTGAGTCTTTCCGCTCATTAATCTGTCTTCCACACAGATTAATTCCACATTAAAATTATATTCCAATGGCATAGGTCTAACTATTTGACTCCCTCATTCAACAACCATGGATGTTCACCACCCTCACCCCACCCCCACAAACCAATTATCTCTAAGGAATAAAAATAAACTGCATTTAAGTCCATCTCCAATATGGCCTCAATATTATTTTTGCTACCCTCATTTCACATTACTTTCCATTATTCACTCTATACTACCATCAAATCAGACTAGTAGTTCTCCCCTGGACTAAACTTATCATCTCCTTCCAACACTGCGCATTCCCATATCATTTTGCTACAATAGAATGTTCTTCTTTTCTCAGCTACAAATCTTTGAATCCTTTTACTGAATTTTCCAAAGATCATCCCACATCTAATCCTTTTTAGTGAAGCCCTTCCTGGCTCTGCTTCACTCCCTCCACACACAGTTGCTAGTGCTCTTGCCTTAAATTGCCTCGTGCTACATTTATTGGGGTTATATTCTCATGGTAGAATGTAAACATGTTGAAAGCAAAGTCCGACTTGTTTGGGGGCTCTTTTTCTCCAGTGCCTATTACAGTGCCTTGCACATAGCTGTTGCTTAATATGTGGCTATTGAGTTAAATGGAATGAATAACAATATAAAAATGGAGATAACGTGCTTGACACGTATAAGTTACTTCCTAACGGTGTACACCAATTTCTGTGTATGTTTGGATGAAAGGAAATATGTAATAAAATACTTATTAACTAGCATGACCTTTTTCACAACTCATTTCAGAACATTTGAGAGTAAAGAATTACTTTTTCTATTTTTCATTTGAAGCTGTTTTTCCTTTAATTATCTGTGTATGTTTTCATTCAATAGAATGTAAACTTCTTGAAGTTTGGGACTCTTGTTTTTTGTCTTTTTATCCTGAGCACCCAGCACAGTATCTGACACATAGTAAATGCTTATAAATTCTTGTGGAAGTTATATACATATATATATATATATATATATATATATATATATATATATATATACACACACACACACAGCCATATATATACATATATATATACATATACATATATATGTATATATATGCTGAAACAAGAAAATCAAACAAAATATTTTTCCTATGACATGTTAAAATGTAACATGCTATTTCAGTGTTCCTCTAAAGAAGACACAGAGAAATCAACTTGTTTATCTACCTTGATCGCACTGAAATAACTGTCACAGCTTCACTTCCTTTTTATTATTTATGTCCTTGTTATTAATCCATGAAAAGAAATGGACATACAAGCCTTCCCACATTTCTATGAATTATTCTTATGGAAAAATAAGAAATGGACTTTGAGCAACATTAGGCAGAAGATAGAGGCCATTAATGAACTAATCACAGGAAAGAAGAATCAAGCAGAGAACCGTTGCTGGTGTTGGTTCACTGTTCTAATTGTAAACCTTTTATCTTCAAATAGATGTTCAAAATTTACCAAAAGATTTAAGCCCTAAGTGAAGTGCAGTGAACATTCAACCTCTCAATGGATTTGGCCCCATCTCTCCTACAGAGAAATCAAAAACAGGACCAAGAATTTTACAACCATTCTCTGCTCAAATTGCTGAAGTAAATTTACTCTCTTCAGGAAAATGATAAAGACACTACATGAATAAAAAGAAATTTGAGAAACGTTGAGAGAGAAAGGAAAAGGAGAGGAGGTGTAATTGCTTGACAAGGTTGGGGCTGGTATGCAGATGTTCTGAATGTGCGAGGTGGGGAATTATTGATTGATTCAGGGGGCGGGGTAGAAATTCAAAGCCAGTTATTTATGTACAGTGTAGGGACTTGGCCATTTTAAAAGAAGAATATATTCCCTTTAGGAAGCCAGGGAATTTAGATGAACCAAGTGCCTATTACTTGAATTTTCACATTCCAGATGACCAAAGGAAGAGGCTGAGATTTCCAAGAGGGAATCTTTGCCTGTGCTTCCTTTCTTTGAGCCCCACAGAACACTGCTTGGAGCACTACAGTGATTAGTTGCAGAGGGATAGCTTTTGCTTTCTTCCCTTGGATGGACAAAATTTACTCTTCCCACTTCATATGGAAGGGAGAAACACTATGATTTTCATTTGATACCTGCTTTTTTCACATTAAGGATTTTTCTGACCTCCCCCCCCATCGAAAGCCTAAGGATGGACACTTACCCCACAAAGATTTGGTGATTCATTATTTATTGCCCATGCAGCATTTGATTATGTGATACTATTCTTTGGCCTCAAATGAAACATAGTTTTGCCCTGTGTCATTATGACACATGCAATAAAGAAAATAGTTGCTACTGTTCAGGGCATTGTGGATTCAAAATAGAAGGTGGGATTCATGAAGTCAAGGAACGTTGTCTCTAACTTAGCCAACTAATATCCCTGAATGAAAAGGATCACATTAAATTAAGAAACTTAAAGACTTCACAAAATAGTCTATGTCTTTTGTGAATAATGCGGTGTATGTATGTGTGCTACCTTAAAATGTGAGTTATTAAAGAAAAGACCTATCAATGCTTTCTGATTTTCCTTAGTAGTTAAATCTGGCAGTCACTAGCTGACAAAGAGAAAGTCTATGGTGCCACTGGCCTAATGCATATGGTATTTCTGCCATCACTGAATTCCTTCTCACCTCTAGTACGTATATAACAAAAATTTGATCTTCAAAAGTAACCTCAAATTATGTTATGTCCACTCAGGACACTTGATTTGACTGTACTAGTATTGTAACCAAGAGTGAGTCATAATCTTACTGTGTGTCAGTTTACTCATTTATAAAATGAGGACTCTGGTTAGATAACCTGCAAAGTTTTTAGGCTCTGAAATTATATGTTCTTCTATTTCATATTGTAATGCAAGATCTTAGTCCCTAAGTGTGTGTACTGGGGTGGGAGAGGTTTGTAAATGTGTGCCAACTGATTGAAAGTTATGAGGTTGTTATTTTTTATAATAAGCCTGAATTCAAGTTCACCATTCCCCTTGAAAGTGAGATGAATCATGGGAATCATTATGAAAATAATGAAGTGCGTGGAGGCATCAGAATGAAAACAAAGCTGCTTATCTAGTATTTGACCATCATATAATGTCCTCTGAACTCTGAGGAGACCTAAGGGTGGAGTGATAATGAGATCAGATCGTCATTCTAGAAGGGACTTGACAAATGCAGCATGGGAAGTCACCCTCAACAAGTTCTTGTCTCCTAACATCACAAGCTGAAACTAGTCTGTAGAAGCAGATGGATAATTACTTGCCTGCCAAGGTTCCCAACATCTCTACTTCATAACCCTTTGTCTCCTTGTTAGTAAGAAGCAGGTATCGAGTAGTTAGTGATTCCTCTTGCCACTTCTTCTTCCCTTAAAATGATGCAATGATATGAATAGTAGTTAACCATTTTTACAGTATTTTAAGGTTTACAAATCACTGCCCTTATGTATTTCATTTTATCCTAACAATGCTATAAAGTAGGAGCTATTTTTATCTCTATTTTAAAGATGGCTTGGAAAGGTGAAGTTATTAACCCAGGATCATACAACCATTAAGTTTTTAAGGGAGGATTCAAAAGCAGGTCTTCTGACATCAAGTCCTTACTCTTACTACTATGCCACCTAGCAGCTTTTGTTGTTATTAAAACAGGCAAAGTTTTAGTAGAATCTTTGTGTGTATATATATATATATATAATTATAAAATTATATGTATATACACACACATGTGTATATGTGTGTATATGTATATATGCTCTCCATAACTGTTGCATTATGTCTTCATTGCAGTATTATGATCTTCTTTCCAAAAATCTCTATGTCCTAGTATAGACATTCAGGTTCTCTGCAGTTTGTGTCCATAAAAATGCCACGTTTGTTTCTCTACCAGCTTATTTTCACTGAAAAATTACAATATCCTTTCCCTTTCTAGCTTATGGATTTACTCTTTGTATAATGCTCTTCTGCTGTCTTCTTATGTTTCTTTGTTATAAATTACATTGTCATCTATGTTAACCATGGCCACATTCTATACAGTAGCCTACTCCCACAAAATCTCAGGTTGTTGAATTGACCTCCTGTTTTAAGGATCTCTGGTTTGCTTTATTTAACACTCATAATTTTCATATTTCTATATAGACATCAGAGATCATACTTTTTGCTGACTAATTTCCTGTTTTTTGTCTCCTATGCATCATTGAACCTCTCTTCTGCTTGTCTTCCTATGTTGTAGCTGCTACATTCTATTTAACTTGAATGAAGATAGTTTTGCTCCTCTCCATAGCACTTCTGTTTAAATCCTTCTTGATAAACTTTATAACCCTCCAGGCAAGGCACTTTTATTAGTAAAGAAGAACATAGGGAGACAGAGTGAAAAGAAGAGGAAGAAGAGGAAGAAGAGGAAGAAGAGGAAGAAGAAGAAGAAGAAGAAGAAGAAGAAGAAGAAGAAGAAGAAGAAGAAGAAGAAGAAGAAGAAGAAGAAGAAGAAGAAGAAGAAGAAGAAGGAAAGAGAGAGAGACAGAGACAGAGAGAGAGTCAGAGAGATGGTACCATGAAATAAGAAAATGCGGGTACTTGCTGGGAGAAAAAAAAAATCTGAGATGAAAGAGATATGCATTTAACAGTCCCCTTGTCCATGAGGAATAAGATAAACTGTACTTCTATATTGTTACCTCTCCATGCCTAATCCTTATTGAAACCTGGCATTTTCTCCTTCTGACCTATGAGACCCATATCCTGACTATAGCAGCCAGCTAATATTGACCCTATTCAGGTTTCATATTGAAATAAAGCAAGTGATAATCAATGTAAGGAAATATGAAGAACCTGTTCAAGAATGGCTAAGGATTCAAACAACGTTTGTGGATTTTAGCCCACTCCCCGCTCTAGTCAATTTGAACTCTAATGAAATAAAGGTAGAGACAATATGTGAGACCCATTTCAGAATCCTCAAAATCTCCAACCTTGACTTTGGGTCAAAGTCGACAACAGATACAATGCTCTTCTCTATAGATAGCAGTGTATTAATTATGTCAACTGTTCAGACATTAAAATGAAATCCACAGCAATGAAAAATATTGGTCTAACCATACGCAATGTAGAAACAAAGTGGATAAAAATGCATTTCATACTATAACATTGGCTGAAAATGCAGTTCATTAGGTCCATTTATGTACATGTACATATGCAGCAGGGGGTGGGATGTGATTTTCCCCCAACTCAGTTTATGTAAACATGTGATTTAGTCACAGATGATGAAGTTTAAATGTGTTTTTAAAATGTTAAGGTAGCTAAAATTTTGGCCACACCCTGTGACTTCTTTACATGCTGGGAAACATTTTTTACTAGAATTCAAGGATGAATCCTCGTTGTACGAGCAATACCTTTGCAGGGTTTACATTAGATCTTAGGAGTGAGCAGCCATTTGTACTCCAAGCAGATATTGATGCAGAAAGTCAGTTACCTGAGGAGAAAAAGCACTTCTAAACCTGAGGATAAGTAGCAGCAAAGAGAGCCAGCTAAGGATTAAAACCAGAAGTAGCCCTGGAAAGTGATATTGAAATGTTGGGATGAGCAGGACCTCAGAACCCAGGGGGGTAACTTAGCCAGCAATGATGCATCCTATGAGAGCCATGTGAAGACTCCACAAAGATAGAAAGGTCTTCCAATCTCTGTGGTATCAAGTGTTATTTAAGATGTCTCTGACACACATTTATTATCCACGTGATCCTCACTAATAGTACTTCAAATTTAAGCCTACAGTTCCCTATAGACACTTTGTGATTTGTAAAAGAGTACACCCCGGGTTTATGCGAGGAATGTTTTATAGCTACTGTTTTCATCATATGATATTAGCACAGGTCTTTGCTGAAAGCTAACTATGTCTACTAACTGATTGGCAACGGGAGGCATGCCTGTAGGATCTGTGTTCTATGGGGTTAGGAGTGAGTCCACAGGGTTGCCCCTAGAATCTAAGATAGTAGATGCTCTTTGACGACCCAAATGGAAAGGATGAGTGAAGTTGAAGGGATAGCATAGGAGTACTAGAAAAAGATATACTTATGTTTTGAACATGTGATACAAATAGATAATTAGGCCAGCTGTGAAACTATGTGGAAGATAGAAGCATATTTGGGAAATTGTATAGGGCTTTCAATAATAGTAAACAGATTGTTGTTTTTAAAAAAGCTATCCCTTTAATGCCAGTATTCAGTTTATGATGGTATATGTGTGCAAATAATGGAATGCTAAAAGTCTAAATACAATGGAGAGAAATAACTTGAGCATGAGTAGTCTATAGAATATGACCAATGATGTATGCAAGTAGTAGAATCAGGTACATTGTGGAGAATGGCCTGCTAGGGAGTCAGACCAACTAATAAACTGGAATGAGAAACAGTAGGTGGAAGACTGAAACATAAGAATGACAGGCATTTTCTGTGTTGGCTGAATAATCCATGCAATATTTATGAAAGAAGGATAGGTAAGGAATGTTTAGGATAAGAAGGCATGGAGACGTTGCCTTCTGCATCAATGTACCCAACCAGACAGAGAGAAGGAGGGAGGGAGAGAGAGAGAGAGAGAGAGGATGGAGAGAGAGAGAGAGAGAGGAGCGAGGGGGAGAGAGAGAGAGAGAGAGAAATCATAGAACTGTCAAAATGTATCTAAAAATGGCATGTGTAATAAATGCAGAATTTTAGATCCATAATGTGAAGTAGTAGGTAGTTTTCTTCATAATGTATGAATGTATGCTAAAAATCATCTGAAAGGGCTAATTATAGAACATGTTAATTGACACTGAATAATGTATAACTGACACACTAGAAATAATTTTCTTGATTTTACATCAAGGAAAAAATTGTCCACGAGACATTCTTTGCAAGCACAATTTTTTTTCCTATGCACCTGTGTATTCCTAATGCATGTGTACAGGTAACTTGGGGTTAGGTATAACCTTTAACACCTTAGTGATTTGTCCACAAAGTGTGATGAATTGAAGAGTTGTCTGTATTCGCTGCCTCAATTTTCTTACTTTATACTCACTGCCTCAATTTTCCTACTTCACGCTCACTGCTCGGTGCATGGCAATATAGCATTTGATATTACACCCTCAATTGAAAGTTCTCTCTACCATCATTCTACACTTTTACATCAAAGGGACTTTTCTAAATCCTAGTTCTCTTTGACCCTTCTGGAGTTTTTAATACTTATGATAATTTATTCCTCTTCTTGAGCTCTCTCCTCCTTTGGCTTCCAAAACACGACTCTCTCATGATTCTCCTCCTGCCAGTCTAACCACTCCTTATGGTAGTGTCCTCCTGACAACACATTTTCAATAAAAATGAAGCAAAGTAGCCCCTGTCCCAAGATCTCTTCATTTCCCAGTCTGTTTTCTCCCTTGGTGTTTTCATCAACTCCCATGATTCCAGTTCTCATCTCTCTGAAAATTACATCCAGATATATAAAGTAAACCTTACTCTACCTCCTAAATTCCAGTCCCCACCCCCACATCTTCTTTTGGATATCTCTTCCTTTTGATATCTTCTGAATGCTTCATCAACTCAATTTGCTCAAAATAGGATTCAGTTTGTTTTCCTCCAAAATCCATTCTTCTCTGAATTTCTGTGTTTGAATTAAGGGCTTTAACATCCTTCTATTCAAACAGCTTCTCAAACTATGGAATCACATTATACCATGAAAAAAATAAATGTATTGAATCCCCAGGATACGTATCCTACCTCTGCCAATAACTATTTGACCTTAGGAAAGTCATGCATCCTTTGTATTATCTCATATGTAAAAAGAAGTTGGACTAAATTATCTCTAAGGTCCTTTACAGCTTTAAATCAATTATCCTAAGCTCCCACTGGGGCGTCCAGGTGGTGCAATGGATGTGCCCAGAGTAAGGAAGATCTGAGTTCAAATCTGAAGTTGGACACTTATTAGCCATGTGACCCTGGGCAAGACATTCAACCTCTGTCTACCTGAGTTTTCTCAACTGTATAATGAGCTAGAGAAGGAAATGGCACAGCACTCCAGTTATCTTGGCCAAGAAAACCCCAAATGGGGTCATGAAGAGTCAGATACTACTGAAATGACTAAACCACAACAAGGTCCTATTGTTCCTCATCTCTGAATCCAAAAATTAGTAAAAGTTACTAATTCTGTTTCATCAACACCGATCTCATTTATTTGTTCCTCTCCCTTCACACAGAAACTACTCTACTTCATGTTATTATCATCTGTCACCTGCTCCATGGTTACAGCATCCTATTGTTCTTCCCTACTCTGATTCATCTTCAACACAGCTGCTAATTTGATATTCAAAAATCACTGATCTGACCTAGTCACTTTTCTTCACTTAAAAACATTCCATGTCTCACAGTTTCCCCTAAGAAAAAATGAAATCTCCTTATCCTGGTATTTATGATTCTCCACAGTATGTCTCCTACCTATATAAAATCTTACTTGATTCTACACCCCTTCTTGCACACTGTCTTAAACCAATTGGATGGCTAGCTGTTTCCAGTAAACAATGTCCCATTTCATGACTTAATACAAGTGGTCTTCTTGTAACTGTCCACATCATTTTAACCATCCTTAATAGAGAGTAGAATCTAGTCGGTGATGCTTCAGTCTAAACCAATTACCAGAGGCCCAAGGTGATCATTCACTCACTTGTTAATGAAGCTGCAATACTCCCTTTGGTATCATGGTTGTTTTAGAAAAGCCTCTCAGTTCTCAAAGAAGAAATTGACTCCTTACTCACCTTTACAATGTAGAAGCACTAGTTTCCTTCAAGGTTCAGCTTGGGTATACCCTCTTACATGAGTTTCAGCTGTTAACATTCTCTAGAATTAACTTTGTATATATGTTGTATTTATTTATCTGTGTACAGTCAGACAACAAGCATTTATTAAGCCTCTACTTTGTGCCAGGGGCTATGCTAAGCCTTGAGATATAACAAAAGACAAAAGACAGTCCCTGTTTCCAAGGAGTTGACGATGTAAAAGGGGGACAACATGAAAACAACAATGTACATGCAAGATAGATAAAGGGAAAATTGGAGATAATTAACAGAGGGAAGCCAATACCCTTAAAAGGAAATAAGAAAATGCTTCTTCTAGGTGGTATTTGATATAGGACTTGAAAGAAGCAAAAAAAAAATCCAGGAGATAGATGATAGGAAGAGTGAGAGTGTCTGGAATAGCAGATCATCAGTGAAGATGCCCAAATTTTGAAGATGAAGTGTCTCATTTAAATAACAGCACAACATATGTATACTCAGTAAACTGTAAGCTCCTTGAGGGTAGAGATTATTTCATTTTTGTCTCTATCTCCAACCAAGCATAGTGTCTTGAACAATGCAGTGTGTTTCTCAAATTAAATTTGAGATAATCCCTTGCAATTTTTATTGTTTGTTTTTTTGTTTTTTTTTTTGGCAGGGCAATTGAGGTTAAGTGACTTGCCCAAGGTCACACAGCTAGCACATGGGTCTGAGGCCGGATTTGAACTCAGGTCCTCCTGACTCCAGGGCTGGTGCTCTACTTGTTGCACCACCTAGCTGCCCCTATCACTTGCAATTTTAATTAGTGTTCAAAATGTTATAGAAATTTTAAGCCTGAATATTTAGGAACAACTTTTGTCATAAATGCCCCAAATATCCTTTAGCCTAGATCATTTAGCAAATAAAACTGGCATGGCAGACAGCAGCAAATTTGCTTGGAATAGTGAAGGAAGCCTGACTTCTCAGTTACTGGATGAAATGAAGTAGGATAAATTTGGGAATCTGAATGAGATCCATTCTGGAGTGACCAAGCAATTCATCTTTATTGATTAAGGAAGATGCATACCTAAAATTCAGAATAATCTAAAAGTAAATCAATAAAAATCACACTTGGGGTAATTGAATACATTTGAAATGTAAGGGCTTACCAATATACCTTAGAACGTTAAAAATTCATAACGCAGAATCAAAGATGCTTTACTATAATTGAAAACCCCCAAAATTCTTCAGATTCTAGTTTCAGGGAACACATGGTTACTGTCAACCTGTCTATATGGTAAGTAAGTATTTCAACAATCTAGCTAGCAGCTGTTGTGGGTGTGAAAGCCCAGCAACAAGAACTCTACCAGCACGCTGCAAACGCACAGGTTCTTTTGATCTGCTTAATTAAGGAAAGCTACGTGAAAGGGTTGACAAGTTTACTTTAATTCAGCAAACACATATCATTCACTTAGTTCAGGGGAAAAAGACCAGCACATTGAACTTCAGAGCAAAATACAAACAAAGGACTAACATCAACAGACAGACCTCATCTGATTCAAACCCCAATACATAGTTACCAGAGTTTAACAAAGTCCCAGCATCCGGGTTACAAGCTGGAGGGCCCTTAGCTACAGCTGCCCGGAGTCTCTGCATCAGCACACAAGCACAAGTGAGAGCCATACATCTAGGTTCAGCCTGGGAGCTCAGAACAAGGGCTGGCCCAGAGTCACTCGTGCCACCACTGCTGTGGGAAAGAGATTTGAAAAAGAGAAAGCCAACCCCTGGTTTTATATCTTTCAGGGTCAGGGGTGAGTCACACATGCAACTCACCCATGTGACCTACAGTCATCACAAAGAAGAGGCGACTTAAAAGCCTCTGCTGTCCCAGACATGTAAACTAGGCCCTCCCTGGAGTTAGCCCCACCTTGGGCCCCACCTTAGTTGCCAATCCACACCCACTAAGGTTTTACACCTAACAGGGGTTTGGGCCTGTGGCTTAGCACCTAGTAAGGCTCAATGAAATACACTGAATTACTCAAAGGGAACAAAAGCCAAACTCTTCAAGGGCACTTGGTTGAACTAAGTGCTAAGGAGCCCATTTTGCTTACCAACAGCAAGCCCACTTTCAGGGCTTTACCCAATCCTAACTACTTAAAGAATTAGTACGTAAAAGAGGTAGCCACACCCAAATCTGAGTACATGATCCTCTTATTTCCTTGATCAACATCGGCTTTAGATATCATATCTTTCCTCCAAAGATAGAGCAATTCCTTCACCTTCAATTTACGTGATTCACTGAATGGGTGTTGCCTCACCCAAAGTGAGAACTTGAAAAGACCTTAGCTTAAAAGAGCCAGGATCTCCCACTGCATCTTGGGTCATCTCCAGTTGTCCCAATCAATATCTGGCCACTGGAGCCAGAGGGTTCTGCAGGAGGAAATGACTTTGGATAGCCCTTCCTCACTTAAATCAAAACCAATTATATGTTGTGTCATTACCTCCCTGATGTCATGGTCCTCTTCTAGAATGAAAGACAGAGCATGCAACACGATGCTGTCTAGAAGGCTCTCTGAATCCTAGAATTTTTCTTAATGCCAAATTGCCCAGCGACATTTAGACCAGACCTGTTCTCAAGATGACAGCTCCAACAAAACTTTTAGCAAACAGACAGCAATTGGTACTTTTAGTCTACTTGCTGTCCGCAGTTATCCCTTCTACTGCTCCAAGCTGAATCTCAGTAAGTGACTCTAATTTGGACCCGCTAACCTTTCATTTCTGCTTCATCCCCAAAATTAATCACTCAGTTGTATGTATGTGAGCTTTTGGGGGTGTGGGGGCATATGAGTATAGATACCTTTGGCAGTCTGATAAAACCTATGCATCCCCTCTTAGAATAATATTATTTAAAATTTTTAAGATAAAAGTTTGAATTATAAATGAGACCAATTATGTTAAAATACATTTATTCAAATATTGATTTTTTAAAGGGCTTTGGATGCCAGGTTAGGAACCACTGCAGTTAATATGAATAACAACTTCTAGACTGGGATGTAAATCTGCAATGGGAGTCTGACTGGACTGTGATAGCAATAATTTTAAACACCATGGTTTCATCTTCTAGATAATTTATGTATAATTTTATACAATGGGTTTGCTTGCCAAAGATAAAAGATAGGAGAAATTTGTAAAAACAAAACAAAACAACAAAAATAAAAAGAGAGAAAATGGTCATGTGGAAGTATCAGAATCATTGAACCATAGAATTTCAAACTTGGAAGGGACATCCAGAGGTCACCTTGTCTAATTTCCACCTTGAAGCATCACAGATAGAGCTGCAAAAAATGGAATAGAGTAAAGAAGATGATTCGCTCTCTAGAGGGAGCAGATTTTGTAAAACAAGAAGTCCTATATTACCTCAACAACACCATTGCCATCTTATTTTAGTAAGTTTTTTTTAAATTAAAATCAAGCAAGAAACAGAGAATAAAATACTACCATAGAGAAGATGAGAAAACTTTGACTTATATAGTATATGTTTGCTTTGTGTTTCTTTTCTTTTTCACTCAGTTACTTTGCTTTTTCCTAGTAATAATTACAGAATGCCCTGGACAGCTCAGGTCCATTTAGAAACACTATATTCCTGACACTTGCTTCCACAAAAGAAACAATTTCCAGCCTTACCACATCGCCCTCCATAGAGAGAACAGTATGTTTTACCTTTCTGGCTCACTGATTGCCATTCTTCGCCCCCCCCCCCCCCCCCCCCCCGCTCTCTCCCTCTTTTCTCTTTCCTTGGTTTTTGATCGATAAATTATACTGGAAAGAGTTACAGTTTGCATTTTAAAGTCAATTTTCAGGAGTACAGTGACCAATTTTAAAGAGCATTGTGCCTGTCCAACAAGCTGATTCTGTTGTAATGCTATATTATTCATTAAGTGGCAGGAACAATAGAAACAGAATGTGATACTTATGCAATGTGTGTGGCCATCTGTTGTCCTATTAATGTGTGCTTATTATAAGTCTATAATTGAGGAAGGAATTTCCCAAAACATCGAGACAAGTGTTGTTTTCTAAATTTAAGCTCATTTGGCACCAGGAAATATTAACCAATTTTTCTAGGATAAGGGAGGGCATAGAATAGGATTTGATATGACGTCTCAATGTTTCTTTGTGATGGATATGGGGGAAAGATCTTAAAATGCACCCTAGCAAATAAAGTTGAAATCTGATTAAATTTCTTTCTCATACTTTTAAATGTGGAATTAATGTCATTTGATAGATGATAATATCATCTATGAAATATTTCTCAAAAGTAAACCCTTCTGTCCTCTGGAATTGCCATTACTCTGGTGCAAATGGCCTTTTCAAGAACTTTAATTACTAAGGGGAGAAGAGATATGGGATGATAGTTAGGAGGGATGGAAGCATCAAATGGTAGATTTTTGAGGATAAGTGAGATATGAACACTAGTGAAGGATATAGTAGATAGTGAAAGATTTTAAAAAATATATGATAGACAGCAACAGCAACATTGTGTAATGATCAACTATAATTGAAGTAGCTCTTCTCAGCAATGCAATGATCCAAGACAATTCCAAAAGACTTATGATGGAAAATGCGATCCACATCCAGAGAAAGAACTATGAAGTCTGGGGGTGGTGCCAAGATGGCAGCTGGAAAGCAGGGACTTGCATGAGGTCCCCACCAGGTCCCTCCAAAAACCTATAAAAATGGCTCTGAACAAATCTAGAACTGCAGAACCCACAAAATAGCAGAGGGAAGCAGGGATCCAGCCTAGTACAGCCTGGATGGTCTCTGGATGAGGTCTATCACTCACAGAGTGGAGGGGAGCAGAACTCAGTGTGGGCAGCCACAGGACCAACCAGACAGGGAGCCAGGTGGAACAGGTCCTAGTACCCTGAATCATTAAGCTATGGCAGTTACCTGACTTCTCAACCCACAAACACCAAAGACAACAGTGAAGGTTAGTGGGAAAAGCTGTGGGGGACAGAGTCCGCAGTTTGGCCACTGCCCCAGCGGCAGTGGGGGTGATGCAGCTACAGAACTACAGCCGCAGTTACTTCCAGCCCCAGGCCCACCTGGCGGGAGGAATTAAGTGGCAGATAAGAGCAAGAGTGCAGAGCCTGCTGAAGATTTGTGTTAGGTCTGGGTTGATGGTTCTTGGGGAAGGATGAGTGCTGGTATGGCAGAGCTGGCTGTATAGAAAGAGCTCTGAAATAAACAGCACATCCCCTCAAGCTTGGAACAAAGTACTGTTTGCTCCACAAGCAGTCATACCCCAACAAAAAACTCAAGGGTCAAGTAAGTTGTCTGGGAACATGACCAGGCAGCAAAAATGCACCCAGATTCAGTCTCAGACTTTGGAATCCTTCTTTGGTGACAAAGAAGACCAAAACATACAGCCTAAAGAAGTCAACAAAGTCAAAGAGCCTACAACAAAAGCCTCTAAGAAAAACATGAACTGGTCTCAGGCCATGGAAGAGCTCAAAAAGGATTTGGAAGAGCAAGTTAGAGAAGTAGAGGAAAAATTGGCAAGAGAAATGAGAAGGATGCGAGAAAACCATGAAAAACAAGTCAATGGCTTGCTAAAGGAGACCCAAAAAGTACTGAAAAATATACTGAAGAAAATAACACTTTAAAAAATAGACTAACTCAAATGGCAAAAGAGCTCCAAAAGGCCAATGAGGAGAAGAATGTCTTGAAAGGCAGAACTACCCAAACGGAAAAGGAGGTCCAAAAGACCACTGAAGAAAATACTACCTTAAAAATTAGATTGGAGCAAGAGGAAGCTAGTGATTTTATGAGAAATCAAGATATTATAAAACAGAACCAAAGGAATGAAAAAGTGAAAGACAATGTGAAATATCTCATTGGAAAAAACACTGACCTGGAAAATAGATCCAGGAGAGATAATTTAAAAATTATTGGACTCCCTGAAAGCCATGATCAAAAAAAGAGGCTAGATATCTTTCAAGAAATTATCAAGGAGAACTGCCCTGATATTCTAGAGCCAGAGGGTAAAATAGAAATTGAAAGAATCCACAGATTACCTCCTCAAAAAATCCCAAAAAGAAAACTCCTAAGAACATTGTTGCCAAATTCCAGAGCTCCCAGGTCAAGGAGAAAATACTGCAAGCAGCCAGAAAGAAACAATTTGAGTATTGTGGAAAAATAATCAGGATAATACAGGATCTAGCAGCTTCCACGTTAAGGGATTGAAGGGCTTGGAATATGATATTCTGGAGTTCAATGGAGCTAGGATTAAAACCAAGAATCACCTACCCAGCAAAACTGAGTATCATGCTCCAAAGGAAAATTTTGGATTTTCAATAAAATAGAGGACTTTCAAGCTTTCTCAGTGAAAAGACCATAGCTTAATAGAAAATTTGACTTTCAAACACAAGAATCAAGAGAAGCATGAAAAGGAAAACAAGAAAGAGAAACCATAAGGGACTTACTAAAGTTGAACTGTTTTGTTTACATTCCTACATGGAAAGATGATGTGTATGATTCATAAGACCTCAATATCATAGTAGCTGAAAGGAACATGCGTATATATATATATATATATATATATATATATATATATATATATACACATATATGTGTGTGTGTGTATGCATATATATACGTATGTATGTGTCTATGTATGTACATATGTATATATGTGTGTGTGTATATATATATATATATATATATATATATATATATATATATATATATATATACACATAAACAGAGGGCACAGGGTGAGTTGAATATGAAGGGGTGACATCTAAAAAATAAAATCAAATTAAGGGATATATTGAGAGAGGGAGAAAGGGAGAGATAGAATGGGGTAAATTATCTCTCATAAAGGGGTCAAGAATAAGCAGTTCTCTAGGAAGGGAAGAGGGGGCGGGTAAGGAAGAATGTGTAAATCTTGCTCTCGTCGGATTTGACCTGAGGAGGGAATACCACACACACTCAACTGGGTAAATTCCCCCACAGGAAAGAAGGAGGAAGAACATAAAAAAGGGGGGACGATAGAAGGGAGGGCAGACAGGGGGAGGAGGTAATCAAAAACAAACACTTTCGAAAAGGGACAGGGTCAAGGGAGAAAATTCAATAAAGGGGGATAGGTTAGGTAGGAGCAAAACATAGTTAATCTTT
The DNA here is from genome assembly GCF_011100635.1 of Trichosurus vulpecula. Lineage (NCBI taxonomy): Eukaryota > Metazoa > Chordata > Mammalia > Diprotodontia > Phalangeridae > Trichosurus > Trichosurus vulpecula. The sequence continues at coordinate 311,709,214 of NC_050573.1, read as the reverse complement.
CACAGTTTGAGTATTGTGGAAGGGTTTTACATAATGATACACATGTGGCCTATGTTGAATTGCTTGCCTTCTTAGGGAGGGTGGGTGGGGAGGGAAGAGGGGAGAGAATTTGCAAATAAAAGTTTTAAAAACAGACATTCAAAAACAGCAAAAAAAAAAGTTTTTGCATGCAACTAGGAAATAAGATACACAGGCAATGGGGTGTAGAAATTTATCTTGCCCTACAAGAGAAGAAGGGAAAGGGGGATGGGAGGGGAGTGGGGTGACAGAAGGAAGGGCTGACTGTGTAATGGGGTAACCAGAATATACGCCATCTTGGAGTGGGCAGGAGGGTAGAAATGCGGAGAAAACTTGTAATTCAAACTCTTGTGAAAATCAATGCTGAAAACAAAATATATTAAATAAATTAAATAAAAATCCACTAAGTCTGAATGGAGATCAAAACACTATTTTCACTTTTTTTGCTTTTTATTTCTCTTTCATTTTCTTCTGATTCTTTTTTTATAACTTGACTAATGTGGAATTATGAAAAAAATGTAATAGAATGAAGATGACAGAAGGAGCAAAATACTGGATTGAATAAGATGACTTTTGCAGGTAGCAAGCTACTTTTGATAAGGAATATAGTCATCTTTTCATGTGAGACAGTAGTGAAGGAAAAGAAAGGGGTAGAAGACATATGAGTGATATGAAATGAGAAAGAGGGCAGAAGGAACTCAAAGCAAGTGGCCTCATTTTTTTCTTACAAAACATGAGGCAAAGTTCTCAGCTGAGAAAGTAGCTGGATTCGTAGCCGTGTAAGGTATGAGGAGGGAAGAAATGATTTCAAGAGCTGCCATGAAGAGTAGGATAGTCAGTTGATAGGAAAACTATAATAGGATTACCTATTAGAATCATGGGTCCAGGTTAGGTTGTATAATATAAATTTCTAGCTGACATTCTGAAGTGTGATGTGAATTTCTTCACTTTTGTTAAATTCAGGAAGCAAGACAGCAGTTGGGAGTGTTCCAAGGCTGATGCTTGACAGGGTACAATCAACAATATGGTAAAGGGAGTAGGAACTGAAAAGATGAGGACAGTAGAGTTGAACTGCTTCATCAAGGGAATAATCTAGGGGAAATAGCAGAGAGTGGTTGATGCAGGTGTGATGGCTTGGGAGAGAATTAAATGGTCAAGGAATTAGAATTCAAGATGTAGGAAAAGAATAATTTTTGGCAAGGGAAGGCATAAAGGTGGAAAGCAAATATGTTATGGTAAGATAAGAAAATTTCATAATTCTTTAACATAGACATGGTGAATTTCTGGGTGATGGCAAGATCAAGGACATAACCATTTGCTATGTCATTTAGGAAGGGTGGAGGAGTAGATATTGGGAGGTGATTAGTTTGAGGAGTGGTTTGGGTATTTGAGCAAGAGTCACTGTATATCACAGGACTCAAGTATGAGGGTAAGAGTTGAAGAGGAAGAAAAAAAATGTGAGTCACTCAATAAGTAATTATGGGACATTTATAGATAACAGCTAGCAAGATTTTGATTGGGTGGTAGATTGGCAATAGGCAGAATCATGAGGAATGATAGGAAGCGAAGGAGAGTAAGGGGGGAAAATCCACCCTTACTTTGACCAGCAGAGAACAGTGGGCGAAGACATGAATTATGAGCAGAAACATAACTAGAACAGGACAAATAAACCTTTGTCCCAGGGTACTGACATCCATGAGTATGTATAGCTTTGCCACTCGCAATCTTTGGCTACTCTGTACTACTGTGTACAGAAATGTACATCAGCCATTCCTTGAGATTATATGTGACCCTAAGAATTTACATAAATCTTTCTTATAAATGCTAGCTCATTCAAAAGTCAATTCTTTGTTTGCCTCAGTTTTTAGGTACAAATATGGATGAGATTTTTGGTTCCAAGGGCCAATTGTATGGGACTGTTTCCTAATTTTTCCAGACTGATTACTCAATACCCTGCTTTGCCTTTTGGAGGAGTGGGCAGAATTGTTGAGAATAAAAGAGAGGCAAGATCTGGGCTCTTTGGTCTTTTAGTATTAGAAAGAAGATGTATGATCCCAATCTCTCTCAACATCTATGAAGGTAAAAAGACTCAGGCAAGAAGCTAACATGTAGATAAGCTGGCAATATTAACCATTCCACTATCACTAGCTTGCTATACTCAGAGACCTCAGGGAATTTCCCCTTGGGTGAAATCTGGGACTCTGTCCTTGTTGACCTGAGTTATCTTCTAAAAGGAAAGCTCATTAAATCTGTATTTTCTCATACAAATTCTCTCAGGCTTGCTTCTTCTGATTTCCATTTTGCTATTTGTTTGGATAAATAAGTTTCTTGCTATTTGCTAAGTCTGTTCATTATATAACTAGCATTTGGTGGGAAGAGAGCCAAGACTTGGATACAGAGCTTGGGATGAATTCCTTGTTAAGGAACAGTGATCAGGAGCTTAGCTTGAACCTGAAAATTATTTCCCTTAGTCTTAAAATTTTTCAGAGAGCAGATAGATATTATTTTAGCCTCGGACCCCATCTCCCAAATGTCCCACTTTCCCTCCTTCCAAGGAATCAGTCTCTAGAATAAGGAGGAGATACTAGAGATGTCTGTTTTTGACTGCCTGTGAGCCACATCTAGACGGATCCATGCAGACATAGATAACCTACTTGAGCAAAAACAATAGAATATGCAACACACCTTATATAAAGGTCATTCAACACCACGGAATTCCATTTTAGTCTTGATATTTTTTAACACCGTGTTATTCCATTTTAGCCCTAATGTATTTGTTAGGTGAGAATACATTTCAATCAATAATAAGCTTTATACTAAATGAGAAAAGTCTTTTAAAATAATTCAATAAGTAAAATGCCAATACGAGAAAATCTGTTCCAATTAGCTGAGGTATTTCATCATGCCCTCTGGTTCCTGAAATACCATTCATCAACCAGAAGCTGAGTTACCCTCTTGCAACAGGTGCTCATAAAGCTTGAACCCACTTTTTCTGGATTGTTCATATACAGGTGGGAGAGTATTTGGGATGAGTATTTTGTACCAAATCTTTACAATATGACACCTTGCTAAATACCCTTTTCTAAAAGCTGCTCAGACGATGAATAAGAAGAGAAGAGAGCCAAGATGGCTGATTAAATGCAGCAGTTCAGCTGAACTATCTCAAGATTCTTCTCCAAACGACTTTAAAATAATGGCTCAAATCAAATTTTGGAGGAGTAAAGCCAACAAAAGGTCAGGATGAGATATTTTTCCAAAGCCTAAGAAAAATTTGGTCAGCAAGAGAGGTCTGTGACAGCAGAGTGGAGGCTTGTCCAGAATGCAGCACATACCAGACCAGCACCAGCAGGGGGCCTTAGAGGCAATCACAACAGTGGCAGCAGCCACAGCTGTAGGAACTCTTGTCCCAGAGATGCTAAAGGGTTTGAACAACTGATCAGAAAGAGATTACAGGGGACTCTCTGCTAGCACCGGGTGCAACTAGTACTGATTGGCACTTATCTCTTCCCATAGCTGTTCAGTGTTAGAGGTCTAGGATTGAGAGAAGTGGTTCTGGTTTGTGACAAGGGAGCAGTGGCCCTGATCTCAGTTCTAAGGCAAATGGGAGCATAAAGACTTGTGACTGAAGGAGAGCAGGTGACCTAGTCACAGTGACAGAATCAAAAGGAGCATTAGCATTGTAGCTGCAGGGGAGCACAGATACTCCTGGGTAAAGATTAGAACACAAACCAAGAGAGCAGAGATCACACTTTTCCCAGGTTAACATCACCTTGGCAGAGGTCAGAGCCCCAGAAACTTGCAGAGGCCTGGAACTAGTTCTGAAAATAGCAGTACAAAAAAGCTTGAACTTTGTGACAGGTCTCCTCACTGCCCAAGTGAACAGAGCCCAACTTTAACTCTGGAATTTGACTATAATATTCCTGGGAGTGTTCTTTCTTTTTTTTTTTTTTGGAGGGGGGAGGCAGGGCAATTGGGGTTAAGTGACTTGCCCAAGGTCACACAGCTAGTAAGTTTGTCAAGTCTCTGAGGCTGGATTTGAACTCAGCTCTTTCTGACTCTAGGGTCAGTGCTCTACTCACTGTGCCACCTAGCTGCCTCCCTGGGAGTTTTCTTAAAAGAGAAGATAAATGATTCCTTTCAATTTCTATTTTACTCTCTGGATTCCAGGCAGGAGTGGGGAACCTGTGGCCCCAAAACCATATGTGGCACCCTAGGTCCTTGAGTGTGCCCCTTTGACTGAATTCAAAGTTCACAGAACAAATTACTTTAATAAAAGGATTTGTTTTGTAAAACTTGGACTCAGTCCAAAAGTTATACCTAAAGACCTAGAAGGCCACATGCCGTCTCAAGGCAACAGGATCCCTATGCCTGATCTAAGGTATCAAGGTAGTTTTCCTCAATAATTTCTTGAAATAAAATGTCTAGGCTCTTTCTTTAATCATGGCTTTCAGGTAATCCAATAAGTCTTTAAATTATCTCTCCCAGATCTATTTTCCAGGTAACTTGTTTTTGTCCAATGAGATATTTCACAATTTCTGCCATTTTTTTTTCATTCTTTTGACTTTTTTGTTTCTTTATCTCTCATGGAGTCATTAACTTTCATTTGCCTAATTCTAATTTTTAAGGAATTATTTTTTTCTTTTTTTTTCATTTGGCTGATTCTGCTTTATAAGTGGTTCTTTTCTTCAGTGAACTATTATGCTTCTTTTGCCATTTTCATAATTTTCTTATATCACTCTCATTTCTTTTTTGATTTTTTTCTTCTATCACTTTTCTCTTTTTCTTACTGCATTACCCAATTGATAAATCATCAAAGGAAGTTTTCTGAAGAATAAATAAAAATTATTTAATATCACATAAAAATGTTCTAGATTGCTATTTATTAGAGCAGTTCAAGTTAAAACAAACCAGAGGTACCACTTCATGCCAATCAGGAATTTCAAATACTGGAGGGGATGTGAGAAAAAAAAGGAAACTAACTAATGCACTTTTTTCAAATTATTTTATAAAATTTATTTTAAACTTAAATACAGAATAAGAAAAGAAAAGAAGAAACATTGCTGTGTACACCACAGAACATGAGAGGATTCATTATAAAACAATAAATTTCCACTTCAAGTAAAGCTATATAATAGCTTTGTTTTCAAAGCTGTCCAGTTTTTCTTTGCTTCTTTATAGGTTTTCTTTTGTCCTCTGTTGCATGCTTTTTACTTTATTTCCCCTCTCTCTCCACAAAGAAGGCTACAATTAAGTATGAGTATGTATGTGTTTGTATGCAAACACACATATACACATTCATACACCCATATGTAAGACTGTACTATGCTTATTTCCTCTTCTCTTATGTTTCTCTGAAGGTGGATAGCATCTTCCTTTATATGTCCAAGTTTTTCCAGGTTTTTCTAAATCAACCACCTCATAATTTCCAATACCACAGCAATATTCTAATGCAATCATATTCTATATGAGAGATTGTCTATGAAAGGTTTTTCCTCCAATTTTCTTCATTCCTTCTATATTTGGCTGCATAGGTTTTATTTGTACTAGAAAACTTTAATTTAAAATAATCAAAATTATCCATTTTACACTTCAACAATGCTCTCACCTTATAAGATAGTTTAAGGTCTGATGCTACTGAACCTGCTTTGTTTACATCTTTTCCCCATGGTTTCTTGAAGTTCCAGATCTTTTGATCTTCCAAATGATTCTTCTTCTTATTTTTTAACTAATTCAGTAAGATTTTTTTTAGGAATTTAATCATGATGACATTGAATAGATTAGGTGAAATCGTCATTGTAAAAATTATATGGGTTTTACTTGCCCATGCATGTACAATAAGTGTTGCATCAATTATTTAGATCTTAGTTTATTTGTATAAAGTGTTTTATACAGTTCCTGTGTCTGTTTTGGCAGATATTCTTTCAGATATTTTATACTGTCTAGTTATTTGAAATTGTGTAAAACAATATTGAATAATATGGCTGACATACAGTGTAGTTTCCCTATTTTTATGTTTTGATTAAATCTATGTTAGCTTTAACTTTGTCTGAGATCATGATTACTACCCCTACTTTTTTAAATAATAAATTCTACCTATTGACCTTTACTTTTCTCTGTATGTATGTCTCATTTTTACAGCATTTCCTGAAAGCAACATATTACTGAGTTCAAATTTTTAATCTGCTATCAATTTCCATTTTATGGATAAATTCTCCCTAGTCACATCCTAAGGTATATTTACTTGCTATATATTTTCCTCCTTATTTTCCTTTCTATCTTTCTCAGCTTCTTCCTATCCCTCTTCACTCATGTGTTTTACTTCTACTTGCTACCTTGCCCTCCTATCTCTTAACCTACCCACACTCCAAGACTCCCTCCATTATCCTGTCCCCCCCCCCACACTATCTCCTTGCTCTCTTATTTCCTTCTGAATTTAGAAGACATCTATATTCTTCAAGATATATATGCCATTCTTTCTGTAACCCTGATGAAAGTAAGGTTTCAATACTATCCACTCTCCCCCTGCTAGCTTCTTCTGTATCATTTTCCCCTTTTTGTCTCATTTGTATGAGATAATTATTTCTTTTTATCTCTCCCTAGACAGTTTTATTTTTTAAGAATCATCCCATCATACTCAGCTCAGCCTAAGCCTCTTTGAAACTACCCAAATAAAAATGACAGTCATAAAGCACTGATAATATTTTCATGTAAAAAAAATTTAGCCTTATTGAGTCTCTTGTAATTGGTCTTTAATGTTTACCTTATATTTCTCATAATTCTTATACGTTGAATTTTCCCTTAAATTCTGCTGCTTTTATCACAAATACCTGAAAATCTTCCAGTTCATTAAATGTTCATTTTCCCTCATTTAGAATTAAAACTAACTTTGCTTGACAAATTACTCTTGGTTGTAACACCAGCTAATTTGCTCTACAAAATATAGTATTCTAAGACTTATAGTCCTTCATGCTAGTAGCTGCTAGGTCTTGAGTAATACTTATTGTAGTTCCTCCATATTTAAATTGTTTTTTTCTTTCTTACCTGCAATATTTTCTCTTAACCTGGGAGGCTTGAAACTTGGCTATGCTATTCATGTAAGTTTTACTCCTGGGATCTTTTCCTGGTGGTGATCAGTGCATTTTTATTTTTATTTGTGCTTTGCCTTCTTGTTCTAGAACTTCAGGGCAATTTTCCTTGATAATTTCTTGCAATATTCTATCAAGATTGTTTTTGAATCCTAATTTTCAGTGAGTCCAAATGTTGTTATATTATTTCTCCTCAATCTATTCTCTGGATCAGCTGTTTTTATGATGAGAGGTTTCACATCTCTTCTATCTTTTCATCCTTTTGATTTTATTTTGTTATTTATTTGTGTCTTAGAACATCATATGTGCACCAAGCAGTATAGCAACCAAATACTTAGAGGAGGAGTTAAGGGAGTTACAGGAAGAAATAGACAGCAAAGCAATACTAGTGGGGGACCTCAGTTTCCCCCTCTCTGAGCCTAATAAATCTAACCTCAAAATAAACAAGAAAGAAGTTAAGGATGTGAATAGAATTTTAGAAAAGGTAGATATGATAGACCTATGGAGAAAATTGAATGTGGAAAGAAAGGAAAGTACTTTTTCTCTCAGTGGTGCATAGCACATACACAAAAATTGACCATGTCATAGGGCATAAAAACCTCACAATCTAGTACAGAAAGGCAGAAATAGTCAATACATCCTTTTTCAGATCAGGACACAATAAAAATCATTTATAATAAAGGCATGGAAAGATAGACTAAAAACTAATTGAAAACAAAAAATTCTAATCCTAAAGAATGAGTAGGTCATGGGTGCAGCCAAGATGGTGGCAGGAAAGCAGGGACTTGCATAAGCTCCCCCCCAGATACCTCCAAGCACCTGTAAAAAATGGCTGTGAACAAATTCTAGAGCTGCGGGTCCCACGAAATAGCTGAGGGAAACATATCTCAACCCCAGGAGAGCCTAGATGGTCACTGGGAAGGGTATATCACATGATGCTGAGAGCAGCCCAGCATGAGCCACTTTGGAACAGACCAGATCTGGAATCAGCCAGCCAGAAGAAGCCTTGGGGCCATGAAACGGTGAGCCCTGGCAGTTACCAAACGTCTCAACTCACAAAAGCCAAAGAGCAGGTTAGTGGGAAACTATGGGATTGAGTTCAGAGAGGTCCAGTTGACAGCTCTGGGGGTGGAGGATGTCCTGTAGTGGTGGTGGTAGCAGCAGCAGGGAGCTAATGAGGCTGCCTCCAGACCGCCACCTTCAGCAGCTTCCCAAATGCCACAATCACATGATAGGAGGAATCTAGCAGCAAATCAGAGCAGGAGTGCAAGGAGTGCTTTGTGGGCACAAAGGCAGATTCTCTTACTATGCCCTGCTTGGATCTGAATTGTGGTCCTGGTTGGCATTTGTTGGGGGAGTAGAAGTGCTGCTGTGACAGAGCCTAGGGTGACGGTGGAGTACAAGTAGCTCTGAAAACAGCAGTGCTTGGACCCTAAAGCTTGGGACAAAGTACTCTCTACTCTACAAGCAGTCATACCCCGACAAAAAGCTCAAGGGTCAAGTAGTTGGCTGGGAACATGAACAGACAGTGAAAATGATCTCAGATTCAGACTCAGACTCCAACTCAAACTCTAGATTCCTTTTTTGGTGACAAAGAAGATCAAATCATACAGGCAGAAGAAGTCAACAAAGTCAAAGAGACTACATCAAAAGCCTAAAAGAAAGATATGAATTGGGCTCAGGACATGGAAGAGCTCAAAAAGCATTTGGAAAAGCAAATAAGAGAAGGAGAGGAAAAACTGGGAAGATAAATGAAAGTGATGCAAGAAAATCACGCAATATAAGTCAATGACTTGATAAAGGAGACCCAAAAAAATACTGAAGAAAATAACACCTTAAAAAATAGACTAAGACAAATGACAAAAGAGCTCCAAAAAGCTAATGAGGAGAAGAATGCCTTGAAAGGGAGAATTAGCCAAATGGAAAAGGAGCTCCAAAAGACCACTGAAGAAACTACTACTTTAAAATTAGATTGGAGCAGGTGGAAGCTAGTGACTTTACGGGAAACCAAGATATTATAAAACAGAACCAAAGGAATGAAAAATGGAAGACAATGTGAAATATCTCATTGGAAAAACCACTGACCTGGAAAATAGATCCAGAAGAGATAATTTAAAAATTATTGGACTACCTGAAAACCATGATCAAGAAAAGAGCCTAGACATCATCTTACAAGAAATTTTCAAGGAGAGCTGCCCTGATATTCTAGAGCCAGAGGGTAAAATAGAAATTGAAAGAATCCACCAATTGTCTCTTGAAAAATATTCCAAAAAGAAAACTCATAGGAATATTGTGGCCAAATTCTGGAGTTTCCAGGTCAAGGAGAAAATACTGCAAGCATCCAGAAATAAACAATTTGAATATTGTGGAAACATAATCGGAATAATACAAGATCTAGTAGTATCTACATTAAGGGATCAAAGGGCTTGGAATATGATATTCTGGAGGTCAAAGGAGGTAGGATTAAAACCAGCCAAACTAAGTATAATGCTCCAAGGAAAAACATGGATTTTCAATAAAATAGAGGACTTTCAAACTTTCTCAATGAAAAGACCAGAGATGAATAGAAAATTTAACTTTCAAATACAAGAATCAGGAGAAGCAAGAAAAGGTAAATGAGAAAGAGAATTCATACAGGACTTACCAAAGTTGAACTGTTATGTTTACATTTGTCCATGGAAAGATGATGTGTTTAATTCAGGATACCTTTCTCAGTTTTAGGGGAGTTGAAGGAAATATAGACAGAGGGCACAGAATGGGTTGAATATGAAGGGATGATATCTAAAAAAATGAAATAAATTTAAGGGGTGAGAGAGGAATATATTGATAGAGGGAGAAAGGGAGAGATAGAATGGGGTAAATTATCTCACATTAAAGTGGCAAGAAAAAGCAGTTCTGTTGCAAGGGAAGAGGTGGCCGGGGAGGGAGAATGAGTGAATCTTACTCTCATGGGATTCAACTTGAGGAAGGAATAACATACACAATCAATTGGGTATCTTACTCCACAGGAAAGTAAGGGGAAGGGGATAGAAAATGGGAGAGCGCTAGAAGGGAGGGCAGACTAGGGGAGGAGGTAATCAAAAGCAAACACTTCTAAAAAGGGACAGGGTCAAGGGAGAAAAATGAATAAAGGGAGACAAGATAGGATGGAAGGAAATATAGTTAGCCTTTCACAACATGAGCATTGTGGAAGTGTTTTCCATAATGATACATATGTGATCTGTGTTGGATTGCTTGCCTTCCTGGGGAGGGTGGGTGGGAAGGGAAGAGGCGAGAGAATTTGGAACACGAAGTTCAAAAGCAGATTCTTAAAAAAAATTAAAAAAAAATTTTGCATGCAGCTGGGAAACAAGATATATAGGGAATGGGGCATAGAAATCTATTCTGCCCTACAAGAAAGTAAGTGGAATGGGGATGGGGCAATAGGGTGAAAGAGGGGAGGGCTAACTGGGGAACAAGGCAATCAGAATATATGGCATCTTGGAACGGGGAGGAGGGTAGAAATGGGGAGAAAATATGTAACTAAAATCTTGTGGAAATCAATGTTGAAAACTAAAACATTAAATAAAATATATACAGAAAGTACAGTATGTAAAAAAAAAAGAATGAGTAGGCCAAATGATAAATCATAGAAACAATCAGTAACTTCATTTGAGAGAATGACAATAATGAGACAACATGCTAAAACTTATGGAATGCAACTAAAGTAGTTCTTAAGGGATGATTTATATCTCTGGATGCTTATATGAATAAAATAGAGCAAAAGGAGATTAATGAATTGGGCATGCAACTGAAAAATCTTGAAAAAGAGCAAATTGAAAATCCCCAATTAAATACCAAATTAGAAATACTGAAAACCAAAGGAGAGATTAATAAAATTAAAATCAAGACAACTATTGAATTAATAAATAAAACTAAGAGCTGGTTTTATGAATTAACCAATAAAATTGATAAACCTTTGGTCAATTTGATTAAAAAAACAAAGAAGGAAACCAAATTACCAGTATCAAAAATGAAAAGGGTGAATTTACCTCCAATGAAGAGGAAATTAAAATAATAATTAGGAATTATTTTGAACAATTGTGTCCATAAATTTGATAATCTTAGGGAAATAGATGAATATTTGCAAAAATATAAATTGCTCACATTAACGGAAGAGGAAGTAAAATACTTAAATAAACCCATCTCAGAAATAGAAATTGGACAAGCCATCAATGAACTCCCTAGGAAAAATTCTCCAAGGACAGATAGATTTACAAGCAAATTTTAACAAGCATTTAAAGAGCAATTAATTCCTATACTTTATAGACTATTTGGGAAAATAGGAGAAAAAGGAGTCTTATCAATTTTTTTATGACACAACTATGGTACTAATACCTAAACCAGAAAGAGTCAAACAGAGAAAGAAAATTATTGACCAATTTCCCTAATGAATATAGATGAAAAAAATTAAATAAAATATTAGCAAAAACATTGCAGCAACTTATTATGAGGATAATACACTAAGACCAGGTAGCATTTATTCCAGGAATGCAAGGCTGGTTCACTATTAAGAAAACTATCAGCATAATTGATCATATCAACAATAAAACTAGCAGAAACCATATCATTATCTCAGTAGATGCAGAAAAAGCTTTTGACAAAATGCAACTATTAAAAACACTAGACAACATAGGAAAAAAAAGGGAGTCTTCCTTAAAATGAAAATAGCATCTCCCTAAAACCATCAGCAAGCATTATACATAATGGAGATAATCTAGAAACATTTCCAATAAGATTGGGGGTGAAACAAGGATGTCCATTATCACCACTGTTATTCAAAATGGTATTACAAATGTTAGCTTTAGCAATAACAGAAGAAAAATAAATTAAAAGAATTAGTATAGGCAAGGAAGAAACTAAGCTATCACTCTTTGCAGATGATATGATCATATACTTAGAGAATCCTAGAGAATCAAGTAAAATACTACTTGAAAAAATAAATAACTTTAGCAGTTTCAGGATATAAAATAAATCCACATATGTCCTCACCATTCCTATATATTACTAACCATGCCCCACATCAAGAGATAGGAAGAGAAATTCCATTTAAAGTTACTGTAGACACTAAAAAATATTTGGGAGTCTAACTGCCAAGACAAACCCAGGACCTATATGAACACAATTACAAAACACTTGTCTCACAAATGAAGTCAGATCCAAATAAATGGAAAAACATCAGTTGCTCACGGATAGGTGTAAAGGCAAGCAAAGTGGAACTTTTTGTTGTCGTTGGTTTTGGAGTCCTTCTCAGCACTAAGGCAATCAAATGCCTTTGAGTGTTGCCTTTGTTTGAATCAAGAGTCACTTATGGGAAACAATATATGGTGCTAGTGATTAAAGATCTTTTCCACATCCTTTTGGTAAGTAGATGCTAAGCCTCAGGCCAACACTCTTTTGCTAAGTAGGTCCTAAGCCCCAGGGTCCTAAACAGGGTAGATATGCTCTGAGGTTGGTATTTTGCTTTGGGGGCTTACTCATGGGAAGAATGTTCAGAGAGAGAAAGAGGAAGTCTGAGTATAAACTTTATTTCTCTTGCTCTTTTAATGTTATAGCTAATATGGAAATACATTTCTCATGATTTCACATGTATAATTGATATTATATTGCTAGCCCTTTCTGTGGGGGTGGGGGGAGAAAAATTGGGAGGGAGGGAAGGAATTTGGAACTCAACTTTTTAAAAGAAAAGAATATTTAAGATAAGTAAATAATATATATTTTTAAAAAACTGCCTAAGGCTGACTTATGAAATTTTTCTCAATTTATAACCTTGGAAGGAAACACGCAATTGGGGACTCAAGCCATTAGATAACTACATTCTATTTATCACAGTGGGCAAATTGGATTCCAGGCTATTACTTTTTATGACACAATAATTTGGGCAATTCGATATCTCTAAACTTCACTTTCCTTATGTAGGAAATGGGTATAACAGTGTACTATCTCACTAAGCACTCAGGATACAAAGAAAGGCAAAACAAAAACCAAATCTAACCAAAATAATGCACAATACAATAAACAATGATCATTCCTATTAATGGTCTTGCCTACTCTCTCTAAGAGCTTTCATTCCACACATTGTGAGGATCAAATAAGATAATCTGCATAAAACATTATGCAAATGTGACATGATCATCATCATCATTATTCATTATTTTTATGGAGGAAGTATTCTTATTGATTAAACAATATATCTTCCCAAATGTAAGTCAAAGTAAAGTGGAGGAAATTTTCAATAGGAAAAATGGATTCTTATGAGGTCAATGCTTTCATCCACAGATTAGAGATATTTCAGATTAGAACCGAATTCCTATCCAAGGACACTAGAGCTGAGAGCTCACATGGGCCAGACCCATTCTTAGAGAGTGATCAAAAAGAATATCTTTTTGGTAATTCAGTGAGTCAACAATCATTTATTAAAGATTCGTTATGTGTGTTAATGTATCAAGCATTCACATAATGGCAAAACCTGGGTACTTGCTTTAAAGGAGATAACATTGCTGATCACAAGGACAATAAACGTAAGTAACTTGGCACACACAAGATACCTACAAATAGATTGAAGGTAATCTCAAGTGGCACTAACAATGTAAGTTGGATCAATAAGTCCTTCTGAAAAAATCGCATCTGAGCTGTGTTGAAAGAAGTCAGGAGGAGGAGGAGTAGGGGAGGAGGGACAGTAGTATACTAAAGGCCAAAGAAAGTGTGGTATATAAATATGATGGAATACTATTTTGTTGTGAGAAGTTTTGTGAGAAATGATGAAATAGATGATTTCAAAGAAACATGGAAAGATTTGATCTGATGCAGAAAGAAATAAGTCAAACCAGAATAATTTATAACACAAAATCGGTATTATAAAAACAATTTGAAGACTTTCATGAAGTGATGAAGAATGAAATAAATAGAACCAGAAGAATATTTTATATACCACTATAAAAACATAGAACTTTGAAAGCTTTAAGAACTATGATCAATACAATGACTATCTATGTTTTCAAGGATTTTATGTTAATATACTAACCACTTCTTGACAGAAAGGTGACACATTTAGGTCGTAGTGTATACACATATACACAAACACATAAATATACATAAATGCATGCATCTACATATACACACATATAAATACAAATATGTCCATATACATATACATGTGCATATGCATTATGTAAGTAAACACATAATACATATGTGCATATATATATACATATGTATATACACACATACATGTTGTTTGTTTTTCATTTTTGAAGAGGACCAATGGCCATTGAAACAAAGGTTCTCATCCACCCATTCTACCAGGGGAACTCTTTAGATGCTTGGGATAGACACCCCACTCACTGAGGTTTTCTAGTTTATCAGGTACCCTGTACCTGGTTTAGCCCATCTACTAAGATAGTTTACCTGAATGTGGCCACTGCTCATGCTCAGTTTCTTGAGCCACAGGTCAAAGTTGGGTAAAAGGTAGAAAACAAAGATGTATGAGCAACCCTGAAAAGGGTTTGGCAAGCCCTCATACCATAGGTGCTAGTCCTCTTGAACACCCATACATCCCATATATATACATATACACACACACACACACACACACACACACACACAAATTATACACACACACACATACACACATATGTATATATATATATATATTTCATACATACATATATGTCTCTGTGTGTGTGCAAAGTCAATGAGGACATTCATTTTGCTTAAATGTGCATATTTGTTACAAGGAATTTGCTTTTATTTTCTCCTTTCCCTTACCCAACTGGGTCAAGAGAGGGAGAATGGGAAGGCAAGAAAATAAACTTAATAATTTAAAAAATAGAGAGGTGGGGGTGCTATATACATGTACTGTAGTATATACTTTCAAATGAAGTTATTGTGTTGTTAATTTTGCTTAATCGTTTTATTTTGTTATAAGATAGCTATTGTGTAGATAATATGCAAATATTTGTATATAAAACAAAACACATAAATAACATTTTTTTAAATTAGTGAAGAAGAGAAAGACAGCTTGCAGTTTATTGCAGTGATCTAGGCATTTTGGTCAAAAGAAAACAATTGGCTGTTGGTATTACAAGGAACATTTTCTCCTGAATCCTTCCCTCTAGGAGAAGATAAGTATATTTAGAAAGCAATGGAGTCAATGGAACAAATAGGAATTCATACTTCCCCAGTTTTTGAATAAGAGAAAAGATTATAAAGTTTCTGCTTGGGAAGGCTGAAACTATCACAAAATTCTCTGTGGGATAGTCACAGACTACATCTTTCCCTAACATTAAACTCTGCAGCAAAGTTCAGACCATAGCAGAAGTACAGATGGACACAACAAGGTCAGGCCAGGAAGCCAAAAGAATTTCTTATTATGCTCCCATCCATAGACTATTTTAACAAGTTTCTGACTACATTTTGATGATAATTTGTGCCGGTATTTCCAAAGATGTTAGTTACAACTCCTTATGACCATTCCATTTAACAAAATTCATAGAAGGTAGAAGACAATCTACAGAAAATGCAGGAAGGACAAAGGATTCACAGGAACCTATTGACATGGAAAATATTTAAATCATTTGGTATCCTAGTGTGACAAGTTAAAAACAGTTTTCTGCCAGCACAATACCCTGTCATTCCAGTAAATCTCCCACTTTACAATAGCATTATATACAGTCACCTCAAGAGTAATACAACATTAGAGGTTGGATTCCTCTTGGATGATAAGCACCTTTTGAGGTTGCTAGACAAAATATACCCTACCAACTAAGCCAAACTATCAGAAAAATTCATAGTGACCTATGACAAAAATATAAATTTCTTGCTCCTCTACACAAAGAGTTTGTTATTGTTGTTGAGTTGATTAGTCATGCCTGACTCTTAGTGACCCTATCTGAGGTTTTCTTGGCACAAATACTGGAGTACTTTGCCATTTCCTTCTCCAGCTCATATTACTAATGAGAAAATAGTGGCAAACAAGTTACGTTAGTTGCCCAGGGTAACACAGATAGTGTCTAAGGACATATTTTAATTTTTTAGGTTTTATTTATTTATTTATTTAATATTTAAATTTTCAGCATTGATTTACACAAGAGTTTGAATTACAAATTTAATCCATATTTCCACTCTGCCCCCCTCGAAGATGACATATATTCTGGTTGCCCTGTTCACCAGTCAGCCCTCCCTTCTGTCACCCCACTCCCCCTGCCAATGCCCTATTCCCTTACTTTCTTGTCGGGCAAGATAGATTTTTATGCGCCATTGCCTGTATATCTTATTTCCTAGTTGCATGCAAAAACTTTTTTCTGAACATCCGTTTTTAAAACTTTGAGCTCTAAATTTTCATCTCTCCTCCCTCCCTACCCTCCCTACCTAAAAAGGCAAGCAATTCAACACAGGCCACATGTGTATCATTACATAAAACCCTTCCACAATAATTATATTGTGAAAGACAAAAACTATATTTTGCTCCTTCCTATCCTATCCCCCTTTTAAATTTTCTCCTTTGACCCTGTCCCTTTTCAAAAGTGTTTCTTTTTGATTACCTCCTCCTACTATCTGCTGTCCCTTCTATTGTCCCCACTTTTTTATCTTCTTCCTCCTTTCCTGTGGGAGAAGATACCCAATTGAGTTTGTATGTTATTCCCTCCTCAGGTAAAATCCAATGAGAGCAAGATTCACTCATTCCCCCTCACCTGCCCCCTGTTCCCTTCCTACAGAACTGCATTTTCTTGCCACTTTTATGCAAGATAATATACCCCGTTCTATCTCTCCCTTTCTCCCTCTCTCAATATATTCCTCTCTCATCCCTTAACTTGATTCTATTTTTTTAGATATCATCCCTTCATATTCAACTCACCCTGTGCCCTCTGTTTATATATATGTATATATATATATATATATATATATATATATACATACAGACACACACATGTATATATGTATATATATACATATATATATATATATATATATATATATATATATATATATATATATATGTGTGTGTGTGTGTGTGTGTGTGTGTGTGTATGTATCTTCCCTTTAGCTACCCTAATACTGAGGTCTCCTGAATCATACACATCATCTTTTCATGTAGGAATGTAAATAAAACAGTTCAGCTTTAAGTCCCTTGTGATTTCTCCTTCTTGTTTACCTTTTTACACTTCTTTTGATTCTTGTGTTTGAAAGTCAAATTTGCAATTCAGCTCTGGTCTTTTCACTGAGAAAGCTTGAAAGTTCTCTATTTTATTGAAAATCCATATTTTGCCTTGGATCATGATACTCGGTTTTGCTGGTAGGTGATTCTTGGTTTTAATCCTAGCTCCATTCCCTTATTTCATTGAATGTCCATCTCCTTGCCTGAAAAATTATGCTTAGTTTTGCGGGTAGTTGATCCTTGGTTGTAGTCCCAGCTCCTTTGCCCTTTGGAATATCATATTCCAATTTCTCCTGTATTTTAATGTGGAAGCTGAGAGATACTGTATGATCCTTACGGTAGTTCCACGATATTTGAACTGCTTCTTTTTGGCTGCTTGCAGTATTTTCTCCTTGAGTTTATAGTTCTGAAATTTGGCTATGATATTTCTTGGTGTTTTCAGTTTGGGATCTCTTTCAGGGGGTGATCGGTGAATTCTTTCAATGACTATTTTGCCCTCAGGTTCTAGGACCTCTGGGCAGTTGTCTTTGATAATTTCTTCAAAGATACTGTCAAGGCATCTCTGGAAATCATAGTCCAAGCCCCTCAACCCCTTAATGTGGGAGCTGCTAGATCTTGTGTATTCTGATTGTTTTTCCACAATACTCAAACTGTTTCTTCCTGGCTACTTACAATATTTTCTCCTTGATCTGGGAGCTCCGGAATTTGGCAACAATATTCTTAAGGGTTTTCTTTTTGGGATCTATTTGAGGAGGTGATCTGTGGGTTCTTTTAATTTCTATTTTACCCTCTGGCTCTAGAATATTAGGGAAGTCCTCCTTGTTAATTTCTTGAAAGATGTTATCTAGGCTTTTTTTGATAATGGCTTTCAGGGAATCCAATAATTTTTAAATTATCTCTCCTGGATCTATTTACCAGGTCAGTGGTTTTTCCAATGACATATTTCACATTGTTTTCCACCTTTTCATTCCTTTGGTTCTGTTTTATAATATCTTGATTTCTCCTAAAGTCACTAGCTTCCACTTGCTCCAATCTAATTTTTAAAGTAGTATTTTCTTCAGTGGTCTTTTGGACCTCCTTTTCCATTTGGCTAATTCTGCCTTTCAAGGCATTCTTCTCCTCATTGGCTTTTTGTAGCTCTTTTGCCATTTGAGTTAGTCTATTTTTAGGGTGTTATTTTCTTCAGTTTTTGGCACGGTCTCCTTTAGAAAGTCATTGATTTGTTTTTCATGGTTTTCTTGCATCCCTCTCATTTCTCTACCTAATTTTTGCTCTACGTCTCTAACTTGCTTTTCCAAATCCTTTTTGAGCTCTTCCATGGCCTGAGACCAATTCATATTTTTCTTGGAGTCTTTTGATGTAGGCTCTTTGAATTTGTTGACTTCTTCTGGCTGTATGATTTGATCTTCTTTGTCACCAAAAAAGATTCCAAAGTATGAGTCTGAATCTGAGTCTGTTTTCACTGCCTGTTCATGTTCCCAGCCCACTACTTGACCCTTGAGCTTTTTGTTGGGACATGACTGCTTGTAGAGTAGAGAGTACTTTGTCCCAAACTTTAGGGCCCTTGTGCTGCTGTTTTCAGAGCTACTTATACACAGCAAGCTCTGCCACATGAGCGCTACTTCTCCTCCCATGAACCACAACTTGGACCTTGACTCAGATCTAAGCAGGCTCTGCATTCCTGCTCTGAACCCCCACCTAATTCCTCCTACCTGGTGGGCCTGTGGCCAGAAGCAAATGCAGCTGGAAGCAGCCCTAGAGCTTCACCATTTCCATGTTCCTGAGGCTGGGTCCAACTGCACACTCCTTTCACTCTGTTCTAGCAGTTTGACCCACTAAACTTCTCTGTTGTGTTTGGTGTTTGTGGGTTGAGAAGTCTGGTAACTGCCACAGCTCAATGCTTCAGGGCCCTATGGCCTGTTCTGCCCAGCTCACGGTCTGGTTGGTCCTGTCACAGCTCATGCTGGGCTCTGCTCCACTCTGCTCCCAGTTCCCTGTGACAGATCCTTCCCTGCGACCATCCAGGGTTTCCTGGGCTAGAGCCCTGCTTCTCTGTTGCTATTTCATGGGTTCTGTAGCTCTGGAATTTGTTCAGAGCCATTTTTATAGGTGTTTGGAGGGACCTGGGGGAGAGCTCATGCAAGTCCCTGCTTTCCAGCTGCCATCTTGGCCAATACTTGGTTTTACTTTATATTACATCAAAGAGGGTTGGCTCTGAACTTCCAAGAGTCTTGACAACTAAATCATCTTAGGAGCATTACAAATCATGGAAATCTCATCAGTTTTCCTTAATCCTCTTATCAAGCCACCAATGGGAAGGCCCTTACTGTGCTGGCGAAGATAACTAATTGTATATGCCAGACAAATGTTCATCTCCCAGTAAACTCATCAAATTGGTCAAAGAACTCCCAGGATCAATAACATCCCAGGATCCCCTTACAAGAAACAAGTGTTACAGATTTCCTTATTGCATGTTGAGACACCATCCCCTCCTTATCTAACCTATATGTGTAAGGAAGAACCTCTTGTAGAGAAAAGTGTAATAAAAAACAAATTTGAGGTTAGGAAGTCTAAAGAAGATAAGTTTATCTGTACTGTATCAGTAACCCTCTACATCCAAATGTTGACTCTTCTTAAAGGCATAAATATATTTACCCTGAAATTATTTTTTCTCATTATAGATCTAAATTTAGATAGGGATATAATAAATACTTTATCAAATTAACTGATTGGTAATACTTTTATTATTTATTTACTTGCTATAAGCTTTAAAATACTACCTAATTTTTTTGTTGTTGTTGTCAAATGTTAAATTTATTGCAAATAGTCTCCTTTGTAGTTTTTAACTTGCTGGGCATTCAACAGCACCACTATTGATGTCATCAATGACATCATGAGGGTGTTTGCCATCAATGTTGCAGCCCACAGACTGGGCTGTTCCAAGTATCTCTTTAATGGTTCCAGAGAGATCTCTTGCCAAAGATCGGTGCCTCATCTGTCGGGCAATGTTGACAATCTCATCGAAAGTGATGTTTCCATTGTGTTTAATATTTTTCTGCTTCTTTCTGTCCCGAGGAGGTTCCTTTAGGGCTTTGATGATGAAGGCTGAGGCAGAAGGCACAACCTCAATCTGGGCCTGTCTGTTCTGAATGGTAAGTTTCACTGTGATTCTTAGCCCTTTCCAGTTACCAGTGGCTTTGGCAATGTCATCACCAACCTTTTTGGGAGACAAACCCAAGGGACCAATTTTGGGGGCCAGAGCTGATGTGGCACCAACTTCACCACCTGTGCACCTTAAAAACACGACTTTAATTTCATTAGGGTCAAACTTGGGTGGCATGGCGGCGACGAAGGTGGTGGCTTGGCCTGGACACTATGGGGTGGCTGCCGGTGTCAGATGAACCCGGATTCAGGACGACCGAAAGAAGTTGCACCTTCACCACCATGAGCTGGGAGCCAAAAGACCAGACAATACTACCTAATTTAATCAAGTAAATAAATCCCACTTGAGAAAGTTTGATTAATGTATTCTTTATATGTATGGTAAGCTGCATTGACTTTAAAAACTTTATGTCTTGCTTCTAGGTAAATAACCTTCATGGTGCAAAAACATTCTTCATTTTACAAAATGGATTCTACAAAAATCAAGCATCAGTAGGCTATTCAAGTATGCATGTTTACCATTTCCAGAACTTTATATAAAGTCCCCTAAATCCAATATTGCATATCAAAGAAGAATGTTTTTGCTTACATTCACAGTTTTGGGATTGCTGCTGTAGAAACAGGTGCTCATTGGGAGATAATTACACAGGAAGGTAAAAATATATTTTTCCTTTTAAAATTTGGGGTGTATCAGAAATATGTGAAACTGGTCGAATCTTTTCAGATGGCAGAGTGTGGAGCATAAGTACACTGCATTTTTACTTAAGTTTTGAAATAATTGTGAAAAGTAATTAAAGTTATATTTGTCATTTTAAAAAGTTTTCTTTTTTACTTCATTTACTTCAATTTAGAGAAGATGAATAGGTGAAGAAGTATTTTTTTTTTAGAAATGGGAAAGAAGTGGAATAGAGGACAAAGAAATATAAGGCTGAATATTGGGAGTTACTTATATTGTAATAAATCTCACTTTTCAAATTATAATTGTAGTGAGGTGGAAAATGTGACAGATTTTTTTTTGGCAGAAGATCTTGGGTGTTGTCCTCTTTTGACTTGCATGATATTAGGGCAATTACTTTACTTCTCTTGAACTTAGTTTACTCAACCATAAAACAAGGAGTTTGGGGGGAAAAACCTCTAAGATCCCTTATAGCTATAAATACATGAGCCTATGATTTATCCAAATTTCTTAAGCACAGAACATTCTAGGGATACACCCCTCTTCTAAAACCAAGACATATGAATAGTTTGCAGATAGCTAGATGGCATCGTGCACTAGGCCTGAAGTCAGGAAGATCTGAGTTCAAATCTGGCCTCAGATATTTATTAGCTGAGTGACCCTGGGAAAGTCACTTAATCTTGTTGGCTTCAGTTTGCTTATCATAAAATGAACTGGAGAAGGAAATGGCAAACACTCCAGTATCTTTGCCAAGAAAACCCTAAATGGCATCATGAAGAGTCAGACATGACTGAAATAACTGAACAACCATAATAAACAACTTATTTCCTTGTAAAGGAAATCTTAAATGACTTTTACAAGGCTGATTAGGACAAATAGAGATTCTAATAAAAAAGGAGAGGGAAAAAAGAAGGAAAAAGGGGAGCTAAGAGCCTGCACGAGAAAAAAAAAAGACTTAAATTATTTAAGAAGACAATAAGCATATAATAGACCAAATAAGATGACATTTTAGGAAGACCACCTTTAAAATTCTGATACAGTCCTAATAGCAACAACACTTAAGAAAGAATGAATGTCAATTGAAAGAGATCTATCTACTTTGCCTTTGTATACTTAATATACGGATACTCACTATTCTGTTTTAATTAGTACACAAGGCAATCTTGGTTAAATGCAAATGAAATGCTTACTTTATGTTAATTTAAAATGTTCTATCATATCATATACTTTAAGTTATTAAAGGCCTCATTTGTAAGGGCTTTTTAAATAGCACTGGTAAGAAGCGAGTTTGCAAATTTTGCACATTTTTCTGAAGACTAAATATCTTTTTAATTTAGTGGACTAAGTAGAAAGTTGGATTAAAAGGACTTCTCAAAATTTTATACTAAAAAGTATATACCATTGTCACTTCATTTATCCTGGAAAAGGTACAGTAGGAATAATAAACACAGCTAGGTGGCTCATTGGATAGAGCGCTGACCCTGGAAACAGGGGAACCTGAGTTCAAATATGACTTCAGACACTTGCTACCTGTGTGGCCCCAGGCAAGTCATTTAATCCTATTTGCCTCAGTTTCCTCATCTGTAAAATGAGCTCTCAGAGGAAATGGAAACCACTCCAATATCTTGGGGTCACAGAGAGTTGGACAGGACTGAAATGATTCAACAGCAACAAAAGTAATAATAAAGGAACTATTTGTGAGATAGAAGGATCACTCAATATTTTCACTTATTAAATTGACCCTCATCCAATTGCTAAGAAACACAGTTTAACCCTTTGGGTACTTATATTTGATTTTACTTTCGCTTATGTAAATCAGTTTAAAAAATGGAATACAAAGGAGCCACTTACCACCAATCTCATTTGCCCAAATGCTAGTGCCCTGCCTCATCAGTTATCTTTTAATAATTGTGTACTTATTCTGTTTATACTCATATAGTTATATATGACCTCCCCAGAATAAATGGAAACTCCTTGATAAAAAGGATTGTTTCATTATTCTCTTTGCATCCTCAATGGCTAGTATGGTGCCTGGCTTTTGAAAGATGTTTGATGTGCTTGCTGACTGTTTTGTTGAAACAAGCAAGAACATTTTCATTTAGAAGAGCAACCATCTGTTTCTTGTCTCACATTTTAAAAAGTCAAAAGATCTCTCCTGGCAGAGGAGAGTGCAAAAATCATAGACTTTTAGATCTGGAAAATATTAGAAGTCACTTAGTCCAAAATCTGCTAAAACATAAATAATCTCCACAACCTCCCCATGTTATTCCTGAAGACATACAGTCACAGAGATCTCATTATCTCTCCACTCTTGGAAGTTCTGACTTTTAGCCAAAATTCACCTCCCTATTATTTCCTTTTAAGTTGCTCCTAATTCTGTCCTCTGGTTCAAGAGTAATAAATCTATATAACATTTTTCACATATTTGAAGATTGATTTCCTGTTGTTTTCACGTACAAAAACATATACAGTATATACATGCATGCCACCACCACCATCCTATCCATTTTCCTCTTCCTTAACCATCATACCTGGATTCTTCTGAATAGGATTCATTTTGTCAATGTTCTTTCTGAATTGCAGCACTCAGAAGGAAATACAGGGGCTACCATTTCCCTTGTTCTAGATACTTGATGCCTTTATGCAACTTAAAATTGATTTTTTAAATGTCTCAGTGAATTGCCAACTCATAACAAATGTGAAGTACATTCAAACCTCTGGGTTTTTGACACCAAATGCTTGCCACTTACACTGTACTTAAACAGTAAATATTTTGTATCCAAGTTTATGGTTTTACATTCATTTATGTTTCATATTAAATTCCTACTTGCTAACTTCAACCCAAAATGTTAATGTTAAAAAACATCTTTTCATCATGGTTATGCTATTTAACCAAGCAGCTCTCCTGTGTTTGAGCCATCTATAAAATATGACACACAAGGCAACTATTCTTTCACCTATGCAAGCTACATTTTGTTGGCACCCCATGTGAAATTTAAGGGACTATAGTAGTTAGTATAAGCTACCCCAAAGCACTCATGATCTACCTTCCATAAGTCAACAGAGAGGCACTTTGTTACTATATTGTTTATCTGACAAAAAGAAAAAGTATATTTGTCTTGTCCCCTGGTTAGACTACATTCAATCGACCAAGGAAGAGGTCTCAGAGTATTCACACATATTATGCCTACAAGCTACCAAGTCACTTTTCTCTGCAGTTGAATCCCATATTAGTAAGACTTACTCTAGAGTCTATGGAAATGATATGCAATATTACTCAGAATTAATTTTAAAAATAATCTATAGGTCTGCCCCTCTCCTGCACTTGGATTTTCCCTTCTTGGATAATTAATATACTGTACCCACATAGTTTATTAGGCATAGTGGGGAGGGGGAATGAAAAAACAAAACTAAGTGCTCCCTCCTCAGAGCCCTCTGTCCAGTTCTCTCCAGAAATTCCTTCAAACTGCTCTTCCCATTCTCAGATGTGCCTGGGATTTCCAAACCACTGTTGTGTATATATCAGAGATAAAGAATGTGCAGAAGGGAAGTACCTGTATATGTATATATAAGAGTGCATGTATATGTGATTAGAATATAAGGATAGGCAAGGCTATCACATTAGTCTTCCTTGCCCTGGAGGACCAAATTATCAGATCTTGTGATAGCTGACTGTCTCTGACACTAAAGGTTTCATTTTGCACAACTGTTGCCATGTTGATAAATTCCACCAGAACTGGTTTTATCATTGGTAGCAGCCATGATTTGGAGGGGTTTTCCCTATCCACTCACTGCTGCCCACTTTCTGGTCTCCTTTTTCTTGACACTATTCTTCTTCCCTTCAGAGAAAATCACAGGTTAGAGCAGTCAGCCACAGAAGAAACCAACTTTCAAATTCTGCTGCTCCCTTTTTTTTTAATTGAGAACCACCACCCCCATAGACATGAAGAGATATTATGTAATAAAAGTCTCATGTTAATACCTATTTGCTTAATCCAACACAAGAAATGTGTGCATGGCTATACCCAGTCTAGCATAGAGTACTGCAAAATTCATTCAGTGGATGCTCATTTATAATGCATGATGGATAAAATAGCAGGGCAAATCTTACAGTGTTAGAATTGGTGGTTCGCTATAGTGTGGTATGATTTCAGTAATGTTATTGATTTTCATTTGATTAATCAAATCCTCACCTCCATTAATATCAGATAAGAATTAAAATAGGAGAACCCCTAGTTGTATAAAGCATCATATGTAATTATGTAACTTTTCCATAGTGAGGCCAGCTTTGTCTTCCCCTCAGCATTCTACGGGTATACCTGAGGGGTAAGAATTGTCTTTTTATAATGCTATCAGTTTTAGTCCCTATTCAAGTGTGAAATATTAAATGCCTTAATGAATTATTAATTTGTCCATTGCAACTGAAGTAATAGGAAAAGCATTCCCAGAAGGTGAGACAAAGTTCATCTGCCCATCTTTATGTTCTAACAATGAAATCATTGCACCATGCTCATTCATGTGGTAGAATATTTAGTCTCAGTCCTGATGTTTCAATTCATGAAAGAAGGGAAAAAACCACAAGGAGGACCCTGAAGTCAGGGCAAAGCTGCCTATTTCATTGGATACTTGCTAGGGAAGACCATAATGGCAGTAAGTGGGGAGTAACACTTCAATCACACTTTAATAAGACAGAGTGATTACAGAGGCAAACATCAGGAGTGTATAGAGGCAGATGTTGTTTGGATGGAGGACGGAAGGAGGCAAGCAGTTCAGGGAAGAGAATGGGGAGGGAGAGGAGCACAGAGCTACTTCTGTACCAATGGATTGAAATTGGGATCACTTGGGCAGCATGGAAACATAGGGGGGCAGGAATGTGGAGGCTCATTTTTTATAGGATTTTGGGTGGGAGGGACAGACAAACACTTATCTGAGCCACTTTTGGCTTAGTTCATTAACATATTAACAATGTCTCAAAGTTATCAACACCAAATTAGGGTTCCCTCATTTACAGAACATGATGCTGGTATTTTGCCGCACATGTCTAGAAATTATCTGAAGCTTACAGACCAAGGGCAGTTTGGTAGGACTATGTGGCAATTACATTAAAGCCTGGCTGGCTTCCCCTAATTTTGCACATGGTGTTAGGATGTGGCCTTGTAATAGTAATTAAGGTAGGACTTTTTGCTGTTAACCTTTAATGATTCTGGCCTTTGTTTGAATGGGGCAGATAAAGTGGGAAGTTTTCCTATTTCTCAGGATGGAGACAATTGGGAGCCATTGATTTGTATCTGATGTGATATTGGGGGTGGGGAACTTCTCCACACCCAGCCTGGGTGAGGTCAGGGCCCTCCAGGCCCTGAACAGGATAACCAAGCTCAGAGGTTAGCATTCTTGCTGGAAGCTCTGAGCCACACCAGGAGTGGTGTGTGACTCTGAACCAGCCATTCTAATGAGCTCCCCGGCTGTACACCCAGATGTTGATAACTACAAATTGCATTTGGTCTGTAATTCAGGGTGCTGGATTTTTCCCCTGAACTAGTGTTCCAACAATATGGCTAGCAGCAGCTGTGGGGGTGAAAGACCAACACAATCCCAACAGCAAGCAAGCTACTGGCATGCTGCAAAAGCCCAGGTTTTTTTGATCTGCTTTAGTAAGGAAAGCAATGTTAAGGAGTTGACAAGCTTACTTTAATTCAGCATACAAATACCATTCACCCTGAACTTCAGAGCAAAATACAAACAAATTACAAACATCAACAGACAGACCTTGTCTGATTCAAATCCCAAAACATAGTTACCAGAGTTTAACAAAGTCCCAACATCTGGGTTACGAGCTGGACGGCTGTTAGCTACAGCTGCTTGGAGTCTCCGCATAAGCACGTGCCACCAAGAGTGAGAGCCCTGGGCAAATGGCTCTGTCTTCTCTTCTTATAGCATTTCAGACATCATCAAATGTCATCTGAATGACCAGAACTTAGGCTCCTATGATGGGCTCTCGAATTAGCACCTCCTGTTAGGACCCTGGGGGGCTCACACCCACCTAGGTTTAGCACCTAATAGGGGTTAGAGCTTGGGGCTTAGCACTTAGTAAGACTCAATGAAATACACTGAATTAATCAAAGGAAACAAAAGCCAGACTCTTCAAGGGCACTTGGTTGAACTGAGTGCTAAGAGCCCATTTGATGTTATTTGTATGCTGGATTAAAGTAAGATTGTTAACCCCTTAATGTTGCTTTACTTAAGTAAAGCAGATCAAAAGTACCTGTGTTGGTTGTTCGTGGATCTTACACCCCCACAGAAGCTGCTAGCTGGATTGTTGAAACAGGCCTAAATTAATATATGAGGTAGTTGCCAGTTTATAAGACATTTTCCAAGTGACTACTATACTTCCACAATTTATGGGACAGTTTGTATGTGACTTCTTGGTTCCTTTTTAGCAATCTTCGTAATATAGTTACTTTATGAAAGCTACTTGTAAACTTACTATAGTAACTAGTGGAGAGTATTAGATGGGGATTAGAACAAGATACAATTTCAATGCAAAGTATATCTTTCCTTCCATGTTTAGTTTTACCGTGCATCTCTTTATTCATCTTACTATTACAGCACAATAATATCCCATTACATTCATGTTCCACAACTTGTTTCACCATGCTTTGATCTGTGGACATCTACTTAGTACTTTGCTAGACAAAAAGTGCTAGCATAAATATTTTGGTGTATATGGAAGCTTTATTTTTATCAATGAACAACTTGGGGTCTATAGAGCCTAGGAATGTAATCTTGGGATTATTTCAGTAACTTTCTATGCACAATCTACAATTCTTCTGCCAACAATTCTGCTTTTAGAATTAACCAGCTTTCTGACTATGAAGCCTATTAAAGTCCTGATCCTCAACAAATGTTTATTTTTTAAAATTTATTTTTATTCTTCAACATTCATATCCACAAAATTTTAAGTTACAAATTTTCTCCCCATCTCTATCCTCCCCCCATCCCAAGATCCATGTATTCTGATTGCTCCTTTCCCCAGTATACCCTCCCTTCTATCACCCCACTCCCCTTGTTGTCCCCTTTCCCTGTACTTTCTTGCAGAGCAAGATTGATTTCTATACGCCTATGCCTAGTTATCTAATTTCCCAGTTGTAAGTAAAAACAATTTTTTAAACATTTGTTTTCAGAACTTTGAGGTCCAAATTCTCTCCCTTCTTCCCTCCCCACCCACCCTCCTTGAGAAGGCAAGCAATTCAATATAAGTCATACATGTGTCATTAAGCAAAACACTTCCATAATAATCATGTCCCAAAAGACTAACTATATTTCCTTCCCTCCATCCTAACCTGTTCCCCTTTGTTCAAATTTCTCCTTTGACCCTGTTCCTTTTAAAAAGTGTTTGCTTTTCACTACCTCCTCCCCCAATCTGCCCTCCCTTCTATCATGTGCCTCCTCTTATCCCCTTCCCCTCGACTTTCCTGTAGGGTAAGATACCCAATTGAGTGTGTATGTTATTCCCTCCTTAAGCCAAATCTGATGCGAGCAATATTCACTCATTCCCTTTCACCTTCTGACTCTTCCCTTCCATTATACCTGCTTTTTCTTGCCACTTTTATGTGAGATAATTTACACCATTCTGTCTCTCCCTTTCTCCTTCTAATATATTCCTCTCTCACCCCTTAATTTTAGTTTTTTAGATCTCATCCCTTCAAATTCAACTTACCCTGTACCTTCTGTATGTATATATATATATATATGTGTGTGTGTGTGTGTGTATTATATATACACATATATACATATACATATATACATTCTCTTCAACTACCCTAATACTGAGAAAGATCTTATGAGGTACACATATCATCTTTCCATGTGGGAATGTAAATAAAACAGTTCAACCTTAGTAAGTCCCTTACAATTTCTCTTTCCTGTTGACCTTTTCATGCTTCCCTTGATTCTTGTATTTGAAAGTCAAATTTTCTATTCAGCTCTGGTTTTTTCATAAAGAATGCTTGAAAGTCCTATATTTCATTGAATATCCATATTTTATCCTGAAGTATTATACTCAGTTTTGCTGGGTAGGTGATTCTTGGTTTTAATCCTAGCTCCTTTGAACTCTAGAATATCATATTCCAAGCCCTTCAGTCCCTTAATGTAGAAGCTGCTGTACCTTGTGTTATCCTGATTGTGTTTCCACAATACTCAAATTGTTTCTTTCTGGCTCCTTGCAATATTTTCTCCTTGATCTGGGATTCTAGAATTTGGCTACAATAATCTAGGAGTTTCCTTTTTGGGATCTTTTTCAAGAAGTGATTGGTGTATTCTTTCAATTTCTATTTTACCCTCTGGTTCTAGAATATCAGGGCAGTTCTCCTTGATAATTTCTTGAAAGATGATGTCTAGGGTCTTTTTTGATCATGGCTTTCAGGTAGTCCAATAATTCATAAATTACCTCTCCTGGATCTATTTTCCAGGTCAGTGGTTTTTCCAAGGAGATATTTCACATTGTCTTCCATTTTTTCATTCCTTTGGTTCTGTTTTATAATATCTTGATTTCTCCTAAAGTCACTAGCTTCTACTTGCTCCATTCTAATTTTTAAGGCAGTATTTTCTTCAGTGGTCTTTTGGATCCCCTTTTCTATTTGTCTAATTCTGCCTTTTAAGGCATTCTTGTTCTCATTGGCTTTTTGGAGCTCTTTTGCCATTTGAGTTAGTCTATTTTTAAGGGGTTAATTTCTTCAGTATTTTTTATGGTCTCCTTTAGCAAGTCATTGACTTGTTTTTCATGATTTTCTTGCATCACTCTCATTTATATTCCCAATTTTTCCTCTATGTCTCTTACTTGATTATCTAAATCCTTTTTGAGCTCTTCCATGGCCTGAGATTAATTCATATTTTTCTTGGAGGCTTTTGATGTAGGCTCTTTGACTTTGTTGACTTGTTCCGGCTAAACGTTTTGATTTTCTTTGTCACCAAAGTAAGATTTTATAGTCTGAGTCCTTTTACACTTCCAGCTCATTTTCCCAAGCAATTACTTTACTTTTGAGTTCTTTGTCACAATATGACTGCTTTCAGAGTGGAGAGTGCTTTGTCCCAAACTTCATGTTTTTTGCACTGCTATTTTCAGAGCTACTTCTATTCTGAGGTGGTATGATACTATTCTCCTGGCCTGTGCTCTTGACTGTGAGTGGAAGCACGCCTTCCTGCAATGTAACTACCAAGAGGACTCCCTCTCAACAGCCATCACAAGTTCTACCACACCATGGTTACTACTCTGCCAAAGACCTCCAACCAAGACTCTGACCAAGATCCAAGAAGGGAAAAGTAAGAAAACCCTGCCTCAGTGCCAGCAAAGAGATCATTGCACTCTCCTTCTCATCACCCACTCGATTCTCCCCATAGTTTGTGGGCATGGAGCTCTGGAAGCAACTCCTTCAGCTGCTGCATGCACCTTCCCTTGCCAGGGCTGGAGACTGACAGTGCACTTCTCTTGACCAAGTCCAACAGCTTTTCCATTGACCGACTCAGTTGTCTTTGGCGTTTGTGGGTTGAGAAGTCTGGAAACTGGTACAGCTGCCAGTGATTCAGTGCCCTGAGACCTGCTCTGGCCAGTCTACTCCAGCTTGGTCTGTCCTGGCAAGGCCCACTCCGAGCTGCCTCACCAAATGTTTAACAGACTGGAACATCCATATATAGTTCAACTTGGGAAGTAAGGCTTTTTCATTATGTGGCATGACACCTTTCTGGAGGCAAGCTGCTTAACTTCTTCCATGTGGGGGCATGCATCAACACCACATTAACCATAGATCATGGGTTGATTGTGCTGGGACACTCTAAGATAATCATTGCCATTGACCTTTCCTCTAAAGGTATTATAACATGAAGGCAGAATTTATGATTTCAAAGAAAATCATAAATATGCCTGAATGGTTCAGAATTGCAGGATATACGGAATTCTCTAAGTAGAAGGCAGAGCAATTAAAGCATTTATTCAAGCTCCAAAGTAGCAGACCCATGGACCAGTGACCCAATTAGATATCCTGTCCAAAATCTTCCAGGCCCCATAAGTCCACCACACAATAGTAACCAGGAGGTTACAGAAAAACATTATGACAGTAAGCCAAATCA
The DNA here is from genome assembly GCF_011100635.1 of Trichosurus vulpecula. NCBI lineage: Eukaryota > Metazoa > Chordata > Mammalia > Diprotodontia > Phalangeridae > Trichosurus > Trichosurus vulpecula. The sequence continues at coordinate 311,677,956 of NC_050573.1, read as the reverse complement.
TATTTGTGCTCCTCACCCCCCCAAATGCTAGGGCCCTCCAGTAAGAAGATTACCCACTAGCCTCAAGCCCTTGCTCAGCATTCTCCTGTCTGCAGGAAGGTCAGTCCTGCTCTTGGTAGTGCCTGCTGCTTCAGCTTCAACTGCTTCGGCTTCCACCACTTATGCTACTGCTGCTGCTGGTGCTCCTTCTTCTCCTGCCTCCACCACGTCTAAGTCTCCAAGCTGTGTTCTCTCTTTTTATACAGCTGTTAGATGTCAGACTAGACTAGACTAGACTAGAATGCCCTCTGAGCGATTCAGAAGTTAGGCGTCTAGTATTGCCTCCGGTCTTAGCAACTCCCCTAAGGACCCTGGGGGCTTCATGCCCACATTGGCTTAGCATCTAGTAGCCAGGGGTTTTGGGCCTCCTTGGAAAGGAGAATATAATCAGACCTCCCCACCTGGGGCCTCACCTGAAGCCTATTCAAAATGGGGGTGGGGGAGGAGGGGGTGGGGAGAGGGGAGGATGATCTTCCCATTTACTGATTGCCTTAACAGGTACCAGGTGTCCTGGTGCAGTCACTATGCAGACCTGTGCCCATTAGCCTAAATTCAAATAAAAGTGTAAATAACACATCATATTCTTTTCTTATGACAAGCTTTAAGGGATACTTGAAAAGGGCTAGGAGTTAGAGGAAAAGAATAACAGTGGCAGGGCACAAAAAAAAGGAGGTTGAGGGTCTTAAGGTAAACTAGATCTACTTTCTAGTTTTGTTAAAGGATAGCCTCAAAGAGCACAGCTAGATGACACCTTCCCTTATGAAAAATTAATCAAATGAGACAAGAACTGCTCTCATCAATATAAGGCATAAATGAAATAATCAGTGTTGAATTCCAATAGGTTTTCATCATTTAGACAGTAACCCAAATTTTGATGTTATGCCTAAACTTTATTAGTCCAGTCCTATTTTTAGGACTCCTCTAAAAATTATTTTCATGCCCATCACAAAGAGTGACTTAATATGTGAGCCTGACTTTAAATTTCTAGTATATTATTTAGAATCTCTATATGCCATTAAATCTGAGTCAATAATATTTAAGAAAACTCTCTGTATGTAGAACCCTGTACTAAAAAGTAGAAAAAGCAATAGGATTAAAATTGAATATTTAGATATCCCTTTTGTCAGAGTAAATTCTAGATGGTAATGTTCAACAAAACAAATAAAAATGGCATCTGATTAAAATGTGAAAAAGTGGGCTAAGTTCAAATAGATGGATGTCTAAGAATTTTCTTGATACCCTTACAGTTTTATTTTATACCAAGTGATCTTGCATTTACTCATCCATTTATGTGTTGAATATCGCCCAGTAAAATGTAAGCCCCTTGATGGCGGATACTTCTTTTTTTCATTTTGGTCTTTGCATTCTAGTGTCAAGCACAGTTTCTTTCACAAAGTTGGCACTTAATATTTTTGAGAGGAGTTATTATTTATCAATATATTGCATACTTCCAAATTTAGAGTCACCTAAAATGAACTGTCATGCATGTACATATCATTTATATTCATATTATTTAGATCTCTAAGTATATACAATAAATTAAATACTTCTTAAAGGAACTTATGTTTAATTTGTAACTATTTTTTTGAAATTTGATTAATTCAGTCGTTTCAGTTGTATATAGACTATTTAGAAATTGTACCGTTGCTATAATCATGTCATTAAAACAATTATACAATTAGGCTCTGTGATTATATCACTTAATTATATATATGTGTCTACATAAATTAGTTGCATAATTAGAACATATAATTATATAGGAAATCAAGAAAATTGCTAAAAAAAAAACCTACATGTACCTCATTCCAGTTGTAATTTTCCAATCATTAAAATGTTTATTTCCTATGGTGCATTAACCACTTTAAAATTTTTAAGCAAAATGAAAAAATAAGACAACAAATGGACTTCAAATTCCAATCCAAATGTTATATTTTTATTGGGTTTAAGATTCTGATATCAAATATTCAGTAACAAGTAGTAAGCATTATAGTATAACAACTAACTGATACCACTATATTACTACTTTTGGCAATATTCAAATAAATCTATTACTTATGTTGATTTTCCTTTCAATATTGAAAATAGCAACTGACCCTTGCACAACCATCCTGATGTTTTTCATTGTTCATATCCTCCCAGATTTTCCCCAGGGAGTCTACTTAACCTACTGAAAGCCTTCCTCAAAATCTCCTGGCATCAGGAAGGTACCGTGTCTTGTGAACTATCTATTGGTTAAACATCATTCTAGCTACATAAAGGCCCAGCTTCTTCTTGGATCATTCATTCTTTGATTATATCTTATAATGGTTTCCTGTATGTGTTTATCTATATGTGTACAGCTAAATCAAAGTTTCAAAAACAAGTCTATTATGTTGGTGATTTTTCTCTGTACCAAAGGTTTATTTCAGTTATTCATCATGATCCTACGTTCTTGAATGAGAATAGTTCTGGTCCTGGACTGTAATGTAATGACCACCATGGTTAAGAATATATGGGCACATCACCATAGAATTGGTTACCAGGTGAAGAATGTATTTTGGCCACAGAAACTAATTAAACCATCCACTAAGTTGTGGAGGGGTTGTGATCTCCACTGATAAAGAATGAAAAAATGAAAAGTTGTTTATCCTTGAATTCATGAAACCTTAACAGAGTTCATTTTTTTTTTCTGCCACTAGCTAACTGTGTGACTCTAGAAAGAAGAAAGCCAGAAGACGGAGAGGGTCTAAGGTTTAATATCAGGCTGAACTAGGCAAGCACAAATCCCCGATTTCATATACTTTATTTCTATAAACCTCCTTTGGCATTGGTATAGAATGAAAGAGAAATCATGCCTCATCCCTTACTGGAAGTCTAAAAAAATTCTAAAAAAGGGTTCAAGTAGAGAATAGAGCCATTCTTCATTCCTTTATTTAAAGAAATTCCACAGAAGTGGCAACTCAAGAAAAGACTTTGTTCTCTTGGCTAGAAGTTGCTAATTACCCTCAGACCCATCCTAGTCATTGTGGGGGAGGAGAGGTGCTCAATAATTGGCTCATGTGTCATCTCAGAAAGTTTCATGTCCTTCAACAGTTAAAAGAAATATTCAGTTCTATTGGAAATGTTCAATTTCAGGAAGTCAAAGGTTACCTTGAAAATTCAAGCAATCTAAATTCAGTGATTGTTCTTAGGGAAAAAAAAGGTTTCATTCAATGAATCAAAAGTTTTTCTTATATATTAGGCAGTTGTCTCTCCTGTGAATACATATTGTTTTCTTGGAAGATAGGTACTATTTCACTTTTGTCTTTGTATGTATGTATGTATGTATCTGTGTGTATGCATATATGTATGTGTGACTGTATCTCACAAGTCCAGTCTCTATCCTATTCATTTTCATATTATATCATTCATAAAGCCTATACAAACATACACAACAATATGCATTTATAACAGATGTATGCATCTAGTATATGTATGTATGTGTATATGATTTCTGTATGCATGGATTCATTCATTGCATAAATGTCTGCATGTATAGAGAATATATTAAAAACCAGGACCTGTAATTTCACTGGCATGGGGAAATCCCAGATGCAGACTCCTGTAATGATTCAGTGTAGCACTTTTTCTACAGTTTATAATGATTATTTAAATCACTGAGAAATTAAATTTCTCACAGGCCATACGATTAGTATGTATCAAAGGCCTGTCTTGAGCTAAATCTTCCTAACTCCTAGAATAATTCTTTCGCCATGACACCACATTGCCACACAATGAATACAAGGTAGTTTAAGAAGGTAGAAACTGAGGATATTATGAAAGACTTGAGTTTTTACTCAGTCTCCAAAGAAACTAGAAATTCTAAGAAGTAGAAGTGAGGAGAGTATTCCATGTTAAAGGAATAATAGGGAAGATAAAAGAAGGAAGAGGACTATTAGAAGGCAAAGTGTTTTGAGGAAGGTGGTGGTCAGAAACAAAACACTTGTGAGGAAGGACAGATTGAAAAAAGAGAGAAGGATAGATAGGGGAAAATAGGACAGATAGAGGGAAATACACTGTTGGTAATCGTAATTGTGAATTCAAATGGTGTGAACTCACCAATAAAAGAGAAGTGGCTAACAGAGTGGCCTAAACACCAGAATCCTACAATACGTTGTTTACAATAAATATATTTGAAGAAACAAAAGACACACATAGAGTAAAAGTGAGGGGCTGGAGCAGAATCTATTTGGCTTCAGCTGAATGGGAAAAAAGCAAGAGTATCAATCATGATAAGAAACAAAGCAAAAGCAAAGCTAAATCTAATTACAAGAGATAAGGAAGGAAACTACATCTTGCTAAAAGACACAATAGACAATGAAGTACTATTAATGCTAAACATATATGCACCAAATGGTATAGTATCCATATTTTTTTTAAAGAAAAAGTAAATGGGTTATAGGAGCAAATAAGCAGTAAAACTCAAGTAGTGGGTACCTCAACTTTCCCCTCTCATAACTAGAAAAAACTAACTAAAAATACACAAGATAGAAATTAAGAAGGTGAAGAGAATTTTGGAAAAGGTAGATATGACAGATCTCTGTAGAAAAGTAAATGAGAAAAGAAAGGAATATACCTTTTTCTCAGTGGTACTTGGCACCTACACAAAAAACTGACCATGTATTAGGGCATAAAAGCCTCACAACAAAATGCAGAATGGCAGAAATATTAAATCCATCAATTTCAGATCATGATAAAATAAAAATTACATTTAAGTGCTGTTGAAATAAAGATTAAAAATTAATTGAAAACTAATGTAATCATAAAGAATGAGTAGTTCAAACAACAAATCATAGAAAGAATCAATAATTTCATTAAAGAGAATGACAACAATGAGACTAAAATTTGTGAGATACAATCAAAGTAGTACTAAAAGAAAATTTTCTCTCTCTAAATGCTTACTTACATCAATGAAATAGAGAAAGAGCTGGTAAGTGAATTGGGCATGCAAATAAAAATAATACTAGAAAAAGAACAAATCTCCAATTAAACACCTAACTGGAAATCCTGAAAAATCAAAGGAGAGGTTAATAAAATTGAAATTAAGAAAACCATTTAACTAATAAATAAAACTAGGAGCTGGTATTGTAAAAAAAACACAATAAAATAAATAAAAGATTGGTTTTGATTTGATTTTTAAAAAAGAAAGAAAACCAAATTACCAATATCAAAAAGAAAAGCTTAATATACCACCAAATAAAGAGAAAATCAAAGCAATTAATAGGAGCTCTTTTATCCAATAATATGCCTATAAATCTGGTAATCTAAATGAAATGGATTAATATTTAAAAATATAAATTGCCCACATTAACAGAAGAAGTAGGATACTTAAGTATCATTATCAGCCCTGCCTTAGAAAAATAATTTGAATAAGACATAAATGAACTCCCTAAGAAAAAATCCCCAAGGTCAAATGGATTCACAAGTGAATTCCAAACATTTAAAAAACAATTAATTCCAATACCCTATAAACAATTTGGAAAAATAGGCAAAGAAGCAGTTCTACCAAATTCCTTTTCTGACACAAACATGTTATTGATTCTTCAACTAAGAGTGAAAGCAGAGAAAGTTATAGACCAATTTCCATAATGAATATTGATGCAAAAATTTAAATATAATATTTGCAAAATAAGTATAGCAATGTATCAAAAGGATCATACACTTTGATCAGGTGAGATTTCAACCAAAAATGTGAGGCTGGTTCAATAATCCAAATAAAACTATTAGCATAATTGACCATATCAATAAAAAACAGCAGAAATCACATATCTCAATAATCTAAAAAAGAGCTTTTGACAAAATACAACACCAATTCAGGTTTAAATACTAAAAAACAGTGGAGAGCTTAAGAGCTTTCCTTCAAAATCCCTAAAATTATAAGTACTATCTATCTAAAACCATCAGCAAGCATAATCTGTTATGGAGATTAACTAAAGGCCTTCTCAATAATATCAGGGGTGAAGCAAGGATGCCTATGGTCAACATTATCGTTCATTCTTGTACTAGAAATGATGGCTACAACAATAAAAGAAGAAAAAGAAATTGAAGGAATTAGAATAGGCAATAAGGAAACAAAACTATTACTCTGTGAAGATGATATGATGGCATACTTAGAGAATCAACTAAAAAAAGTAGTTGAAATAACTAACAACTTTAGCAAAGTTGCAAGATATAAAATAAATACACTTTAATCACCACCATTTGGCTATTATTACCAATAAAATCAACAGCAAGAGATAGAAAAGGAAATTCCATTTAAAATAACCATAAACAATACAAAATACTTGGGAGTCTACCTACCAAGACAAGACCAGGATCTATACGAATGCACTTAAAAAACACTTCATGCAAATAAAGTCAAGTCTAAACAATTTGAACTATATCAATTGTTCATGGGTAAGCCAAGCCAATACAATAAAAATGACAATTCTACTTACATTGATTTATTTTTTCAGTGCAATGCTAAGCTCTCAGGAATTAGTTTGTATGGCTAGAAAAATAATAAAATTGATTTGAAAGACAAAAAGGTCAAGAATATCAAAAGAATGCATGAAAAAAGTGAAGGTGCTCTATCTGTACCGGATCTCAGATTGTATTATAAAAAGGAAAACATCAAAATAGAAATAGGATGGAGAAGTGGACTAGATAAGGTGTACAATACACTGTAGTAAATGACCATAGTAATATAGTGTTTGGGCAGAAAGTAGTCATAGACTAACATCTTGCACCATGTGCAAAGATAGGGTCAAAATGTGTACATAATTTAGACATAAAAGGTAATACCATAAAGAAACTAGGGAAGAAAGGAATAGTTTACCTGTGAGATCTATGAAGAAGGGAAGAGTTTATGACAAAACAAATGATGAGCATTAGGAGATATAAAATGGATTAATCTGATTATATTAAATTAAATAGATTTTACACTAACAAAACCAGTGCAACCAAGATTAGAAGGAAAACAGAAAGCTGGGCATTTTTTACAAGTGTCTCTGATAAAGGCCTCACTTCTCAATACATAGAGAATGTTGTCAGATTTATAAGAATACAAGTTATTCCCCAATTGATCAATTGTCAAAGACATGAATAGGTAGTTTTCAGATGAAGAAATCAAAAATATCTGTAGTTATGTCAAAAAATCCTCTAAATAGTATTGATTAGAGCAATACGAATTAAAAGATCTCTGAGGTACCACCTCACATCTATTATATCATTAATATGATGTAAAAGAAAATGGTAAATGTCAGAGGGTGTGTGGGAAAATTGGGACACAGACTCACTATGAGCTATGAATTGATCTAACCATTCTGGAGAGCAATTAAAAACCATGCCCAAAGGGCATATCCTTTCACACAGTTAAAGCACTTTTCAGCCTTTATCCCAAAGAGATTTTAAAAGGGGAGGGTGAGGTAAAAGAATAGTTTTTACCAATATATATATAGATAGATAGATGTGTGTGTGTGTGTGTGTGTGTGTGTGTGTGTGTGTGTGTAGCAGCTCTTTTACTGGTGGCAAGAATTGGAAATTGAGGGGATGCCTATTAATTTGGGAATGGCTGAACAAGTTGTGATATATGATTTTATTGGAATACTATTGTAATATAAGAAATGATAGCACTCTGGCACTGGACCGAAAGGACCTCGCGCGACATCTGCGCACTTGGCTTGTTTGGATGGCGGAGGTAGGAAGCCGGCAGAATGGTGCTCTTGGCAGCTTAGACCCTGTGGCGGGGGTGGGGGGAAATCTGTATCCATCGGATATCTGTGCCACCCTGCCTACCCACGGGTGCATCTTGGAGCAGGTCTGTAGTGAAACTTGAATTGAGAGCTTCTGGGTGACCCTGTTACTTTGCCACCATGTTCCTGTACAACTTCACCTTGAAGGGAGCCATTGGAATCAGCTTTGTTATTCATGGCAACTTCTCAGGAACCAAACAGGAGATTGTTGTTTCTCGAGGGAAGATTTTGGAGCTGCTCCAGCCTGACCCCAATATTGGGAAGGTATACACTCTATTGATTGTGGAAGTGTTTGGTGTTATCAGGTCCCTCATGGCCTTGAGGTTGACAGGTGGTAAAAAAGACTACATTGTGGTTGGCAGTGACTCAGGCCAAATTGTCATCTTGGAGTATCAGCCATCCAAGAACATGTTTGAGAAGATCCATCAGGAAACTTTTGGCAAGAATGGGTGCCGCGGAATTGTACCTGTTGATCCCAAAGGCAGAGCTGTCATGATTAATGCCATTGAAAAGCAGAAACTGGTTTACATTCTGAACAGAAATGCTGCTGCCTGGCTTACCATTTCCTCCCCTTTAGAAGCGCACGAGGAGAATACTTTGGTTTATCATGTGGTGGGAGTAGAAGTTGGATTTGAAAATCCCATGTTTGCTCATCTGGAGATGGATTATGAGGAAGCAGACAATGATTCAACTGGTGAAGCAGCAGCCAATACCCAACAGACCCTTACTTTCTATGAATTAGATTTATCATGTGGTACGAAAATAAAATGAGTCTTTGGAGGAGCATGGCAACTTCCTCATCACAGTGCCAGGAGGCTCAGATGGTCCTAGTGGTATATTGATCTGTTCTGAAAACTACATCACCTATAAGAACTTTGGTGATCAGCCTGATATCAGATGTCTCATTCCTAGGAGGCAGAATGACTTGGATGACCCTGAGAGAGGAATGATTTTTGTCTGCTCTGCCACCCATAAAGACCAAGTCTATGTTCTTTTTGGCACAAACTGAGCAAGGAGACATTTTCAAAATCACTGGAGACAGATGAAGACATGGTTACTGAAATCTGCTTGACGTATTTTGATACCTTCCCTTGGCTACTGCTATGTGTGTGCTCAAAGCAGCCTTCCTTTTTGTGGCATCAGAATTTGCAAGTCATTACCTGTATCAAATTGCCCATCCTGGTGATGATGATGAAGAACCAGAGTTCTCATCTGCCATGCCCCTGGAAAGAGACACATTCTTCTTCCAACCTGGGCCTCTCAAGAACTTAGTGTTGGTGGATGAACTGGATAGTCTGTCCCCTATTCTGTTTTGTCAGATTGCTCATTTGGCCAATGAAGACACCCCACAGCTGTATGTAGCTTGTGGCAGGGCGCTACGATTTTCTCTAAGGTTTCTGAGGCATGGACTGGAGGTGTCAAAAATGGCTGTCTGTGAACTGCCCATTAACCCCAATGCTGTCTGGACCTTACAGAGGCACATTGAAAATGAATTTGATACCTACATCATTGTGTCTTTTGCGAATGCCACCCTGGTACTTTCTATTGGAGAGACCGTAGAAGAAGTAACAGACTCTGGTTTCCTGGGTACCACTCCAACCTTGTCCTGTTCCTTGTTAGGGGGTGATGCTTTGGTGCAGGTGTATCCAAATGGCATCCGGCACATCTGAGCACATAAGAGAGTAAATGAATGGAAGACCCCAGGAAAAAAACTATTGTGAAGTGCACAGTAAACCAGCGGCAGGTGGTAATTGCCCTGACAGGAGGAGAGATGGTCTACTTCCAGATGGATCCCTCAGGACAGCTGAATGAGCACACTGAGTGAAAGGAGATGTCTGCAGATGTGGTATGCATGAGTTTGGACAATGTGTGTCCTGGAGAGCAATATTCTCATTTTCTGGCTGTGGGGCTAGTCGACAACATTGTTCAAATCATCTCTTTGGACCCTTTGGACTGCCTCCAGCCACTGAGCATGCAGGCCCTCCCAGCCCAGCCAGAATTGCTGTGTATTGTCAGGATGGGAGGGGCTGAGAAGCAAGATGAGCTGGGGGAAAGGGGCTCAATTGGCTTCCTCTACCTAAGCATCGGGCTGCAGACTAGTGTGCTGCTAAGGATTATTAAGGATCCTGTCAATGGTGATCTGTCTGATACCCGTACAAGATACTTGGGCTCTTGCCATGTGAAGCTTTTCTGAGTCTGGATGCAGGGCCAGGAAGCAGTTTTGGCTATGTCCCACTTTCATCTGACCCCCTTTTTCCTATGAGACCCTGTAGTTTGCATCTGGATTTGCACCTGAGCAGTGTCTGGAGGGCATTGTGGCCATCTCCACCAACACTTTAAGGATTTTGGCTTTGGAGAAGCCCAGTGCTGTCTTCAATCAGGTGTCATTTCCCCTACAGTACACTCCAAGGAAGTTTGTCATCCACTCTGGAGCAACAACCTTATCATCATTGAGACAGATCACAATACCTATACTGAGGCCACAAAAGCGCAGAGGAAGCAGCAGATGGCAGGGGAAAGGATAGAAGCAGCAGGGGAAGATGAGAGAGAATTGGTTGCTGAGATGGCTGCTGCCTTCCTGAATGAAAATCTCCCAGAATCCATCTTTGGAGCCCCCAAAGCAGGCGATGGATACTGGGCTTCTGTGGTCTTAGTAACGAATCCCATACAAGGAAACACACTGGATCTTGTCCAGCTGGAACAGAATGAGGCTGCTTTTAGTGTGGCAGTATGCCAATTCCCAAATACTGGGAATGACTGATATGTGCTGGTGGGTGTAGCCAAAGACCTCATTCTGAATCCCTGACCTGTGGCTGGAGGCTTTCTCTATACCTGTAAACTTGTGAACAGTGGAGAGAAACTATAGTTTTTGCACAAGACCCCAGTCGAAGAATTCCCTGTAGCCATTGCCCCATTTCAGGGCAGGGTATTGATTGGTGTGAGAAAGCTGCTGCAGTTCTATGACCTTGGAAAAAAGAAGTTGCTCTGAAAATGTGAGAATAAGCACATTGAAAACTGTATCTTGGGAATCCAGATAATGGGACACCAGGTCATTGTGTCTGACATCCAAGAGAGTTTCACCTGTGTTGGATACAAGTGCAACGAAAACCACCTCATCATCTTTGCTGATGATACCTATCCCCATTGGGTCACAACAGTCAGCCTCTTGGACTACGATACTGTGGCTGGGGCTGACAAGTTCGGCAACATTTGTGTGGTGAGGGTCCCAGCCAATATCAATGATGAAGTGGATGAAGACCCGACAGGAAACAAGTCCCTGTGGGACCGGGGGCTTCTCAATGGTGCCTCGCCAAAGGCAGAAGTAATCATGAATTATCATGTAGGGGAAACAGTGCTTTCCTTACAGAAGACCATGCTGATCCCAAGAGGCTCAGAATCCCTCGTCTACACTACATTGTCAGGTGGCATTGGGATCCTTGTGCCTTTCACATCCCATGAGGATCATGGCTTCTTCCAGCATGTGGAGATGCACCTGCGGTCTGAGCATCCTCCTCTCTGCAGAAGGGATCATCTCAGCTTTTGTTCCTACTACTTCCCTGTGAAGAATGTGATTAATGGTGACCTTTGCGAACAGTTCAACTCAATGGAGCCCAACAAACAGAAGAATGTATCAAAAGAATTGGACAGAACACTGCCTGAGGTCTCAAAGAAGCTGGAAGATATCGGTACTCACTATGCCTTCTAAGCCCAACAGTGGACTTGCCCCAGGCAAGTCAAAGAATGTGTTCAAAAGAGGGTTCTGAGGACATGCAGGTTATTGTTTACCCCCTCTTCCCTCCTTTTTTGCTTTGTGATCACTTTGATTTGATCCCATGGGACAGGAGGAAGGGGCAGTTATTAAGATCTTGAAACATTTAAATGGAGAGATGATGCCATACACTCTTTCCAGTGACATGTGGCCCTGGCCCAGCTTGAGACATCCCCTCGGTCCCAGACATTCCCTGCTTGGATTGCCTTTCCCTCCTGACCATGCCCTTCATTTTTGTATACACCCTTCATTTGTAACTGGTTTTCTTGTAAATATAGTTTTGTACAATGTTGACTTTAGAAGGGGGTGAATGGGGACTCTTGAGGAGAGCTGAAAGTGGGACTGCTTATATAGTACAAACACCATGAATTGTACCACTCTAGATCATAAAAAAGTACAAGCCCATTTAAAAAAAAAAGGAATGATAAGAATACTTTCAGAAAAACCTAAAAAGACATAAGTGAATTGATGCAAAGCAAATTGAGCAGAACCAGGATAACATTGTACGTAGTAACAGCAACGTTCTACAATGATCAAGTGTGAATGACTTCTCTGTTCTCAGCAATAAAATGACCCAAGACAATTGCAAAGTACTCATGATGAAAAACATTATCCACTTCCAGAGAAAGAGTTGATAGATTCTGAATGCAGATTTTTACATGAAATTAGGAAAAATAAAATATTATTTTTAAAAAACTGTGGAGGAAGGTGACCATTGAATACCCCAAACTTAGATAGAATAAAAAATTTCTATAGGGAAAAAATAAAATATTAACTGATGTAATCAGAACTTCACAGGAGAAAAAAATTCAAGAAAAGAGGTTGCAATAAAACCATGGCTGAATCTATGCACAAATGCCCAAAGTTCAATCTATTACTGAAAGAAATTAGAAGTCTTAATAGAAGAGGTCAAATCTGATGTTTTGGGTATCACTGAAACAGAATGAGATGAAACCCAGGACTTGAATAGGGCTCTGCATGGATATTTGTTATTCAAAAGAAACTTTATCAGTTAAAGCAAGGATGACTTATGTTGTAAGGAAATCTATAAACCTAGACCAGATGAAGGTACAAGCATTAAAAGAACAATTAATTGCAATATTGCAAAAGCTGATTTTTTTTAAAGTAGAAAAAGAATGCCTCCTGACAAACTCTATGATACCAAAATTGCCTTGACGTGTAAATTGAGGAAAGTCACACAAAGAAAGAAAACTGTGGAATAACATTGTTAATGAACATCAATACAAAGTTTTAAAAGAAATATTAACAACATGATTATAGTAACACATCAAAAAGATTATACACTATGATTAGGGTGATTTATGCCAGGAAAGTGAGGTTGATTCAATATTATGAAAACTAGCAAAATAAATCATACAAAGAATAGACGCATGAAAGGTTTTTGGAGAAGACACACCTCCTATTCCTGTTAAAAAACACAAGAAAATGTAGGGATAAATGGAATTTTCCTTGATGTTATAACTAGTTTCTATCTAAGATCAAGCACCAGTCTCATATGTGATGACAATAAACTAGAGTCCTTTTCCAATAAGAGAAATTTATTACTATTTGAAATAATGCTAGAAATACCTGTTATCTCCATTAAACAAGAAAAAGAAATCATAGAAAGGCAAAGAGAAAATAAAGTTTTCACTCTTAGTTTTGAATTAAGAGTTTATTTGGAGAATAGTAGACTAGAGTCAATTAAAAATAATGGAAACAATCAATGTCTTCCACAAAGCTGCAGGATATAAGAAAACCTACATAAATTATCATCTTTTTTTCTCTATTAGCAAAAAACCCTCAGAAACTCCATTTAAAATGATTCTAAAGTACTTGAGAGTCTAACAAAACATGCACAGCATGTATATTAAATAAAAAAATACATTTTATAGAAGTAAAGAAAGACTTAATATTGGAAGAAGAGTAATTACTCATAATTATTCCAAACCCAAAACTCACAACACTACCTGAACTTGTTTATATGTTCATGTTGTGATAATCAAACTACCAAAGGATTATTTTATGGATGTGCAAAAAAAAAATAAAAATATATCTGGAGGATCAAAAGGTCAAAAATCTCAAGAGAAATAGTAGGAAAAAAAGGAAGAAGAAACCATTCCGGAAAGTAATTTAAAACTGTCTGAAAAGTTACTAGACACTCCATATTTTTGATCCATTGATACCTTTACAACATCTATACTCTATCCCCCCAAAGCAAGAATAGGACCCAGAAATACAGAAATATGTATATATATATATATATATATATATATATATATATATATATATATATATATACATATATATATACATAGATATATATGTACATACATATATATATTTTCCTCCATTTCTTTCTTTTTTCTTCCTTTCCTTTTTCCCTCCATTTCTTTCTTTTTTCCTTCTTTCCTTCCTTCTTTCCTTCCTTCCTTCCTTCCATTAATATTTCTATATGCTGACTCCCTTAAAACAAAAAGGCACATGTATTACACATTTAAACTTAGTCTATCTTACATCTATGTACAGACTCAATCCCCTTTAAAAAGTTTTATATTTTTTTTCCTGCTGCTATCAAAATCCACACATGGATGAGTATATGAAAGGAAAACATTAGGTGATGTAACCTGTGGAAAATGAGATGGCATATGACTCATACCTAATGTGGGTCCAGAGCTTCATTTGCCTTCTAACTCTAAATGAAATTCTTAAGATAAGCTGCATTCAGTGACCAGGACTATTTGTTTAAGAAACTAAAGCAACTTCAAATATGTGACCCTGATTTACAATTTATCTGAAGGGCTAGGAAACAGTTCTTATGAAACCACCAGGTATTTGATTGAAGGATGACATGGAGAAAGGGAGGAATTGCTTGCAAGGAAAGAATAAAGACTACAGAGGGAAACAACCAGTGAGTCCTGAATCTATCCACAGTCTTTACTCTACCAATGCTGACATTTAACTTAATTCTAAATAGCTCCAATTTAATGACAAATAATGAAGGAATTGTGAAGCTGTTTTCTGATGCTAAATAGCACATGACAGGGAAGTATTTCATGGATTTTTACAATAATTCTATGTAAACTCTCTGAAAGAGTAAAATCAAATTTCTCTGACTAGAGAAATTCCTTTTCCAAGGAATTTTAAAATTGGAAAAATCAGCATAGAAAGTCTGAATCTAATTATCTTCAACAAACTTAATTCTCACTAACATCATGAAAATTTAGGTATCAATCATCAGCAAGGTTATTTTTCATGGTAATTAGTATTCTGTTAACTACCAAAGTTAAACAGCATATATAATACCTGAACACTTAGAACCAGTAGTAAACATTCCACAGGGGCATTGAGTTCATAAATCAAGTTAGCTAATAAAGTAAAAAGGAATAGGAGAATTAGACTTTATCTATTCAGACAAAGCTATAGAGAAGGGGTTTCAAAATTATAGAGTGAAATTGGTATTGTCTTGATAAATCATTTTTAGTATTTATGGAAGGTTTTTTGCATATTGATTTAAAATAATGATAATAATAATAATAAATAATATTTATGGAAGTCTATTGTTAGCAAAGTGCTTTACAAAGTTATCTCATTTGATCCTCCTAGCAAACCTAGGAGGTGGTTATTATTCCAGTCTTATGAATGTGGAAACTGAGACCAAATTATCCAAGGACACACATACATAGTAAGTATCTGAGGCAGAATTTAACCTAACCTTTGCATGACATCAGACCAAGTGTTCTATCTGCTATAAGATCTAGTTGCTCTACCACCTCATCTCCTGCAGTTCAAACTTTTTTTTTTCCTTTCCTCAAATTATTAAGATTTTATGTCAAGGCCTTCCCATGTTTATTGAGTTTTGGTATGACCACATGACCATGTTCGCTTTGGTTAAATGGATAAAAAAACTGCACTTATTAAGAGATCATTTGCTTGTGAATAATCTCTGTCAAGAAGCAAGCTGAAAAATACAAAATAAGCACAAAATGACTCTGGGCCTTTTCTTATGATAAAGTCTATGAGTAAAATACATTAGTGAGCCTATTACACTATGGCCTATAAATATTGCTTATAATTGACCCATCCAAAATTATAACAGCTCAGGATTTATAGAGTTAGCCTTAAGAGGGGACTTTTGATGAGAGTCAAATTCCCCTCATTTTATAATGGAAGAAGCTGATGCTCCAGGAGGTTCAGTGGTTAGCCCTGGGTCGCAGAGGTTTTAAGTGACAGAGTTGATATTTTAGTCTGAGTCCTCTAATTTGAAAACCAAGACTTTCTACTGCATAATTTTGCCTCATTAAAAATAATCCTTGTGTGCTCTGTTGTAAACGTGCAACATATTTTAGAAACACTTTCTTGTAGAATGATTGAACTATTAAAAGTTTTGTTACTTAAGTGCGTAGTGTCAGTTTTCTAGAAAAACCTTTCATGCATAATGAGCTAAAACCTTGGCAATAATGCATGTTGAATGTATAAATAAGTGAAAATCATCTATATAGTACCTCAAGGTATCTTCAGCATATTATATCTATAACTCCATTGGCCCCTGACTTCCTTTGAGGGAGGTCCTACTGGCATTTTTTTATCCCCATTTTAAAGGTGAATAAACTGAGGCTGGAAGAAATAAAGTGATCGTATAGCTAGTATCAGAGACAGTTATCAAACCCTGGCCTCTCTTGACTTCATGCCTGGTATTATTTTCAATTTATTTCACTACTTCTTTAATTATTGGGATGTAGCTAAGAAACATTGCTACCAGTGATTGTGTTGGTAAACAAAATGGGCTCTTAGCACTCAGTTCAACCAAGTGCCCTTGAAGAGTTTGGCCTTAGTTTCCTTGATTAGATTTGGGAGTCCTTGGTGACCTCCTTGCCTCAGGGGAGGGCCAGGTGAGTTTGAGTGACATGTTTGGGAATCAGAGGCTTTTAGACCACGTGGGTTTAAGTCACCTCTTTGTGATGATTTTAGGTCACGTGGGTGAGTCGCATGTGTGACTCGCCCTTGACCCTGAAAAACATATAAAACCAGGGGTTGGCTTTCTCTTTTTCAGAGCTCTCACCCACAGCTGTGGTGGCGGTGCGTGACCCTGAGCCAGCCCTTGTTATGAGCTCCTGGCTGAACCTAGATGTTGGTAACTATGAATCAAATACGGTCTGTCTGTCGATGTTTGTAATTTGTTTGTATTTTGCTCTGAAGTTCCGGGTGCTGGATTTTTCCCCTGAACTAAGTGAGTGGTATTTGTATGCTGAATTAAAGTAACCTTGTCAACCCCTTAACATTGCTTTCCTTAGTAAAGCAGATCAAAAGAATCTGGGCTTTGGCAGCGTTCTTGTTGTTGGGCTTGTGTTGGTCTTTCACCACCACAACAGCTGTTAGCCAGATTGTTGAAACAGTACTATAAGGAAGATATTTGGGGCAGCTAGGTGGTGCAGTGAGTAGAGCACTGGCCCTGGAGTCAGGAGGACCTGAGTTCAAATCCTGCCTCAGATACTTACACACTTATTAGCTGTGTGACCTTGGGCAAGTCGCTTAACACCAATTGTCCTGCCTTCCCCCCTCCAAAAAATATAAAGAAGACATTCATAGAATTATAGAACTTGAGAGATGAAAGGGACTTCAGTGGTCATTTAGGCCAACCTTGATAGTGGTCCTCTATAATAACCTTCTTACTCTCTTCTGTAGTATTGGGTTTATTTCTTCATGCCTTAGTTCAAGGATGCTAATAGTTAGAGAAGCGTAAGGGGATAACAACCAGGACAGGCCTAAGCCTAAGCACCCTTTGTGAATCTGAGAGCAGTGTGGCCAGAAAGAGGTGCTGCCATACTGTGAAGGCCATGTGGGACATTGTTGTGTTTTCTGCAGAGCTGGACTAGGAGGACTGTTCCCATATTTTTCCTTTCCACTTCTACAATTCTTCGTTATCAAGGCCTTAGAAAGGACACAGTAGCTTCAAACGCCTCCCCCTTCCTGTATGCTCCCATGATACTATGAAAGTGGGAGTTTCTTCTAATTGGCTACTCACAGTATACCTTCATTCTAATAGTAATGAAAAGTAAAATTGATGACAGTTGCTAAGCTCTCAGGGAGGCTTTTCTATATAGCTTTTTCCAAACATTCAGGGAAGATATTATTCTGAGAGCAAAGAGGTTGAATTTAATCAGTGCCTTTTGTTTTCTTGCCATTTGCTTTGATTGCTGTAGTTTAGCTCTTTGGCTCTATTCAGTCATTATGTGTTCCTCCCCCTCCTTCCTTCCTCTTTGTTTCATTAGACTCTTTATTTTATAATTTCTTTATTGTTTGAGCTTGAGGAGTTTAGGATTTAAATGGTTGTTTTGTTTCAAATCTACTTCTCTTTCAGAAGTTTTTCTTTCTGTATTTAACTGGTTATAGAGTTTTTTTTTCTATCTTAAAGTGAAATGTATAAATATCATATTTAGCAAGCAATTATAGTCATGCAGTTGGATCATGCTGAAAACATATGCTCATTGAATTATAGATTGGCAATTTGAATAGATCTTAAAGAACATGAAGTCTAATCATCTTATTTTATAAATGAGGAAACTGAGGCTCAGAGAAGCTGTTTTTTGCCCAGAGTCAGCTAGTCAGTTTCTGAGAAGGGGATTCAAACTCAGATCTTTCTAATTTAAAGTCCAATTACACCAGATTCATCTAGTATGATATTTCTGAGGAGAGGAAACATGATTTTATTCCCATCTTTCTATGTTTTGTTACTACATTTTGCTTTATACCACAATCACTTATCAATAATCCTCTGCTGCAGTACCCTCCCTTATAACAAAACAATAACATTTTATCAAAACTGTCATGTTCATTGATCTCAACTAAATATTTAACTTTCTGCATCCATAGTCTCTCTACAGAGAAGAAAAGTATGTTACAATTGCCAACTATGATCAATATTGATCTCTAAATTTATTTTAAATTCGTTAACATTTACTGTTATCATTTAGATTATTGTGGTCTTTGTGTAATTTTTCCTGTTTCTGTTGCTTTTAAATTGTCACAGTCATGCAGGTCTTGCCTTTTTTCCCTCAGATTTCCTCAGAGAAACATAAGCCTTTATTTATTGAACTGTTCAACTGATGTGCACTTTTCCACTTCTAATTTTGTCTTATTATAAAAAATTCTATGAATATTTTCGTATTTTATGGGACATTGTTCTTTCTATCATTTATTTCTTAGAGAGTTTTGTCAGGATGTCCACCCCAGTACCACTTTTCTTTTTTGCTTCTCTCTTTTCTCATTATTAGGAGACACCTTGTCTTCCAGGGCTAAGGCCCAGCAAGCAAGCTATGTCCTGAACTGTGGTCACTTCCTGGATGAACCCTGCTGCAACTAAATCACAGAATTAGCTCAAACAAGCCCCAGGTGGTCCTTGAGCTTGGGCAAGCACCTGCAGGAGCCCCTCTCCACTCATGAAGGCCTGCTATAAATAGGCGTTGTCACTTGGCAAACTCGCCACATGGCTGTTGTTATATCTCATTTCTTCCACAATACCTCAGTGCCTCGATTCTTTGTCTAGCTACATTAGTATGTATTAAGGCTTATCCTCACTACCTTTGGTCTGCTCAGTCCTAAAGCAGACTCTGGCATGTGTGTCTAGTTTCCTTCCTCCAATGAAACAGAGCAGGCTTTTTGCCTATTACCTCTGTGAGCTCTTTGCTTCTTTATTTTATTTTTCATAATTGATAGTACATATAAAGTCGTATGATCATACAATATAAGGGTATGAATAGTATTGCAATTTTTTACATAATTCCAATCATTTTGGAGAAAGATTAGTCTGCTTCATAGTTCCACCTTCAGTACAAAACATGTGCTCAACTTCTCATAGTCCTTACCTACATTGACTGGTTTGTCTTTGCATATTTTCCAAGTTTATGCATGGGAAGATTTCAATATGAATTTCTCTAATTTTTGGAATAGTTTCCCCACACATTTGTTTTCTTGTTTGCTTTTTTGTTTTCCACCTTTTCTTTCTAATATATCTTCTATATTCCCCCCATAACAGTTTTACTCTCTTAACTTCATATAGTATGGAGGTGGCATTGAGCTCTTGAAGGCCATTTTAGCATAATTCAAGGTCTGAGAGATCCTATCAGCTTGCAAAGGCACCCAGTATGGACCCTGAAACAGCTTGTACTCACTGTCTGAAAATCAGCTAGCAACAACTGGATAGCTACATTCAGAAGGTCCAAGAACTAGGTGATGACCTTTTTTTTTCCCAGCCTAAATATGAAGACAATCTACTTGGGCACATCTCTGCCTCAGTGGAGGAGTATATAAAGTAAGGAAATCAAAGCACCTTGAAATATTTAATTAAGACCAAGACACATTTAGTAAGTGCCTTCTTTGTGCCATTCTTTAATTGGGACTAACTGCTAACTGCAGGGATCAAAAAAAAAGGCAAAAAAAAATCTCTGCATCCAGGAGATCACTTTCTTATGAGGTTTATAGCATTCAAACAACCATGGTCAAACAGGCTATCTACAGGATAAATTGGAGATAATCAACAAAAGGGAGTCACTAGCCTTAAGCTGCCTGAGAAAGGGTGCTTGCAGAGGTAAAATTTTATCTAGGGTTCAAAGAACGATAGGATAGCTAGGAGATGAAGATGAGAAGAAAAGCATTCCAGGAATGGGGGACAATCAGCGAAAATGCATGGATTAAAGAGATGGAGTATCTTGTGCAAAGAACAGCAGGAAGGCCAGTGTCACAGTGTCAGAAACATAGTAAGTGTCTAATAAACTCTTGTTGACTGTTGCTATATCATAAAATACATGAAAGGGAGGAAAAATTTGATCATCATTAAACTTTCTCTTGCATTTCCATTTCTGTTAAATTTTTAAAAATATTTTCCTCTTTCTCCTTCCTTAATATCATTTTTCCTGGTGTGCCATGATTTTCCACAAATGAAATTCTAATCAAGGCTTTCCCCTCTTCTGTGACCACTACACCACAACTGTCCTAGTTAAAGAGCACTGCCTCTGGATTAGGATAATCCTGTTTAAATCCCACCTCTGGAACCACCCTTGTGGCCTTAGGTAAGTCATTTAGCCACTCTGATCCTCAGTTTCCTCAACTGCAAAGTGAGTGCCCTGGACTCAATGATCTCTAAGCAACTTTGCAGCTCAAAATCTATTAATCTATGAATATAATGCTTTGAGATTTATAAATCCAGTATATTACTCAATACACAGTAGACAGTTAACATTTGCGGTTTGACTGACTTAATGAAATCTTTAATAAAGGTGAGAAGATATTCAAGAAACTCATAGGAAACTGAAACCAAAGATATGATATGACTTGTTGAAGGTCACACAGCTGGTTAGTAATGGGATTTTCTTTGTCTTAGACATTAACCCCTCACAATCCTGACCTACAAGTATTACACATTTGTTTTTCCTGTACTGATATTGCTTATATTGCTTTTTTATACCATACATGGTATTTTAAATTTTATATGCAAAATGTTTGAAATCTGAAGAATTTTCTAGGATCAAGCACATGTTCAAAACTGCCAATTGACAGGAATAGTGGAAGTACTTGGAGCTCCATCTTGGTAGTATTCCCAGAAGTTAGTTCCTCAGCATAGGACTTCCATCTATTTTATTACTTTCTCAACTATAACGTTATCCAAATTGAATGGAACTGTGATATGCTACCACTCCAGATATCATTATTGTTCATGTTCTGGCACCTTAATTTCTCCAAACTTACATTCTGTGAAGATGCCCAAGCAGTGATTTTGTGACGCATGAAGCAAAGACAATGAAGCAGGGTAGAAATAAAATGAAGGCTTCATTCTACTTAACTAAACTAAGCAGGAATAAAATGAATGACCTTTATGGCTGGGATTCATAAGCCCATTAAACCCTCAATTTAGTTTTATAACTTAAAAAGCTTCTGTCCAATTTTGCAGATTTTGTAAAGGAAATAATTTCCTTTTGAAAATTTAGAATTGCATTTGAGTTCAATTAAATCATGGTGCCTGCTAAGTGAAGCTGTTACCAGTTGACTGTCCTTCTGTATTTCTTGGCCAAGTGAACACACTCTGCAGTTCTCTTTATCTGCCCTTGGATGAATAATTCATTTATTGAACTCATATTTTCCTGGAACACAGATGGGAGATGGTTTCAAAACTGTGCCCTTTAATATAGTAATCTATTTTTTCTCATTAACTGCCTTTATAAACTCTACTGGTGCTTCTATCCAATCATATAGTCATGTGCCGTTGACTCATTTACACACCAGACTATTTCCTTTTCACTCACATTCTCTTCTAGACACCTGAAATTTGATACTCTTAAAATATTTTCTACAAGGAGAACAATTGAAGTTCTCTTTATCCTTTTTTCCTATGGCAAATGATAAGCAGAAATAAGAGATACTGACTATGCCAAATACTCACTTGTCACAGATTTTGATTCTATATGTCTTAGATGTTTGATTTCATTCTGGTTATTGTTACTCTTTCAATATAATTTCTTTCATAATTTTCCTCATCTACTTCTGCATCTTGTGTCCTCACCATGTTACCTTATACCAACAACCATCTACTTCCCCATAATCTACTGTACTTTTTCACAAAGATCACTTTAGTTGGGGTTTCCCTAACATCATGTCTGTGTATAAGATGATAGCCTCCATGGTTTAACTAACAACACAGGCAATGCCATATGGGATAGAAAAAAAAACCAAGAAAGGGAAAAAAGTGTCAAGTAGCATTGAGATCCCCACTGAGGTTTGACTAACAAAAATTTTTAATGGATCCACTCTCTGAAGTTTTGTTTCTTCCTCCAGTGGCATTGGACAGTAGGAATGGAGAAAGTGACTCAAGGTTAATGAGTTTTAGAAATGAATGATGGAAGGACAAGGTGTAGCAAGGTAATACAGTGGACAGAGGGAGTGGCTTGGAGTGCTGAAGATTTGAGTTTGAATCCTGCCTTAGAAACTTACTAGATGTGTAACCCTGAGTAAGTCACAAATTTGTGTCTACATTTCCTCTTTTGTAAAATGAGGAAAATTATATCTCCTGCCTCCCAAAGTTGTTGCAAGGATCAAGATAGATAATGTATGTGAAGTGCTTTGGAATCCTTAAAGTGCTACTTTAGATGCTAGCTGTTATTGTTATAAAGATCAAGTACTTCTAAGGATGGAGTAGAAGAAGCCCTATTAGAATCTTGAATGTTCTCTCACAGTAACAGCATGAGGCCTTTCCTGACTCACTTAAATGCTAACGCTCTTCCTCCCAAATGACATTGTATTTAACTATTTTCTGTATACAGGATGTCCCAACAATCTTAGTGAAATTGTTAATGCTATTAAAGCTTAAAACTGGGCTAAGGTGGATACCCTATACTTAGGTGTATTCATTTCTTTATGCTGTATATGTTTTTTCTTCCCCACTCCTATTACACTGTATGCTTCTGGTGAGTTGGGAGTATTTATTTATGCTTATAAGTCTCATGTCTAGCACGGTATCTGGTACATAATATGCCAAGGTAAGCCCCTCTATCTTCACAAGTTATCCCATGCCATCCCATTTCTTCAGATTTCCTCATCATCCACACTATCTTACTTATTGATAATGAGTTCTCATTTTTCTCAGTTCTTATCTTTTGGGACTCCTCCACAGCCTTTGACATTATTGGTCACTCTCTTCTCTTTAATACTCCATTCTCTCTAGGTTTTGGGGGATCCCTTTCTCCTGGTTTTTCTCCTACGTATATGACCTCTCCTCAGTCTCTTTTGCTGGATCATCACCCAGATCATTCCAATAAGTCACTCGACACGTACAAATTACATTGCTCCCATCTGATCTAGTGTCAGACAATGAGAAGGCACTTTCCTTGCCAAGTTCCACCATATACTTGTGCCCTTAATTTTATCCTCTCCCGCTGGGCAGCTTATTTCAATGATAATTCTACTTATATTCCTTCTTCTACTCATTTTGTTCTTTTTTGTTCTTGTTTTTTTTTCTTGTCTTTTTCTTCTTCTTTCTTCATCTCTCATTCTTCTTCATCTTACCTACAGACAAGTTCCTCACATCTGTTCAAACTAAGTCACAACAATCTCCACTTTCCTATCACCTCCTTAGATGCCATTCCATATTCCTCTCTTTCACTGATATATTCAAAGGAGTTATTTATACTAATTTCTTCATCTTCTCACTCCCTATCCCATCTTATAATAGGGCTTTCAAACCTAGCATTCACTTAAAGTACTGTCTCAAAAGAGTCATATGATCTAATTACTAAATCCAGTGGGTTTTTTCTAAGTGTTCATATTTCTTGGCCTCTGTCTCTTCACAATCTTGACAATCCTACTTCTCTTGGATACATGTACTTTCTTTTTTGGCTACCATGACACTT
The DNA here is from genome assembly GCF_011100635.1 of Trichosurus vulpecula. Classification (NCBI taxonomy): domain Eukaryota; kingdom Metazoa; phylum Chordata; class Mammalia; order Diprotodontia; family Phalangeridae; genus Trichosurus; species Trichosurus vulpecula. The sequence goes on along the minus strand of NC_050573.1, from coordinate 311,653,999 downwards.
TCTTTGCTTGGTTGTCCTTTTACCTGTCTGATTGTATCTAAGTATCCTTTGGGGGTTTACAATCCTTCTTTTGTCCACTTTGTTAATTTTTCTCAAAGCTCTTTTCTGGGCTACCTTGTTATCTTCTTATTCTCATTATTTGCCATTGGTAAACACACCAGCTTCTTTAGAGTCAGTTATCCCTTCTACTCAGTTAACTTTCAAATAATAATAATAGCTGGCATTTATAGAATACTTTCAAGTCTTGCAAAGTACCTTAAAAACATCTTGATCCTCACAACTAGCCTACAAGTAGGTGATGTTATTTTCCTTATTTTGCAGTTGAGGAAATTGAGGAAGCTAGAGGTTAAGTGATTTGCCCAGGGTCATCCAGTAGTAAGTGTCCGACTCCATCTTTCAACTCATCTTCCCTAACACCAGGTCCAATAGTAAACAAGCTGCATCAACTAGCTGCCTCACTTAACTGCCTCAATTAATACACATCACAATATTTAATCCCTTTTTAAATTTCCTAATCTCTAAATACCTGCTGAGCAGCACTTAACTATTCTCCATTAGACTCAAGCTGTCTCAAACTGACCTCTTCATTTCCCTCTTAACCCAGTCCCTCCTCCAAATTTTCTTACTTACGTGAAGGTCAGCATTATCTTCCTTGTTACTCAAGTTGATTTTTGCCTTCTATCTCCATGCCCCCATGTTCATTAGCAGTTAAAAATCTACCAATTATAATTCTAAATACATCTTTGTCATAAATCCTTCTCCTAATCTCTGCTCTTAAACTACTCTAATTTAGAGTATCACCACTACTTTATTGGGCTACCATCATAACCTCCAAACTGGCCTCCTTGACTTCCTTCCCTCCTGTGTCCAATCTATCCTTCACATAGCTGCCCAAATATGCTTAGTAAGGCACAATATCACTTACTTCTCCCTATTGGTTCTAGTTTTTTTAAAGCAAAATCATTATGTGGCTTATCATTAAGGATCACTAAAATCTGACATCAATCTACTTTTCTAGCCTCATTTCACATTACTCCTCTTTTACATTTTCTGTGTTCCAACTAAGTTGGACAACTAGATGCTTCCTGAATTCAACACACTAACTCTTATTTCCATTCATTCATTCATTCAAAGTTTCTGTCATGCCTCAAGTGCATTCTCTTCTCATCTCTATCTTTCTGAATCCTTCTATTTCAATATTCAGTTGAGATGTCAAATTCTAGATCTCACCTTTTTTGACCATCCCAGTTAAAAGCATCCTTGCCTTCCTAAAACAGTCTTTAAAGTACTTTTCCTGATTTCTTTTTGACCCCCCTCACACTCTATTTTTATGATATTTATCTGTTATATCTCACCAATTATTATGGTGTACTTTATAGATCAGATTTTTGTTATTTGATTCTATCCCAGAGCCTAGGACAGAGAGGAAGCACTTGAGACATATTCATTGAATTACACTGAAACATTTGTCATAGTTGAAGATTGTTGATAATTCAGGGTGGAAAAAATCAAGCCTCATGGAACAGATGGAGCTTCCAAGACTTTGGAAGGTTGTTTAACTGTTCAATTCAATGGACATTTATTTAGCACCTTCCATGTAAAGAACAAAGTACAATGTAATGGTGCATATATAAAGATGACTAAGGGTAGCTTGGTCACTCATAAGGAAATCATAATCTACCAGGGGGTAGTACATATTCATGTAACAGGGTTAGCAATGAGGCTCTATAATATAGCTTATTACATAGGATTCAAATGGTACTGTACACTAGTTCATTACACAAACTCTTTCTCCTCTATAGCTTTTACTGAATCATTTCCAAATTAATCCTTTGGGGGACAAGGCAATCAAGGCATATATACTGATATTACTTTATAAATTAATGGAAATGTTTAACTTTCATAATTGATTATTTCTGAGCTTTCAACCCAGTTTATAAATTTGAAAAAAAAAACAATTTTTTATAAACTTTTGCTTTTATCTGCCTCTGTCTCTCTTTCTCTTTTTATCCCCTTCTCCCTCTGTCCCAGTTTCTCTTTTATTCAAACCCCCGATCTCAAAGGATTGTGCAATATAAGTGTTCCTAGATATATAAGTTATTAAGGCTATAATAATTAATGATATCATATGTATTCATATACGCATATATATACACACATACATATATACACATATATGTGCATACATATATATCACACATATATTTAAATATTTCAACTATGCATATTATCAGTAAGAGAAATCCCAGTCAGTGACACCTCTAACCAGAGACTATAAATATTAACTTCTCTCAGGATGTCAGTTAAAGTACTTACTCAGTAACTCTCCTTAGCATGTTTTCTCTACAGGATATGAATTAAACTCAATCTCTCAAAAGTTTCTAACTAACTTGCCTAGTCTATTCAGTAAATAACCTCTCTCAGTACTTTTTCTTTATACTCTACTGTTTTTCTCCAGCTATAATACTTTGCTTTCTCAAGATGATGGTTAACCAACACTTTGAGATTCTATTCCCTCTCTCTTAAAGACACAATAAACATATTCACATTTCTAATAAAAAGAATACTGAAGCTGGGGTTATACACACATATACAAATATTTTGAAAAAGGTTTTAAGAGCTATAGAGGTAGTATGTTCTGATCATTAAGGACTGTCTGCATAAATGGATGGAAGGCAAGTTCAAAACGAGGAATGTCTAATAATCCAGTTTATTTGGAATGTAGAACATTCAAAGAGGAGTAGAGAGAAGTACGATTTCAAAATATGATTGGAACCATATTAACAAGAAGGAGGTTGAGGAGTTTCCATCTAATCTTATAGGCCACAGTGATAGGAAGTACTGTGAAACTGGCATAGGTTTTGCAATCAAAACCAATCTTGTCAACAAGCTTGTATGCCTCCCGACCAAAAAATGTGAATGACAGGATCATGACAATGTGATTACCACTTGCAGGGAAAGCAGCATACTACCATCATCAGTGTGTATGCTCCTAGTGATGAACACAGATGAGGTCAAAGAAGAATTTTATGGAGAACTAAAGACCCACTATATCAATGTTTTTGTTTGAGTTGGGACTTTGCTAATTAAAGCATGCTGGTACCTGAGGTGACCAGGAGGAAGCCTGAAATGGCAGCGTGTGGAGAAGGACACACCCTCAAGGACCTTACTTGGACACTCCATATTTACTGAAGAAGATTGTAACTTGCTGTGTCATGTAGGGGTGGATGGTGTTTGTTTTGTAATCAAGTATTTTGGGAATGATATGTTTTGTTATAGTTCCCTGAATATGATCACAATGTATAATGCCTCTATTTGTTCCAGGATACATGGCTATTTAGATTATGTAAAGCCAAGAATCCTGGAAAGTGGTAGACTGTAATATTAATTAAGGTGAGACTTTTTTTACTGTTTTCTCTTTTAGAATGCTAAAGTAATCAAGTGCCTTTGAGCAAGTCTTGCTAGGTGCTAAGCCTCAGGGTTAAGTGTGAAGCCTTTGGGCCTAAGAAGGGTATATAAATTCAGAGGTTAGTGGTTTTTTGGGGGGCTCTCACTCAGTGGAGGAATGTTGTGTGATTTAACCAGATGGGACTCTGGGTAGCTATTGTTAAGAGCCACAGCTTTGAAGAAACCGGGATGTTGGTGCTTCTCTGGTAACTATGTATTGCTGTGGATAGACTGGTTTGTGTTGTTTGCTCTATTTATATTGTCTCTGTTTGTAATTTCTGTTTGTCTTTGCTCTGAGGTGCTGGCTTTTCCCCCTGAACTAAGTAAATGATACATGTATGTTTGATTAAAGTGAGATTGTAAACCCCTTAAAGTTGCTTTCCTTAGAAAAGCAGATCAAAGAATCTGTGCTGGCAGCTTTTGTTGTTGATCTTGTTCTTTGTCTTTCACCTCCACAGCAGCTGCTAGCAACATTGTTGTTACAAAAATGGTACCAATGTTCCAAAAGAGGATAAGCTTACAATTCTAAATGACGTTAGCCCCAGAGTAGGCACAGAATATCAGACATAGCTGAGCAATGGAGTCAGAAACAGAAACAGCAGTGTTTTCAAAAGACCATAATCAATTAATGATGAAGCCACTGAACATATACCTCAGGTTGAAGTCAATCCATCTTTAGCTGACTTTCAACTGAAGAGGTATTGAATGCCATTAAGTTCTTATCCTGTGGTAAAGCACCTGGTGCTGATTCTATTCCAGCTGAGATTTATAAGACGGGGGGGGGTGGTGCACCACTCATCCAAAAGCTGACTAAATTTTTCTGGGTTATGTGGCAAGAGGAGGTTATCCCCCAGGAGTTCAGGATACATCTATTATCCATCTCTATAAAGTAAAAGGAAATAGGTTGTCCTGTGACAATCACAGTGGGGTTTTTCTCTTAATTATTAATGGAAAGAGTCTTGCCAGACTGCTTCTTAATAGGATGATCCTTCACCTGGAAGATGGTCATCTACTTGAGAAACAGTGTGGCTTCAGAAAGGGCCAAGGAGTCGTTGGTATGGTATTTACTGCCTGACAACTCCAGGAGAAATGCCAGGAGCAGGATAGAGGTCTGTACACAAGGTTCATCTAGCTGACTGTCATAGTAATTAAGGTGGGACTTTTTGCTTTTCTTCTCTTATGTGCCTTTAGTGATTCTGGCCTTTGTTGCTCCTGGGGCTGATAAAGCAGGATCTTTTTGTCTCAGTTATTTCTCAAAGCAGAGACAATTGGGAGTCATTGATTTGTATATGATGTGATACTGGGGATGGGGAACTATCCCACACCCAGCCTGGGTGAGGTCAGAGCCCACACAGCTCTGAACAGGATATAATTGAGGACAGCTTGGCATTTGACTTTTGAGGCACCCTCATGGAAGGATTGCTGAGACTCTGGGCAAGCTGCAAACTGCCCCCCAGCTTTGCAACCCAGAAGTTGACACTGGTACCTATGTATTGTGATTTGAATCAGACAAGGTCTGTCTGTTGACGTTTGTATTTGCCTTGAAGTTCAGGGGGCTGATATTTTCCCCCTGAACTGGGAATGATATTTGTATGTTTGATTAAAGTGAGATTGCTAACCCCTTAAAGATACTTTCCTTAGTAAAGCAGATCAAAGAACCTGTGTTGGTAGCTTTCTGGGTGCTGGTGGTTGGTGGATCTTACACCCCCACAGAAGCTGCTAGCAAGATTCTTACAACACTGACCAAGGTCTTTGATACTATCAATCATGAGGGCTTGTGAAAAAATTTGGTTGCCCAGATAAGTTCATCACTATTGTATGTCAGGTTCGTGACAGCATACTTGCAAAAGTTCTGGATAATGGACAATGCTCTTGCACTTTCCCAGTCACTAATACATGAAGCAGAGCTGTGTAGTTGGGAGTTGGTCCATATTTTTTTTTGTTTGCAGAAAATTGTGCACTCTGTATAGCCTCTGAAGCTGAGATGCACCAAAGTATGGATGAATTCTTGCAGCCTGTGCTAATTTTGGCCTAACAATTAACAGCAAGAAAAGACAGGTTTTTCTAACAGCCAGAATCACACCATCCATATGTGGAACCACTGGTCATAGAAAATGGAGAAATTTTGAATATCGTGGATAAATTCATTTACCTAGGCAGTATATTTTCAGGGATATACGCATAGGTGATTAGGTTGATGCTTGCATTGCCAGAGTTACTTCATTGTCTGGGGTGGGTGGGTGAGACTCCAAAGGAAAATGTAGGAGAGAAGAGGTATTAGACTGCCTATTGAACTGAGGTCTACAGGGCTATTGTGCTGACCTCATGGTTGTATGCCTGTGAATCCTGGATGCTAGGGCCATGCCAGGAAACTGAATTACTTCCATTTAAATTGTCATAGGAAGGTTCTGACGATTACCTGGCAAGATAACATACTGGACACTGAGGTCATTTCTTGAGCTGAACTGCCAAACACTCAAACTGTATTACAGAGAGCACAATTCTGATGGGCCAGCTACGTTGTTCAAATAACAAACTTATATTTCCCTAAAAGACTATTTAACAGAGAACTCATGCAGGGCAAGTACTCACATGGAGGTCAGGAAAATTCAGACATTCTCATGGTCTCTTTGGAAAACTTTGGAATCCATTGTGAGGCATGCAAGACACTAGCAGAGAACCAACCAGTATGGCCTGCCTGCATCAAAGATGGCACAGTGTTTGATGAGCAAAGCAGAATTACAGTAGCTCAAAAGGAACAAGATGTACAAATTTAGAGACATCTTCGCTCCAAATATTCATTTGGGCTATTTGCCCCTGGCCTTTGATAGACCCTCTTGTGCTTCTATTAGTATGATCAGCCACAATTGGGCACACTGTACCTTGACCCCAAAGTAATGATGTCATCATGGTCCTCTTCAAGGAGGAGGGGCAACACTAGGGAACCGCCAAAGGTTTTTGTGTGAGAACGTGATATCTGTAGACCTATGAATTATAAAGATAATTTTGACAACCATGTTAAGGATGGAGGGAGACAGTTTAATGCCAAGGTTATCAGTTTACTGGGAATAACAGCAGTTCAGGTGAAAGGTGTTATAAGTTGAACTAGTATAGTGACCATGTGACAACAGAGGCTGCAAATGAAGTGAGAGATATTGTGGAGATAGACTCAACAAGACATGTCAAAGGTTGAATGTGCTGTTTTGGGGGCTAATGAGTGAGATGAGACAAATATATCTCTTAGATATTAATCCTGGGTGACTAGGTGGTCATCAATTATTTACTATCCCACCTTCCATGGCACTATCTAGGCCAGTTATACTTTGTTCAGACGACAACAATATACATTTGAAATTTTGCTTCCAATTCATAACAAAAACTGAGTAATATCGAACATTAAGTATAGTAAAATTCAGGTGGATTGTTTGGGTTGGAAAATGCTAGAAGGTAGAATGCGATAATCCTATTCTCCATGTATCTGTTTTTATTCTGAGATACTTCTTTCTCCGAACCTGCTCTCTGATGGTCTACACCTTCTTGCTAAGTGCTGCTAATGATTTTGAGAGAGCTCATTGACCTCATATAAATGTGTATCAATGGGTAGAATTTAGATTCAGATTTCCCCTTCACCTTTATTGTGATACATTTCATGTTATTTACTGTAAAGTGTAAAGGTGAGAGGTACCATAGCATCTTTCATGATGATTTGTTTCCAAAAATATAAGATGAAAACTTGCAATTTTTTTTTTGTTTTCCTTTCCAGCAGGTTGGGAAACATGGTTATCCAGATAAGTGAGCTCAGTTAAACATTTAGCATAACATACCAGTCTTTCATTTACCGCATTTCTTATGGAGACATTTTAGATAATCTAGAATGAAAAGAAGGTAGTATGGAACAGTTGAAACCATGTTGTATTTAGACTCGGAGGCCCTCGTTTGAAATCTTGATTTGGCTACTTACTGCTTATTTAACCTTGGGCATTCCCCTCACCTGTCAAATCATGGGCTTGGACCCTAAGATCTTTAAGGTCTCATTCAGTTCTAACCCTATATTCTCTTTATCCTCAAAATAAGACACTTAGCATATGAAGAGGGTGTTGGAAAAGGAAGGGAGATCAGGGGGAAGCCCTTTCATCTGGATACTTAGTATCTGTTGTTTGAGTTTGCTTGGCACATAAGATGTACAATGTCAGTTCAATTTTGGGGTTTTGTTGACAGAGAGAGAGAGAGAGAGAGAGAGAGAGAGAGAGAGAGAGAGAGAGAGAGAGAGAGAGAGAGAGAGAGAGAGAAGGAACAAAGTGAACAAAGAAACAAAGAAAGAAAGAAGGCCCTTAGAAGTAACATATTCTAAATTTCATGTGGCCAAGCAAAACATTTAATAGACAGATTGTAGAGGGAGTAAAGTAGGCAATTAACATATGCTTTCCATTGCTCATTGATGTTTTTCCTAAATATAGTATTAACCCCCCATGTCATTATTGTTCATTTTTTAAGTACTAAGAAACAGATACAAATGTTTTACAGTACAGAAGAAAATAACTACAATACAACTACCATTCTTTGAATGACGATACTTTTGTTCAGAATAAAGAGATTTTCACATTGTCAAGCCTGGACAACTTTTAGTCATTTAACTATCATATTTTGTTTCTCAATGAGGGGCATTTTCTTTCTGAAACACTTGACCTCCCAAGGGGATTCTGCTATTAAAAGTGAAGAAAGGATTCTGGGAAAATGAGGAAAAAGAATGTCTAGCACATGGTATCTCACAGACTATAAATATAGAAAAAGAAACCTCTGCCCCAAGTGAATTTGCTTTTTCCTGCTTTAGCCAATGTTGAAATGAGAGCAGGTGAGGTGTAATTTAGAACATAAATTTAGAAGCTTCTTTTCCCCCGTTGTTTGTTTCTAAATCATTCCCTAAGCTCAATTTGTGTTTGAATGTTTCACAATTATCACATCCCTGGTTGTATCACCCTCACATCCATATTTAGGAGCCTATTATGACTTATTTTGAACTGTTTCTCCAGGGTGTATCTCAAAAAGGGAAAGGGTGGCAAACTTACGTGCATTCTTTTTATATAATCTGATTGACTTTATTTTTATAAGAAAAAAAGGCATGGTAGAGAAAGAATGGTTTAAAGCTAGAGCTTTCATTTTCCCTTTGTCGCCTCAAGAGGGCAGCAATCTTTCAATGCTATAGAGAAGGTTGGGGATGACTTTTTGTTCTGTTTTTAAAAATGATACCCTGCTTCTTATAGCATTTTTTTTTATATTTTTGAGGGCTACAATTAGAACTGAGAGGGCTTAGGTCACCCAGACAATTAAGTACTTTGAGAAAGACTTTCAAGTCTGTCATTAACTCAATTTTGAAAATATATTACTTACCAATTTGTCTTTGTGTTTCTCTCTCTCTCTCTCTCTCTCTCTCTCTCTCTCTCTCTCTCTCTGCCTCTTTCCACATATCTGTGTACATATATATGTGTGTGTCTGTGTGTCTGGGTGTGTGTGTGTGTATATATATATATATATATATATATATATATATATATATATAAAAATTTTTTTTTCTAACCAAAATTTCAGTCAGCCATAGGATATATTTCCTTTGGAAATCCTTGTAAATAAATCCACTTTCCCCACCCTGGACTAAGAAAATGCAATGTATGTCTGTCACACTTCTAGAACAATCAAAGCAGTAATCCTATGAAACAGAACTTTTCTCCCCTATCCATCATTTGAGAATGTTATTTGCAAAAAATTTTCTCATTTTCATGAAATTTTAATATTTTTATTAAACTTTAGAAATTTAGCTATGAAAGAGGCCCTATGGATTCCCTGGGACTATTTTTTTCATTTTACAGATTTAGATTTAGAAATAGAATGTCCAAGAAGCTGAGCAATCTATTCAAGAAAAAAAAATAATTAGTTGCTTTGCCACAGTTAAAGTCTCAGTCTCTTACCACATTTCAGGTACGCTGGAATGACTATTTTGCTCAATGCTTGTCTTCTAAGCATTTATCTTAGTTACAGATTCATAATATTCACAAAAGTCTCTAAGTAGCATAGTAAGGGCTATACTCTCACATGTTCTATGGGAGTCTTGTGTTTTGAGAGGCAGAACAGACATTCCTAGCCTCTTTTCCCACGTAGCCTCTCTCGGGGATATTTTTTCATTTGTGGAAGGAGAAGAAGCAAGAGGTTCAAGCCAGAAGCTTGACCACTCTACTCTTTTATGAAAGAGGGGATATATGGCTATTACTCTATCTGCTCCCCTAAATATTTTTGGTCCAGGAAATATGTTTTTAGGTTCAATCCAATTTCAAATCACTATTTCATTAATTGGGGGCAGCAGGGCCCCAAGCTTTATATCCAAAGCTTGATTCCCTTCCAATCAAATACCAGCACCACAATGAATTCACATAGCAAATAGCAAAGTAAATAAATTAATAATTATCTAAATCCATGGTGGGGGGTGGAGGAAAGGGGACAGAAATCAGAGAAAGTATAAATAGGAGAATATGTACCAGGCAATACAGAATAAAAGAGCTCTCCCATTGGGATCAAAATAACTCAGCTCAACAAAGAGAGAATCCCAGATCTTTCAAAAGGGGAAGTTCCCCAAAGTCTCAAATGTAGCAAATTGGAGATAGTGACATGATATAGAAATTATTGGCTTTTCTAAATGTCAATTTCTTTCTAGAGCCTTTTGCTTCAGTGCCTGAAGTAGGTTTGGTATCTTTCATTTTCTTTCTCAAAGCCAGAAACCAGAAGCACCTGAAGTGACTGCAAAGTCAGAAGAGCCTGAAGATATCCAAGGACACTGACAAGACTCTTCTCTTTCCTACTTTCACCAACAGAAATTTATTATTTACCAGGAGAAGAAAGATGACCCTCACACTGTATTTTCTCTTTGGGATAGTTGTGACACTACTGGAACTGGTTATTCCTAACTAGCAATTTTCTTTGCACATTTACTATGTTCTGCATCAAGGATTCTGACTCACCCTGTAGGTTTACAAAATCTTCATTTCTATTAGAGTTAGAAGACAGGGGAAGGAAAGAGAGATATGAGTTGAAGAATGGGATGAGATAAAAGGAGAGATATGTATTAGGAAAAGTTGAGAGTGGGAAGTAAGAGGAAAAGTATGTACTTAACCTTCAGAATATGTTATATTTCATGACAATTATCCCAAGCATCATCAACTTTATCACTGTACTATTCAGCTCAAGAAACAAAGAATATTTGGCTTTATAATTCTTCAACCCTAGAATTTAGTTGTTACCACAGACTATCACAGTATCTTAAAAGTAGAGATAGTGATAAGTGTGTGTAGAAATACATAGAGAAATATATGTATTTTCCAAATGAGACATAGTACCATATATGAAATTATTATTAAATAACAGTAGAGAATAAAATGTTACTATTTTTATCCCTGACATTTCTATAAATCTTTAGAAAATACTTGATTGAGCTTGTATGTATCAATAAACAGTAAGTGCTTACCATGAATATATATATGCATGTACATATGTATATATGCATATATGTGTTATCTAAATATCATCTATCTGTTGTATTCTTATCTTCCTGGGTCTCTTACTAGCTAAAAAATTCTTGAATAAGTGATTTAAATCTATTTGGTCCTTAGTTTCCTCATTTATAAAGGCAGAGGTTGGTTGCCTAGATGACCTTAAACGACCATGCTATTATAAAAATCCTAAAACTCCATGACTCACCATTTCTTTCCAGTCTCTCATTCTGAAATATCTGATTTGATATAAAGAAAACCAATATAGTTTAATGCTCAATGAATCTATAATTTTCTTGTCTTCAAGAAACATTGTTGTATTACAACTATCTAGTAGGGCTATTCCTGAAGCCTGAGTAAGTATGTATATATATATATATATATATATATATATATGTGTGTGTGTGTGTGTGTGTGTGTGTGTGTGTATGTATATGTGTGTATATATGTACATATACACACACACACATATATACATATATACGTAAATGAAATATGGACAATTAGTTACTCTCATTGAATGGTATTGTTGTTTGGTGATTATACTACTCTCAGCTAAGATTCACAAGTTAAGAAAATGAAGGCATTAATATATTCATGTTATAAATGGAGAAGAGTTTTACACAAGCAAACCTCATGGTATGGGCAGATTCAGTACTTGTCTCATAGTATTTGTTCTTCCTGATTATGCAAAACTTGGTAAGATAAACTTTCCCCATGATGATAATCATCTTTCTGAACTACAGACAGTGTTTTAAAAGTTGTTTTTTTTTTTTTTTAAGAAAGCTTAAACTTGGTTGAAAGAGATAGAGTTAGTTAATAGAAGAAAATATAAAAACAATCCTTCAGGTTTTTTTTTTCTCTCAGCACTTAACAAAATAATATTAATTTTAGAAAATTCATCTTCCTCAATAAATACTGACACTAGATGTTATTGCCAAACCAAAGTCTTCAACAAACATGATAGAGTATATGCCATGTGGAAAGCATGTGCAAAGCCTACATAAATGGATAGGTCCTGCCTTCTAGGCACTTAGAGTCTAGTAAAGGAGCAAAGGTCTGCATAGAAGTTACTGTAAATCCAAGTGATTTATTCCCTAAAAGACTAGACAACAAATGGCTATAAGAAGTTTAAGGAATCCTCAAGGTAATATTTTGGTGTGACATTATCATCATTTGTCAGAGATTATTGCTCTAGAAACCACCGAAGGGGAACTATACATTTGCTAGTAAGTGACATATAGTCTAACAACAATCTGGAATGGTCAAATGTTTTCCTCTGCACACTGTAATTTATCTTATAGTTTCTTCCTACTGAGCCAATATAATCAATCTTATGTATTCACATAAAGCAGGTAGATGGTACAGTGATTAGAGTGACAGCCTTGGAGTCAGGAGGACCTGAGTTGTAATCGAGCCTTAGACTCTTAATAGCTGTGTGACTCTGGCCAAGTCATTTAACCCTGTTTGTCTCAGTTTCCTCATCTGTAAAATGAGTTAAGGAAGGAATGGCAAACCACTGTAGTATCTTTGCCAAGAAAACCGCAAATGGAATCATGAAGAAACTATTGAACAACAACAAATTTATTCACATTGGAATGATACATTTTCTTCCACAAAAGCCCTTCTTTGATTCCTCTTCATGGCAAAGAGGTAACCCTAGGTTCAGAGAGGCTATGCCAGTTGAATATAAGCTCTGGAAATTTTTATAAAGTGGGAAAGACTTCATTTATAGTGTCAGTGATATAGGATTCAAATGATAGAATTTGTATTTTTCTTCGAAGGTTCAACAAAATGAAATTCAAAGAGACTCTATCTAAAGCTTGGTCCCTAGGTTGTTGACAATAATTCACAGAGAGCATTCACTAAGAAAAAGGAGGGATTGTGGTAGACATTGGTGGAAGGAAATGCCCATACTGATCAAATCGGGTCTCCTTGACATCCTAAAGTAGATGTAACATTAACATTCGGATGGCACACAGCAAAAGTATTCAAAGACAGTAAAACTCATTCTCTTCCATTTTCTCTTTTTTTTTCATTTGAATTTAATATATTTATTTACCATATTTATTTTTCAGCATTGGTTTTCACAAGAGTTTGAATTAAAAATTTTCTCCCCATTTCTACCCTCCCCTCCACTCCAAGATGGCATATATTCTGGTTGCCCTGTTCCCCAGTCAGCCCTCCCTTTTGTCACCCCACTCCCCTCCCATCCCATTTTCCCTTCCTTTCTTGTAGGGCAAGTTAAATTTCTACTCCCCATTGCCTGTGTATCTTATTTTCTAGTTGCATGCAAATACTTTTTTTTGTTGTTTTTGAACGTCTGTTTTTAAAAACTTTGAGTTCCAAATTCTCCCCCCTCCTCCCTTCCCACCCACCCTCCCTAAGAAGTCAAGCGATTCAACATAGGCCATAAGTGTATCATTATGTATTACCCTTCCACAATACTCATGTTGTGAAAGACTAACTATATTTTGCTCCTTCCCAACCCATCCCCCTTTATTGAATTTTCTGCCTTGACCCTGTCATCTTTCCAAAGTGTTTGTTTTTGATTACCTTCACCCCCACCTGCCCTCCACTCCATCATCCCCCCCTTTTTTATCTTCTTCCCTCTTCTTTCCTGTGGGGTAAGATACCCAATTGGGTATGTATGGTATTCCATCCTCAAGCCAAATCTGATGAGTGCAAGATTCACTCATTCCCTCCTCACCTGCCCTCTCCCCTCCCCCCACATAACTGCTTCCTCTTGCCACCTTTATGCGAGATAATCCACCCCATTCTATCTCTCCCTATCTCCATCTCTCAATATGTTCCTCTCTCATCCCTTAATTTGATTTTATTTCTTTTAGATATCTTCCCTTCAACTTCAACTCACCCTGTGTCTGCTCTCTCTCTCTCTGTCTATATATATGTATATATATATATATATATATATACACACATATAGATATATACATACACACACATTCACACACACACACACATATATATATACATATACATAAATGTATATATATATATGTATATTCCCTTCAGCTCCTCTAATACTGAGGTCTCATGAATCATACATGTCATCTTTCCATGTAGGAATGTAAACAAAACACTTCAACTTTAGCAAGTCCCTTGCAATTTCTTTTCTTGTTCTTTTTCTTGATTACCTTTTCATGCTTCTCTTGATTCTTGTGTTTGATAGTCAAATTTTCTATTCAGTTCTGGTCTTTTCACTGAGAAAGCTTGAAAGTCCTCTATTTTATTGAAAATCCATATTTTGCCTTGGAACATGATACTCAGTTTGGCTGGGTAGGTGATTCTTGATTTTAATCCTAGCTCCATTGACCTCCGGAATATCGTATTCCAAGCCCTTCGATCTCTTAGTGTAGAAGCTGCCAGATCTTGGATTATTCTGATTGTGTTTCCGAAATACTCAAATTGTTTCTTTCTGGCTGCTTGCAATATTTTCTCCTTGATCTGGGAGCTCTGGAATTTGGCGACAATATTCCTAGGAGATTTCTTTTTGGGATCTATTTGAGGAGGCGATCGATGGATTCTTTCAATTTCTATTTTGCCTTGTGGCTCTAGAATATCAGGGCAGTTCTCCTTGATAATTTCTTGAAAGATGATATCTAGGTTCTTTTTTTGATCATGGCTTTCAGGGAGTCCAATAACTTTTAAATTATCTCTCCTGGATCTATTTTCCAGGTCAGTGGTTTATCCAATGAGATATTTCACGTTGTCTTCCCTTTTTTTTTCATTCCTTTGGTTCTGTTTTATAATGTCTTGATTTCTCATAAAGTCACTAGCTTCCACTTGCTCCAATCTATTTTTTAAAGTAGTATTTTCTTCAGTGGTCTTTTGGACCTCCTTTTCCATTTGGCTAATTCTGCCTTTCAAGGCATTCTTCTCCTCATTGGCTTTTTGGAGCTCTTTTGCCATTTGAGTTAGTCTATTTTTTAAGGTGTTCTTTTCTTCAGTGTATTTTTCAGTATTTTTTGGGGTCTCCTTTAGCAAGTCATTGACTTGTTTTTCATAGTTTTCTTGCATCCTTCTCATTTCTCTTCCTAATTTTTCCTCTAACTTGCTTTTCCAAATCCTTTTTGAGCTCTTCCATGGCCTGGGACCAGTTCATGTTTTTCTTGGGGGTTTCTGTTGTAGGCTCTTTGACTATGTTAACTTCTTCTGTCTGTATGTTTTGCTCTTCTTTGTCACCAAAGAAAGAATCCAAAGTCTGAGACTGAATCTAGGTGCGTTTTCGCTGCCTGGCCATATTCCCAACCAACTAACTTGACC
This sequence comes from Trichosurus vulpecula, assembly GCF_011100635.1. Lineage (NCBI taxonomy): Eukaryota > Metazoa > Chordata > Mammalia > Diprotodontia > Phalangeridae > Trichosurus > Trichosurus vulpecula. Next base: position 311,638,730 of record NC_050573.1, on the reverse strand, counting down.
CTTAAGTTTTTCAGTGGGGTATGACTGCTTGTAGACTAAAGAGTTCTATTTTTCACGTTTGGGGGGATGTGCCAGCTCTGCCACACCAGCACTGCTCCTTCCCCAAGAACCCTCAACCTGGACTGGGCTTAGATCTTCAGCAGGCTGTGCACTCCTGCTCTGATCCGCCAATTAATTCCTCCCACCAGGTGGGCCTGGGGCCAGAAGCAACAACAGCTGTAGCTGCCCCACCTCTGCTGCCCTTGGGGCTGGTAGCAGAACCCGAACTCCTTCCACTCCCACAGCTTTTCCCACTAACCTTCTCCACTGTCTTTGGTGTTTGTGGGTTGAGAAGTCTGGTAACTGCCGCAGCTCACTGATTCAGGGTGGTAGGGCCCACTCAGCCTGGCTCCTGGTCTAGTTGGTCCGCGTCGCTCACACTGGGCTCTGCTCCACTTCCCTCCCGGCTCCCAGCTCCCAGCTCCGTGTGGGATAGACCTCATCCAGAGACCATCCAGGCTGTCCTGGGCTGGAGCCCTGCTTCCCTCTGCTGTTTTGTGGGTTCTGCCATTCTAGAATTGGTTCAGAGCCATTTTTTATAGGTTTTGGGAGGCACTCAGCAGGGAGGTCACGCTAGTCCCTGCTTTCCAGCTGGCATCTTGGCTCCACCCCCCATTTTCTCTTTTGAAAATAACAGTGGTCTCCTTATCTTTATTATTTCCAAGATGTACTTTGCATGTGCTGCTCTGCCTGTACAATGTACCCTTTCCATGATAAGCTCCTCACTTCTAATCTCATTACCATTTTGGTACTCAAGCTGTGTTTGACATCACCTCCCTCAGTCTCTTCTCTCCTCTGATTGGAGGTCTGGGGCCAGAGTACCAAACCCACCCAATTCCTTTCTTTATAGAGGGAAGAAACTGGACTCTCAGCTTATTCCACTTCAAACCTGTGGCTCTTCGTGGTCTCAACTCCATGGAACACATCCTTCACTTTCCTGCCTTTTTTGTGTGTTCTTTGCACCCTTCAATTATAAGCTCCTTTGCATCAGGACTGTTTCTTTTTATTTATGGTATCCCTAGTATTTAGCACAGTGCCTGGCATACATCAAGCACTTAATAAATATTTATTGGATTATATTCTCTTTTAAAAATAACATTGAAGACCTTATTTGATGTGGTGCCCTTATTATTGTGATAGAATGAGAGGACATGTTGTAGTATATGCAAATATATGATGCCCTCCGTATAAGATGGCAATTCATTTATTATCATTACAAACCATGGACTTGGACCTAGTGCACTAGTACTGATCTATTTTTTACTGATCCACACACATCTATCCTCAATCAATTTTGACCAATGGAGATGCATTTTTCTAAAAGCTGTCCAGGATTGGAGATAAGGCTATAGATGTGGACCAAAAAAAAATTCTCAGCTAAATGGTCTATATAGACACTACATCTTTGCCTCATTAGGCTACTGGTTAACTTATGGTACTTATGGTCCATAGTAGGGTCAATTCAGGAAAGGTAATTTTGGAGGGAGAAGTTAGGAAGTGGAAGCCTTTGTAGGTTTGTGACAGCTTCCTTATTATTGAATGCTGGTTTTGCTAATTGTATTATTAGTCCTCAGGACTTTTCCTCATTTACTGATTCACTGTCATTTTGTCAATCTAGGAGAATGATGTGAGGGAGCACACTGATTTAGCAAGCCCACACTAATAGTTTTTAGCAAAGCCACATTTACAAACCAAAATGAAAAGCTAAACTCAGCAATTTAATCCCTATAATGAGCTACCAATTACTTTCAGGATCTTAGAGCCACTTTCCGTTATAAATTGCTATTTGCAGATAGTAACTAGTCAATCATTCCCCTACAAAGCTTCTTGTTATGTAAAACTGTTTTAATCATTAAAAGTGTTTGGTGCTTTAAAAAGGCATATAGCTCTAAAATACCTAATAATACACACTAAGCCATCTGCAGTGAATTCCAGCCTCTTTCTCCTTCCAAAGCCAAAATTGAGTAAAATAATTTTTGGTGGTTGAGTATCAGCAGGTTTTCACTACATGTATCATTTCCAACAGTGACCAACAAATGGCTTAGAAGAAAAAGAAATTTCTGATTTCATAAAGCATGTGTTTCTTTCTTACACGAATGCATGAATAGTTAAAATTCTAATGGCATCTTTATAAAACCATATGTGGGTATAATTCCCCAGGGGCACTTACTTTTGGACACACACATATAGTTGGTAAAATATTTTTTACCCCAGAGATGATCTTGAGATAAGACTACCACTAATAGAAGAGCAGTATCTTTACCTAAAAGCTAAAATTAAATCATGTGATTTTTAGAAGTTGAAGATAAATATAAATCTTATTTCTATAAGAGGAATGCTGGGGTTGAGGGCAGATATTTGGTGACTTTAACTCTCATCCAGTATCAGTGGGAAAGGAATATAATAGCACTCTTTTCAAAACAAGAGACTAAAGTAACTTTAGATATCTTCATTCTCGGCGTGGGCAATAGGTTACACTTCCTCTCCTATTGCATCCAATGCATCTTTATATCAGTGGAGAATGAACTCTACATTATGTTGGCAAATAATATTTTAGCTGTTATATAAAATGGAGCTTTTATGAGGCAGAGCGATATTGTGAATGTAATGCTAACCTTGGAATCAGGAAGACAGATTTATACCTCAGTTCTGATACATACTATGAAAATCGGAAATTATATTTTTTTCTTCAAATAGCACAGTGTCTGGCTCACAGTAGGTGCTTAGTAAATGCCTATTCCCTTGATGTATTGACAAATAGAGATTATACACAAGGTTTTACTGTACTGCGCATTCAGTTGTTATTTGCATCAACATCAGTTCCTAGTGTATGTAATGATAGATGATGCCCTTTTCTAATTTCAAAACAGTGCAGCTCAAGCATTTCATGAGGCATAAGTCAAGAATAAATAAACAGCTTCTAGATGATCTTTCCTTTCATAGATGAGGAAACTGAGGTCCAAAGATGTTACAATGGCTTGTCCAGAACCACATTGCTAAAGAATGGTAACACATGAAATTGAATGTATAAATTCATATCCTTGTACTCTTTCTACTGCACCTAGCTGCTTCTTGTCCTTTGATATTATTCCTGATTGAATTATAAGTGATCACTAGATGTCTGTGACAACTGCTGTAGAGATGCCAAATTTCTTTTTTTTCCTCTAGGATGGCGCAAACATTTTGCTCTGTATCCACTTATGTCTCTCCTGACATGTTTTGTAGATGTCTTTCAGTATTCAATTACACTTTAGAAACAACACAAAAGCAGTCATAATTTTGCTGACCTTCGATTTGATAATATGCATGCTTTTAAGTTCAGTTCCATTCCTATAGAACAAGTTTAATGATTACTTTTATCTAGTGCCTGGTATAAAATCATCAGTCACATTAAAATCTTCATTGACTATAATGCTAAAGCTACAAGACTTTCTTTAGGTAAAAGCTCATGTAATTAGATTAGAATGGATTCTTTTCCTTCATATTTGCTAGGAGAAGATGCTGTCTTTTCCAAAAGCTTAACTGTGGTAAGACTTGGTTAGGAAAAGAAAAATTTAAACAAAACCCACAGTTAGCTGCAGTTCAACTCTTCTGTGGACATAACCATTCTCTTTTAAAGTATTATTTTATATTTCAAAGAAAAGAATAAATGTGAGTAGGTAAATATCTCATTTTTAGAATAGTCTTCAATAGACTTTGTCACTTAATTTAAAATCAGTGAAAGATGAAATTTTATAATATCTATAATAACACTTGGAAAAAAGAGTGATTTTGAAATAATAATAATATCAAAATAAGTTAAAATGAGAAAAAATATATAGTGGATAACATCCTGGAGAGTATTCAAATACATTTCCTTTTATTTCTCATAACTGTTTCTTGTCACTGGTATCCCAGTGGTGTTTATGAGTAACTCATTTTAAGTTGAGGTTTTAAATTAAGTTGTATATATTTGAGTCGAGTTACAACAGTGAAGGTTGCCAAATGAAATGAAGTATGAGAACTAAATGGTAAGACACATCTACTGAATGTTTAGTTGATTTCAGTGAGTAGAATACACTCCCATAATAATTGAGTAGAGAATTGGATCCCAGAGGCTTCTCCTTGGAAAGACATGATCTTGATCTATAAGAACTGTCCAAAGACTAAAATTTATATATCCATAGTCTGTAAAGAGATTACATAAACAGATCATGAAAAGAATGCTAGATCTGGGGTCACACAAACAGGCTTTGATTCCCAAATCTACCACCCAATTCCTGTGTGTCTTTGGATAGGTCTTATGGGCATTGGGTGAACCAGCTGTGGATGTTTAGCCTGGGGACAAGAAGATTCAGGGATAATATGACAGCTGTCTTCAAGTATATGAAGGGCTGTCATGTGTAAGGAAGATTAGATTTATTTTCAAATCAAGTCATCATCCTCTAGTTCAACCTCTTCATTTTTTCCTGACAGGCAAAGGGACTTTCCCAAATCCACTAAACTACTCATTGCTAGAGTTGGACATGGACTCAAAATATCCTTGCAATAAGTAACACTAACAGATTCATAGTAAGCTCTAAGAATCTCCCCCTGAGGACAAAGGTGGCTAGGTAGTGTAATGGAGTGTTGGACCTAGAGTCAGGTAAACCTAAATTTAAATCCTGCCTGTTACTTTTAAAGTTCACCGAATCTAATCATCTTGAAATATCATATTAGTTCTGAAATTCACACTTCCTCAGTACCCCCTGCCTTCAGTAGCTCCTCTTTACCTCTGATTAGAGAGTGAACAAAGGAGAATTCCTCCAAGATCCTCCCTTTAAGGAAAGCACCTATGGCAGCCATGTCATTTCCCACCTGGCTGTATTCCTCTGGACTACATCATTCCTCTTCTCACACCCTCTCTAATTTAGCCTTCTTTTTATGTGATGTCTTCCCCATTAGATTGTAAGCTCCTTGAGGGCAGGAATTGTCTTTTTGCTTTTCTTTGTATCCTCAGCTCTTAGAATGGTGCCTGGTAAATATTAGTCACTTGATAAATGCTTGTTGTTCATCCTTAGTTTTGAAGAGGCCCAATGAAATCATGGGGTGATGTCTTGATTCTCAAGTGAATTGGATTAAATGAGTCAGATTTAAGCAAAATCATGAGACTCACTCTCTCTTCCTGAGTCATAGAAGTCCAGTGGCAGGACAAAAGTCAAGATGACTGGCAATGGCCTGGAATGCAGTGCATGACCTTGGCATCTCTGATGCCTGACCATAGCACCTGCTTCGGCTGCCTTCATGGCCATAGGAACAAAATTGTTCTCATCTTCTTATTCTGCCAGAAATTCTTTGCATGCTTCAGGTAGACATCTCCCTAATTCACTGACAGGTTTGAGACCAATCTGTAGGTTACCCTCAATTTGGTTTAGTCCCTCCGCTGAGGTGGTATATTGGGGTCTGGCTGCTGCACCTGCTATAGCTTTTTGGAGCCGCAGGTGAGAGATGGGTGAAGGTTGATACCGAAAGTGGATGAGCAGCCCTGAAAATGTCTCAGCAAGCCCTAACACCAGGGGTGTTAATCTTCCCTGAGCATCCCACACACTGAATGTTTCAGAATGACTGCCTCAGAAACTTGTTAGCTGTGTAACCCTAAGTTAGTCATGACTGCTGTCTACTTCACTTTCTTCATCTATATTATGAGGACAATAATAACACCTACCACTTAAGGTTGTTGTGAGGATAAAAATGAGACAATATCTGTAAAGTACTTCACAAACATGAAAGTGCTATCAAAATCTTAGTTATTGTGAAGTCCTGTTCTAATAACTCATCACCCTATGAAAGTAATAGTAGAAATTCTCAAAAGCTACGAAAGTGGAACTCAGTGCTTTGTCTAGTCCTGCCAAACTGGAAAGGCTTTGAGTGCAAATCCACTTATCAATTGTATTTCTGCCACCAAATATCAGCCTAAACACATTTTAAGAAACTTTGGGGAGGAAAAAAGACTTTCCACTAGGGAAAGGAATTTTTTGACTGTGATACATGCCCATAAAATTATTTTCAAGTTCGTGTATGTGTATGTATAAAAATATATGTTTGTGTGTGTATGTGTGTGTGTGAGAGAGAGAGAGAGCTAGCAGAAATTTTAGAAAGAATTTCAGCCAAGATCCTCATGTAATAGACATACTCTTCTCCAGAGGCTTCATATGCTATATCATTTGTAGTTAGTAGCTCCCAAATCCATATTTCCAAGACATTTCATATAGTATTCTGTTTCTAGTTATATTATCATTTTTCAGTTTGATATTTAGGTTGCTTCCAAGTTTATACCTCACATGTAATATTGCTATGAACATCTTCAGACAGATAGATCCCCCCCCCACATTCTGTTCACCAGTTTATATAACATTTAAACTTAACATGTCCATGTCTTTTCTCTTGACATCTTCCTCATTCTTCAAAGATCAACTCGAATCCCATCTTCCCTAACTATAGCAGCTCAAGGTCAGTTCTCCCTCTTCTCAATTTTTATATCTCGATGGTTCATGTCGCTAATATAGTATTTGCCACTTACTGCCTATTGTTATTATTTTCATATGTTTTGTGTCTGGTCAAGAACTATGCTTTTACTTCTTCAGCTTGTATTTCAATGTAGAAGTCACTATTTATTTATGTATTGCTTATTTGATGAAAACTTCATGCCCCTTTACAATGAATATTCCCCAAATATACATAGAACCTCTATCATTAAGACAATCAATTAAAAAAGTAAATCAATAACTCAGGAATAAACTAACAGGGAATGTAGATATAGAACCATACTTTAGGAGCTTCTAACTTTCTGCTCTTTACACATACATACGGTGAGTAATCAGTTGATACAATTTCTTAAATAAATACTTCATGTGATGCTTCTGGAAAATTTCTTTGATATTTAAATAATTTTAATACAACATAATGTATTTAAATTGTTTAAAATGCATATGCAGCACACAAAAGACAATTTTCAGGTTTTTTTGAAACAAAAATCACTTGCTTTTAGAAATGATAGTTTATGAGATGTGTGTATCCTTTTAAAATAATTGAAACTTATTTTTTAAAATTCTTGTTTCAAGTGGTAATCCTTCAGTAAGGTAATTTTTTTTTCCTTTTTATAGTCATAGAATCTCAGAATCGGAAGAAAGCTCAGAGTCAAGCCTATGTCTTAAATACTTCTATGTAAATGGCAAACGGTTGTCCCATGTGTGTCTGAAGACCTCAAGTGAAATTAAATCCACTATTTTCTGAGTTCAGCCCACCCTAAGAGTACAACAGTTCCTTGCATACAATATATATCAAATGAATGTTCTGATTTGCTTTCTTTTTAATTTTAGTTAGACTTTGGGATGGCTTTTGTGGTTAAGAAGTTTTTCCTCATATAAAATCTAATTATTCCTTATTGCAACTGTCACCTTTTCCTCTCCATTTTGACTTGCGGAGCCACCTAAGACAAATTTAATCCATTCTTCATATGACATCTTTTAAATACTCAAAAGTGGCTATCATATTTTCCCTAAGTGTCTTCTTCTCCAGAGGAATCACTCATATGTCCTTCAGTCAGACCTCAGAGGCCTTGTTCTCTAGTTAATCTATCACTGTGGTCACTCTCCTCTGGGTGGGCTCCAGCTTATGGGTGACTTTAGTAAAATATAAGACACAAAAGAGAACACAATCCAAAATGTATGGATTGAACAAGGTAAGATACAGTAGGACTCAACCCTCTACTGCTTCTACATGCACTGATAAGGTGCTTAGCGGTTAGAAAGGGAACCCAGCTAGTTGGGTAACTCAGCCCATCCTCTCTCTCTCCCTCTCCTTCTCCTTCTCCTCTCCGAAGGGAGGTAAATTTTGATGGCCAGAAGCTCCACACTTAACTTAGGGTTTACTGGCTAGATTTCTTTCTTTCCTCCTTTCTTTCTTTCCTTCTTTCTTTCCTCCTTTCTTTCCTCCTTTCTTTCTTTCCACCTGTCTTTCTTTCCACCTTTCTTTCTTTCTTTCTTCCTTCCTTTCTTTCTTTCTTTCATTTCTTCTCTTTCTTTCTTTCTTTCTTTCTTTCTTTCTTTCTTTCTTTCTTTCTTTCTCTTTCTTTCTTTTTCTTTCTTTCTTTTCCTTCTTTCCCTTCCTTCCTTCCTTCCTTCCTTTCTCAAAACTTTAAATGCAGTTCACTCTGAAGCTCATAGATTGAACCACAATAGGTCCCTGCCCAAGCTCCACTTAATGGCTGTATTTGGGGCCCTCCTGGCTTACAGTGAATGTCAATGGGAACTGTTTCTCTTTGAGTCAGAAACCCTGAGGGTTTTCCCCTCCTGGCTGGATTTTTCTTTCTTTTTTATTCTAATTAAAAGGGCCATCTCTTGACTCACTTCTTAAAGAGGTCTATTCACTAAATGGGCGCTCTAAGTAAGTACATGAAAAGGCTTTAGCCTAAAAAGGCCGGGGTCTCCCATTGCAATCTGGGTTATCTCCAGTCATCCTGATGAATACCTGGTCACTGGATCCAGATGGCTCTGGAGAAGAAAGTGAGGCTGGTGACTTTGCACAGTTCTCCCTCACTCACATCAAAGTCAACTGCAAATCATGTCATAATTTTCCTGATGTCATGGTCCTCTTTGAAAATGAAGGACAAACACAACCTAGTAGTTAAAACTAGTCTCTCCCCACATAGGAAGGTAAATTGTTTAAACTCACTGAATCCCTTATGGTTTCTTCCCCCTTCTTACTTTTTTTTTTCTGCTTCTCTTGAGTCTTGTATTTGAAAGTCAAAATTTCTATTCAGCTCTGGTCTTTTCATCAGGAATGCTTGAAAGTCCTCTATTCCATTAAATATTACTTTTCCCCCAAAGGATTATACTCAGTTTTGCTGGGTAGTTTATGTTTGGTTGTAATCCTGGCTCCTTTGCCTTCTAGGTTATCATATCCCAAGCCTTCCAATACTTCCATATAGAAGTTGCTAGATCTTATGCCATCCTGACTGTAGCTCCTTATTTGAATTGTTTCTTTCTGGCTGCTTGTGAAATTTTCTCCTTGATCTGAGAGCTCTGGGATTTGGCTATATTCCTGAGAGATTTCATTTTGTAATCTCTTTCAAAAAGTGATGGGTGGATTCTTTCAAATTTTATTTTACCCTCCAGTTCTAGGATATTAGGACAATTTTCCTTCATAACTGGAAATTTGATGTCTAGGCCCTTTTTTTATCATTGCTTTCAGGTAGTTCAATACTTCTTAAATTATCTCTCCTCAATCTATTTTCCAGATTAGTTGTTTTCCAAGGAGTCTTTCACATTTTCTGCTATTTTTTTCATTATTTTGATTTGATTTAACTATTCCTTAGAGTTCCTTAGAGTACTGTTTCATGGAGTCATTAGCTCCTACTTACCCGATTCTTACATGAAGAATTCATTTTATTCAGTGAGCTTTTGGCCAATTCTACTTTTTAAGGATTTCTTTTCTTCAGTGAGGTCTGTACCTCTTTTTTCCATTCAGCCAGTTCTACTTTTTGAGGTGTTAACCTTATTCATTACCTTTGTGACTCTTTTACCAACCTGCTGACCCTCTTTTGTAATTTTCTTACATCATTCTCATCATGAATTTTCCCCTCTACCTCTGTTATTTGCTTTTTAAAATCCTTTTTTGAACTCTTCCACTAATTCCTTTGATCTTCTGACAATTCATTTTTTTTTTTTCCTTTGAGGCACTGTATGTTGCTGCTTTGATTTCACTGTCCTTTTCTGGGTTTGTGTCTTGATCTTCCCTGTCTTACTAGTAACTTTCTATGGTCAGGTTATTTTGTTGTTGTTTGCTCATCTGCTGAAAAGATAAACTTTTGCTACTATGGGAATCTTGGATCAATAAAAGTATTTCGTGATTTTTCAAATTTCTAAAATCAATTAAGATTGCTCTCCTCAAACTTTGGCTTATATAATTGTCCATCTCTATTATCTGTCCCAGATATGCATGTTGTTAGACAAGCTATGTGAGTTGTCCATTCATATACATGTTGAAGGCTGAAGAATAGTCTTTCTTATGTGACTAGTCTATTTTGAGTGGTCACATATTTCTTCTTGGAAGCTCCCTGATATCATGGGGCTGATGAGATGAATATCATGCTCTATGTAAATAAGAGAATTTGGAGAATCTCAGCATCCATAAGGAATCCCTCTTTGACTTGGACTCTGAAGTATTCCTCCTCAGTTACAATGACTAATAATTTGGCAAGCATATATTTCTCTGTTTTATGCCTTATTTAATGCTTCAGATCATAGTGGCCATTGATCAACATTATTTTTTCTTCTTACATGTTGGAAGGAATTCTAAACGATCTTGATATAACAATGGGCAACAACTTGTAATAGAGTCTATAAGGTAGCATTCTATTCTACCACATAAAATGCTTTTTCATAACCAGTATACAATAAGCACAATAGGATCTTATACATTCTACAACTTTCCAGTCAATTGTGGACAATTATTGAATGTTATTTACAAGTGGCTATTTATTTCTCACTAATACCTTTACCAAGTATGCCTTGAATAACAGAATACATGATTCTCATAAAGACCTTTTGTAAATGAGAAAATAGGCCAATAGGTCTGTTGTTTTAATGTCTTCCTGATCAACCTTTTAGTATCAATGTATTTCAGGATTTTTGCATGCTTTTTGGTGTCTTTCCCTCCTTTATATAACTTAAAATCAATCCCTTAATTTTCTCACAAATGTGTTATCATTAACATGGATCCTCTCTACATATGCTTGATATATTCTGGTTGATTTTTTTCTCATATTTGTTCTCTTTAGTGATATTTTATGATTTCTACAAACCCTCAGAGACTGTCATTTTAGACATCAAATATAGTGCTTCTATGATCCTTTAAGGTGACAATGGTGTGTTATAACAAATTTTGCAAATCTTTTCCATTTTTTTTTTCCAATGTCTTCTTTTCTCTCTTACCTTTGAATGTACTTGGGATGACTTGATTTGTCTAGATATGTTGATGAGCTTTATTTTGGCTGATTTTACACTCTGAGGCTTCTTTTTGTTTTATTAGACATTGCAGCTCATAATCATTAATCATACCTCTTCATAAGATTTTTTATATGAGTTTATATTTACTGTTGGCTTTGGTAACACTTCCTCTCCATTTGGCAAGAAAATCAAATGCTTGCTGACTCAAGTGTTTTCTGATTTCTTTTGGTCTCCTTTTGGTATGAATTAATTTACATACATTCAACGTCTGGATGAATTTATTGTAGTCATTGCTGATGGCATTGATGTCTATTTCCTATTCGTTAATTTTCAATAGCTTGTTTAAATATTTTAATCGTATATTACACATTTTTCTTGTAATTTTTCTTGTTCTTTGTTATTACATATTGTGATCTTAACTCTGTTGAGTAGTTAGTCTGACTGCACAGACAACTGACTCTGAGACTGTGACATGACAATAAAAATCTTCCTACCTTTTAAAATACACTCATTGACATCACTTGTAATGGTATTTGTTTTTGAAAAAAGTATTGTAATAGTAATTAAGGTGGGACTTTTTGCTGTTGACCTTTAATGATTCTGGCCTTTGTTTGAATGGGGCAGATCAAGTGGGAAGTTTTCCTATTTCTCAGGATGGAGACAATTGGGAGCCACTGATTTGTATCTGATATGATATTGGGGGTGGGGAACTTCTCCATGCCCAGCCTGGGTGAGGTCAGGGCCCTGTACAGGATATATAAGCGCAGAGGTTAGTGTTCTTGCTCAGAGCTCTGAGCCACAGCAGGTGTGGCGCACAACTCTGGACCAGTCATTATAATGAGCTCCCCGGCTGTACACCCAGATGATGAATTGTATTTGGTCTGTAATTCAGGGTGCTGGTTTTTTTTTTTTCCCCTGAACTAAGCAAATGACATTTATATGCTGTATCAAAGAAAGTTTGTTAACCCCTTAACGTTGCTTTCCTTAAGTAAAGCAGGTCAAAAGGACCTGTGTTGGCAGCTTTCTGGGTGCTTGTTGTTGGTGGATCTTACACCCCCACAGAAGCTGCTAGCTGGATTGTTGAAACAAGTATTAATATTAGGGAGGTGTTGATCTTCTGTATAATTTACAAGAATTTAATAGTTCTCATTTCTTTTTCCTGAATCATAGTTTCTCATATATTTACCTTTATTTTTATCTTTTCTCACTTTTGAATGAAGTTACCATGTATCATAATGCATGTATGCTGATAAGATTTAAAGAGACTCGTCAAGATTTCACTAGATTAACATTCCACTTTCCATCAGCAGATCTGACTAGTTTGGATATCACAGAATATAACTCCCTCACTCCAACATTGTACTCCCTGATCCTGTACCTCCCCCTAACTTCCTTTTCTGATATATCTTCTCTGATTATACTTTAAGATCCTTGAATGCTGTCACTATCTTTTCTTTATTTGTATTACTTCAAAGTTACTTCAATGCGTAGCTCATAGTAGCTGTTTAATAAATGTTAATTGAAAAGATTAACCTTATGGTGGGGAGCTGGGCAGACTATACAGGTAGAAAGCCATAGAATCTCATTCCTCCCATTCCTTTGAAGCAATATCAGTAACTTATTGACTTCTTTATCTTCCCCCCAAACAGGTCCCTTCCTAGGTCTGGGAACCAAGTCATCAAGAAGAGATGTCTCAGGCACATCAAAACTTTGGAGTGAATGGTCCTTCCTAAGTCTGGAAACCAACTCACCAAGCAGAGGTTGTTGTGCTATATCTGAACTGGGAATATCAGTACAGGATGACTACTCTCTCATCTCCTTGAGTGCCTTTCTCTGGAAGGGTAACCAACACACTCAAGCAGAGGTAACTGTGTTGTATCTGACCCCTGAGATATAGAAACACACAGTAATGAAGGACCCTTCCCTTAGTTTGGTTCATCACCCAAGCAAAGCAAGGAGAAACAGTTGATCTTGAAAGGCATAACAATATAGGGGAGATGAATATGGCCAGAGCTGGAGGAAGAGAGAGGCTCCTTTTCACCTCTGGAGGGGCCAGTCTGCTATGTGCCAGAGGCAAAGAGCTACTTCTCCCATTCCCCAACCCCTTCTTCTAACAGCGATTCAGTGACCTCCTTAGCCACTTTCAACCCTTAGGACAGTGCCTGACATCTAGTAGGGGCAACCAGCCCATCCAGAAGTTCCATGCTTACCTGGTGGGCTCCAGGATTCAGGCAGGCTCTCATAGTAGGTTCCTGCAGGAAAAGAACACCTTAATATTCATCGGGTTCTTCAAAGAGAGGGGCCAATGGGGTATGGACTACAGTACTCCAAAAAGGCTCCCAGATTTCTCCCCCCAGGGGAGAAGGGGATCAAAGTCTGCAAGAGGTGGGGAAATGATACTTCCAGACCTCAAACTATATTATAAAAGCAGTAAACATTGAAACTATTTGGCATCAGTTATAAAATGGAGAAGTAGATAATGGAATATTTATAATTATCCTAAAATAAATTCTAATTCTCCTAATTTACCTCCTCAGGGGAGAAGTGGAAGCACTGGAACTCAAAAACCTATTGTTCAATAAATCAAAAAACATAAAAAAAGCTCCTTATTTGAAAAAAAAACCTGTCAGAAAAATGGCAAATCAGTCTGATACAAGACTTTAATATTGAATATTATACTTAAAAAGACAAAAAAAAATGGAAGCTAAACATCAAACACCTCTCATAGCTATGGGTAGGAGATGTATTCTTACTTGAGCAACAGATAAAAGCAGTTACAAAAGACCTAGTAGATAGCTCTGACTATAAGAAAATTGAAAAGATTCTGCACAAAAAACAGTAATGCAACTAAGATAAGAAGAGAAGTGATGAGTCTAATAGGAAAAAAAAATCTTTCTATCAAATTTGATAAGAATTTGATGTCCAAGATACAAATAGTAGATAGATAAAGTGGTCTAAGGTTATGAAAACAGTCCTCAAAAGAATTGCCAATTCTAAGCAACTATATGAACGAATGCTCCAAATCACTAATAGTAAGAGAGAAAAAAAAATGATGGGAATATTCATTGTTGGAGGGGTTCTGGGAAGATAGGTATATTAACACATTGCTGGTAGAGCTGGAATCTCTGGAATCATTGGAAAGCTACTTGAAATGATGCAAATATGGGGACTAAAATGTTCATTCCTTTTAACACCAGGATTCCACTATTAGGCTTATACCTTAGGAGGTATTGATAAGGAGAAAGTACACATATTCACCAAAATATTTATTGCCACACCCTAAAGTAATAACAAAGAATTGTAAACAAAGTAGGTTCCACTGATCAGGGAATGGATAAACCAATTATAGTACACGAATGTAACAGGATATTATTGTGATCTAAGAAAATACACATATGATGTATATATATATATAGAGTAGCATAGAAAGATCTGTATGAAGTGATGTGGATTGAAGGGAGCAGAGTGAAGAAAACAAAAAAAAAGACAGTTACTGCAACAATACAAAAAAATATAAACAGAATGAACACCCCCCCCATCAAAAGTTAATATTGAAAAATCACAAAAAACAAGCACGACTACGTGGCTCAAGAAATATGAGAACTCTCCTCACCCTACACCCTTATTGGAGATCAAAGGTCCACGAGTGTTACACAGTGCATGTTTTCAGACTTTTTCCAATGTATTCATCATTTATGATGATTTTTTTCCCCAACTTAAAAAAATATTCTTTGTTAAAGGGCATGGATCTCTGGAAAAGATAATGAAGAAGTATACTGTGGACAACTATGAATGATGTAAAAAACCAAAACAGCGATACAAATGTACTTTTTAAAAAGCAAAAAAGAACAAACATAACTCCAAAGAGGAGACAAGAAAAAACTGCTACCCCATCTTTTTGCAGAGGTGGGAGAAATACAGATCTGCTACATTCAGATGTAGGCTGCAGCCAGATCTAAGGATGGGGAGAGCCAATTGTTAAATTTCCATTATGAGCATTTACACCTCAAAAATCAGCTAATGCTACAAAAATAGTCTTTGATTTATAGTGTTGTTGATTGCCTAGACTTAAGAAAGTGATGAAAATCTTAACATTGCAAATTTAACTGAGAAGTGTGTTGTGGGTACATCTTCCTCCCCTAGCCAGTTGTTAAACATTTACCAGCATATTCCAGACTTTTTCAATGTATTAATCAGTTTTGCTGATTTTTTTTCCTCTGAATTTCCTTTTTGTATTAAAAATATTATTTGCTTTATAGGATGGCTCATTGGGTGGAGGATATTGTGGAAATTTGGATATTAAAATAAGAAAATAAATTAATAAAACTTTTTAAAAGAAGTTTAAAAGGGGGGATTATTGTAAAATTACAAAGAATAAGCATCAAAGAATTGATATGAGAGAATATCCCCATCCTACCCCTTTGAAGTGATAGAGTGGGTACATTGCACATATTCCCAGACTATATGTTGTCATTGAAATATTAACTTGTTTTGTGAGATGGTTCTTTGCAAAAGGGGGAGAGAAGAGATACTGTGGGAAATGTTGGTTATGTAAAAAAAAGATACCAATAAACCATTCATAAGAGAACAAAAAAATGAATGTTAATAGAATTGAATTTAATTTCTCTGCCATATATCTTTACTAATTTCACTATAACAAGTGTTGGTACATAAACTACTATTATTTTGGGGTCATCACTTTATAAATACTTATCATTTGTAATGCAATATGTGAAGACCATATATTCCACAAAATATTTCTTATAGTTTCTAGGTATACAATGAAAATACTCCATTAAATTCTTTCTTAGTCTCTCCAAAAATTGTGAGCAATTCTTCAATTTGGAAGCAACTTCCTTCTTTCTCCATGTTTCATTTATAAGAAGGATACAAAAATTGATGAGATAGAGGTCTTCTATTTATATGTGTACTAAATATATACACAAACACATAAACACATGCACACACATATGTACATACATATACATGTACACATGTATATACATACAATAAACATACACACTTATGAATTTACATGAATGTTTCCAAATATATATACACACACCTGTGAGAGTAATGTTTAGGGATGGCATTCATTGTCAAGGAATTCACAAATATAGTAGTGCATTGGCATAACCTTTTCTCAGCCAATACTATAGTTCTCAAAGCAAGAGACACAAAGCTGGAATCAGAGTAGACTGGCGTTCGGGACAATGATAGGGTGAAATATGGCCTGAATGAAGATGGGGATATGGTCCCTGGGAATGCAGAGACAATTAACTTAGCTCCTCACAGGTATGAGGAGCTAATGCTGGGCACACAGGATGCCCCCCAAAGCTATGATCCAATGGAAATCTGTTACAATATTCATGTAGAAGCTCCCCTTGACCTCTTGACTCTGGATCAACATACTAATTATGAAACATTCTGATTCTATAGCAGGCTCTGTCTTTAATAGTAATGTGACCCATTTCAAAATCACCCACAGTACTGGGCACTGTGCCATTGGTAACATTTATGAGTACTGCCTTTTATATGTTGCCTAAAATCTTCTCCTTCCCTGAAGAGTCTTAAGTAAAGTGTTAAGTAAGTGTTAAGTAAAAACTGATTCCAGGGGGACCTGCACTTCTTTAAATCTTCATTCTCTTTGCTGCCTGATGTTGACAGCTCCTATTCAGTTGTAGGGATCACATCTACTCAGGTTACCATGTATCTTTAGTTATATACTCTTCCTGACGCAAGAATGTAGGACAGTTCAATTCAGTTCAGTTCCATTCAAGAAAAATTTAGTAAGCCCCTATAACATGCAAGGCACTGTGTAAATCCCTAGACTGTGACCAGAGGCAGCAATTTGCCTGTATCATCAGAATAAATATAATATTGGAGAAAGTGTATATCTTCCCCGCCCCCCCCCCCCCCCGCACTAAAATGTGTTGCCCTGAACTACACAGCGTATTTCCTAGATGTGGTCTGACCAGGGCACAGTAGGAAAATACCCTTTGGCTTTGGGTAGTCTAGCAATATAATTAAAATACTATATTATATTAATGTATCCTAAAATTTCTTTAGCTTTTTTTGGGTAGCCACAGTACACTGCTAGCTAACATTGAGTTTACTGTTCTCTTCATTTTTCTTTCCTAACAAATAACTTTATAAACACCTTTCTCCTTATTTGTACACTAGTAATAACTTTTAAAGGACGAAAAAGTTCTATTAAAGAGTATATGAAATTTATAACTTGCAAATGTTACCTTGTCAGCATCATAACAACCAGTCTAATTCCTTTTGGTTTCTAATTCAGTTATTATTAGTTTTATATTAACAGACTTGATAAGCATGGCATCTATGCTTTCATTCTGATCACAAATAAAATTGTTGAACAGGATGGGTCAATGAACATAGGCCTTCAATTCTCCACTAGGTACCTCCATTTGGACTGACATGAACCTACAAGGATTTATGATTTGCTAAATACAGGGAGCGTGATATTGAGCCACACCAGCAGCACACATCTACAATTAGATCTTTATTTAGTAGATAAGTTTTACGGAGCTGCCTGATACACAGAACAATTAAATGACTTACCTATGGTCAGTTAGCATCAGGAGATGATTTGAACCCATCTTCCAGCCTATAGTCCAAAACTGCCTAGCCAATATAGTACACTCCTATCAAAAATTGATTTTGACCCATTTATAACATGTTTAGCACATTGTTGGGTGCATAATAGATAATTAATAAATAATGATCATGATAAAATAACTAGTATTTACATCGTATACTAAGTGTATTGTACTAAGCATGTTAAATTATTGTCTCATTTAATGATCACAACACTCCCACAAGGTAGGTGCTATTATTAACTCCATTTTACATATGAGGAAATTGAAGCAAAGAAAGGTTGAGTGAGTTGCCCAGGTCAAACAGCTACTAAGTATCTGAGGAGTGGTTTGCAAGTTATACTGATTTCAGGCACAGCACTGCATGTACTGTGCCACCTAGCTGCTTATCCTCTTCACCTTTCCTTGTTATCTTGTTATATTCATTAACCTAGCAAGCATAGAAAATGATTTGCATATGCTTAGAGCTTCATAAAGTTTTGATAAATTATGTTATATTTTTAGACTCATGGGACTTAATACTAGAAGAGACCTTGAAAGTCATCTGACACAAAGTTTCTTGCCCAAGTAACGCTAGAAGTCAATACTAGCACTAGAATTTTGGAAACAGGCTTCTGATGTCAAATCTAGTGTCATTTCCACTATTCCATAGAGAATCCCCATGTTTCTGATTGGAAAATGTTGAACTTTGGTCAACAAGTAAAAGAAGCATAGTTTAGTTTAGAAGGATTCTATCAGTGTTAATACTTACCAAGAACTACCCATTTAAGCCTATATAGTATAGAAAAGGTCCTAGTAGAGAATGAATACTGTGGGCAAAATCTATTATTATATGAGTTGGGACTAGATAAGTTTTCAACTGCACAAACTCCTTCTCTTTCTTTTTTATGGACAATAGACTTCTTTAATTTAAACTTAGTCCATCAAGAACTCAATTCCATCACAGTCTTCTGCATCTTGTTCCCCTCAAAATGTAGTTTCAAGGCCAATCTTATCAGTAACTCTACACAACTTATATTGCACCTGAAACTAGTCAATTTATTTCAGATTAAATGGAATGATAATTAATATTATTTTTAGTGTAACAGATACTTGACTCTCTTGAATATTTCAAAAGTCAATGAATATTTCTCTTTCAAATTCCCTAGAGGTTTTTCCTGCAGACTATTCAGTATGTCACCAGTTGCCCCATAGAATTGATAGGTGGATATCTATTTAGGCACATTATTCCTTCAGTAGAGGGACTTCTTTTGATTTTGAATTGAATATTTTAAGTAATTAATTGATTTTTAATTTTCAACTTTCACTTTCTAAGATTTATTATTATGTGACATTGTATTACATTATATCATAGTATAGCATACTATTGTAAGAATTATAAAATTTTTCCTCCCTCCCTCCTTCCCTTTCCCCCTCCTCAAGAGAGCATGCAATCTCATATAGGCTACACATGTACAATCATATTAAACTTATCTCCACATTAGTCATATTGTGAAATAAGAATCAGAACAAAAGGAAATAACTATAAGAAAGAAAAAAAAAGAGAGAGAAAATAGTATGCTTCAAACTGCATTCAGACTCCATAGTTCTATCTACCTCATCTACCTGGATGAAGAAAGAATTTTCCATCATGAATGTATTAGAATTGTCTTAGATCATTGCATTGTTGAGAAGAGCTAAGTCTATCAAAGTTGGTTATCACACAATTACTGTGTACGATATTCTGTTTCAGCTCACTTTACTCAGAATCAGATTATTCAAGTCTGTCCAGGTTTTTCTGAATTCTGCCTGGTCATCATTTCACACAATAGTATTCCATTACATTCATAACCACAACTTGTTCAGCCATTCCCCAATTGATGGGCATCCCTTTGATTTCCAATTATTTGCCACCCCAAAAAGAATTGCTATAAATATTTTTGTGCATATAGATCCTTTACCTTATTTTATGATCTCTTTAGGATACAGACCTGGTAGTGGTATTGCTGGGTCAAAGGGTATGCACAGTTTTATAGCCCTTTGGGCAGAGTTCCAAATTGCTCTCCAGAATAGTTGGATCATTTCACAACTTCCTCAATAATATATTAGTGTTCCAATTTTCCTACATCTTCTCCAACACTTATTATTTTCCTGTTTTCTCACGTTAGACAAATCTGATAGTTGTGATGTGGTCCCTCAGAGTTGTTTTAATTTCCATTTCTCTAATCAATAGTGATTTAGAGCATTTCCTCATATGACTATATATATATAGCTTTAATTTCTTCATCTGAAAACTTCCTGTTCATATCTTTTCACCATTTATCAATTGGGGAATGACTTTTATTCTTATACATTTGATTCAGTTCTCTATATATTTTAGAAATGGTGCAGTGAGTAGAGCACTGGCCCTGGAGTCAGGAGGACCTGAGTTCAAATCTGACCTCAGACACTTGACATACGTACTAGCTGTGTGACCTTGGGCAAGTCACTCAACACCAATTGCCCTGCCAAAAAGCAAAAAAAAAATTAAAAAAAAAAGAAATGAGGCTTTTATCAGAGCCACTGGCTGTAAAAATTGTTTCCCAACTTTCTGTTTTCCTTCTATCTTGATTGCATTGCCTTTGTGAGAAAACTTTTTTTTTAATTTAATGTAACCAACATTATCCACTCTGCATTTCATAATGTTTTCTATCTCTCGTTTGGTCATAAATTCTTCCCTTTTCTATAGATCTGACAGGTAAACTATTCCTTGCTCTCCTAATTTGCTTATGGGATCACCCTTTATGTCTGAATCATCTACCCATTTTGACCTTTTCTTGGTATATGGTGTAAGATGTTGGTTTATGACTAGTTTCTAACATACTATTTTCCAGCTTTTGTCAAATACTGAGTTCTCATCCCAGAAGCTGGAGTCTTTGGGTTTATTAAACAGTAGATTATTTGTAGTCATTGACTACTGTGTCTAGTGTACCTAATCTACTCCGTTTATCCACTACTCTATTTCTTAGCCAGTACCAAGTAGTTTTGATGATTTTTGCTTTATAATTCAAACACCTTTTCTTAATGATGTATATATCTCTTTCTGTACCGATGTTTGTTGGCCATTAGAGATTGCTATTAGGTAGAAAATGTTTTGGTTTGGTTGGTTTTATCTTACTTAGATCAAGCAAGTTCTTTTAGATAGTAAATCTAGCTGTAAGAACTAAATGGTGGAAGGATTTGCCCCAAAAGAAACCTGCTCCTGAACCCACTGGACACGCAACTAGTAAATCAAGAAAGGTAGCATAAGCAAAATGAAATAATGCCAGTCTTGTTTGGGGAAGTTGCTACCTAGCAAGCCCAAATTTGGTGACACAGAAGTCCACTGCATCATTAGTGCTGAGGTGCATGACTAATGGACTTAGATCAACTCTTTGTAGTTTTTATATTTGAAAAGAGCATGATTTGGCCTCCAGGATTCATATAATAACTGGCAAACCAGTATGCTGTCCTAACTGGGATATGTGGCTTTTTCAAGTCTTTTTTAAGGGGAGGACCAAATACAGATGGTGGAAGAAGAAGAGCCCTGAGTCGGGTTGTGAGTCTTCTTGAAAGCATAACCAAATGTAATTTGAATGAGATGCTTTTTCAAATTGTAATTTCCTCTTCACTATTATTACAGTCCTCCAGAAACAGATGACAATCTACCACTTTGAAAACTGTTCTCTAAATAGTGATTGCTTATTTGCATGAAACCTGAACATGTTGGATTCTATAATTGCTAAACTTCCTCACTAAAATTACCAAACTTATTTCTGTACAAATATAAAATGCCTATGGTTTTGGAAAAGTATATGCCACTAATATTACTAATTACAGACCTATTACAGTTTCGCCTGCCAAGATAATGGAGAAAATTGCACATGGGCCACTCATAAATTACACATTGGTGAACAATAAATTTTTTTTCCTATCAATCATGATTTCTCCCTAAAGCACTGTGCAATTTACAGCTCCTTTCTTTGCTCTGAATTGTTTTGCTATCACTGTAAAATTCAAATTGGCCAGCAAAGAATGTTATAGGTTATAGAGAAGTAAAGTGGATACAACTTGACATATTTAATAAACAGAGGAAAAATGTAAAAGGAAATATTACAGCATTAATTAAAATCATTCAGGTTTGCCAAGAACAGAGAAAACCAACTTGGTCAGTCAAAGACGTTAAGCATATTGTTTTGGGTTTTCATAACAGAAGAGCAATTAAAAATATTATGATATCAAAGTGAGAATGAAATATAAGCCATGGGCCTCATTTTTTAGGAAGTGAATCCAGTAGAAGAACAAAAAGTCCTTGAACTTAATGGCAGATGAATACCTATGTCTTTACCCTAAAGTAGAGATTGGACCAAGGGCAGAATTTTTCCCCTCACAGAGAAATTTAAAACACTAATACAACAACAAAAGAAGAAAACAGTATGGAGCCTATTGATGGGAGAGATTGAAGTGAGGTCAGCAAATATTAGGATTCTGGTTATGGGGTAATAGGAACAACTTAATTGTGTCTGAAATTTTCATCAGATGTTTCATGTGGCTGCTCTGGAGCTATGTGCGGGCTTTTACCACGATCATACAGTACTGGTTCAGTGATCCAGTCTTCTCATGACAAGCAGTTGTGGCCATGGCCACTAAGAGGCACCATCCCAGACTCTTATGATCCAGAGATGAGCAATAATTAGAGGAGTGACATTGTCCATAATTGGCCCACAAGGGGAAATGGGGGTTGGAGGGAAGGGATTGCAGAAAAGGATGGAGTGTCTCTGAGTAAGCATAAGGTTGGGGAAGGAAAAGAGTGCTTCTGTCCTTGCTGGAAAAGAGCATGATTGTTGTCTTAGGTACTGTTTTATTTCTCTGGGAAATAACTTTCCCTTTCTTTTCTCTTAAAGTTTTTATCTTCTTGGCTAATCAAACTTTCTCTTCAGGATAAGATAGAAGATTTGAGTTAAAATTTGAAAGCCCAGTACTGTAAGCCTCCCACTAATGTGGCAGGAAATACTTATTATCTGCTGTGGGTAGAAAATGCTTCTTCATACTAAGAAGTCTGAAGGAACACTACAGGGAAAGAAAGAGTATGGAGCCAGACCCTCCTGGAGGGCTTTGCTTTACTGAGGAAACCTTCGCCTTCCTATCTCAAGGAACTTTCCTTTCCCTAGAAGTTGTGTTCTCCCAAGTTGCACATATTTCAGTAGGAATGAGCCTAGCCGTCTGGGTGAACTTGAAATGAAAGAAATGTCTAGAAAGGCTATTCCTCTCCTCTTCTGTGGAAGAATCAATCTTCACAAGTCCACCTACCTACAGGACAATATTTGAAAATGTCACTGAAAACTCACTTGACTGGGAATCAGGAAATCTGGTTTTAGTCTTGGTTTTGTATTATTATGTTTTTTCGTATGAAATATCAGGGAGCTGGAAGGTCCTTTAGAGTTCTAACGTTTTCATGATATTTTAGAGACCTTTTCTGATGGAGAGATTGGCTTAAATGCCTTTCAACTTCCTTCCCAAAAGCTATCTCATTCCATTCTACTCACCCCATTCTCTAGTAATAAGGAATCTGAGATACCTAACATGAAAAAAACATAGATCTTAATACCTAATCATCAAGAATAAGTGGTTTGCCTTGTGTATATGTGTGTATATGTGTATGGGAGTGCATGGCTCCTCAGCAATAGCCTTGTGCTGTTCTAGTGTCTCTTCCTTTCACATTCATTTTATTGTCTTTCTGACACAAAACCAATAGCATAAACAAAGAATTAAATGATGAAAAAGACCTAGATAGGATGATGATGATGATGATGATTCTGATGATGATGATGATGCTAACCAGCATTTCTATAGTGCTTTAATGTTCAGAAAGCATTTTATATGTATTATATCATTTGATCTTCACAACAAACCTGTGCTAAATGGTATTATTATTATTATTATTAAAATTTTACAAATGAAGAAACTGAAGCACATAGAGATTACATGATTAGATACGATGATTAACATTTGGTATCAAAGAATTAACCTGGGTAACTGGTCAAGTTTCAGCAGAGGTAGTTGTAAAAGAACAAATGCTCAAAGTCAGGGTAAGAACAGCAATGAAGCTAGGGATAGTTAGAACTCAGTAATCTATTCAGGTGGTTTTGTAAATTTTGGTTTCCTCTTTTGTAAAATTAGTCACTCATACTTGCACTGCATATGTAACAAGAGTGTTTTCTAAATCTCAATGTGCTATAGAATTGTAAGCAATTTTTGCTACTCTAAGGCAATACATGCTGCACAGTTTCTTCTGTCTGAATTTTGTCTGATCTGGAAGGTCATCCCATCTGGTACAGTTGAAAGAGGGAAAGGGTGAATACTGAGGGTTGGGTGGCATAAAAAGCACTTACTGTGTGCTAAGTGATTTTTTAATTTTATTTAATTTTTCTTTTAGATAGTATTTCATTTTTCCCATAATTACAAATCAAAAAAAAATTTAGAATTCATTTTACAAAAGATTTTTAGTTCTGAATTTTCCCCCCTCCTTTCTTTCCTTCCCCTCTTCTGAAAAATGGGAGGCAGTTTGACATAGTTTACATACATGGTATCATGTAAAACATATTTCCATATTGATCACAGTTGTGGAAGAAGAAACATACCAAAAGTTTAAAAAAAAAGAGAGAAAGAATAAAATGGAAAAAATATGCTTAGGTCAGCATTCAGAGTACATCAATTCTTTATCTGGATATGGAGAGCCTTTTCCTTGAAGAATCCTTTGTACTTGTCTTGATAATTGTGTTGCTGAGAAAAGGTGAGTCATTCATAGTTGATCATCACGTGATGTTGCTGATACAATGTACAGTGTTTTACTGGTTCTGTTGATTCCACTTTGTATCAGTTTGTATAAGTCTTCCTAGGTTTTCCTTTACTCTCTGTGTGTCTCTCTGATTCAAGTGTGTTTCTTGTTAGCAACAAAGGGTAGGATGCTGGTCATTGATCCACTCTGCTATCCACTTCTTTTTTATGGGAGAGTTCATCCCATTCACATTCACCGTTGTTATTATTACCTCAGTATTTCCCTCAATCCTATTCTTCTTCCTGTTTGTCTTGTCTCTACTTTCATTCTTTCCCACATCAGCAATATTCTGCTTCTTTTTACCACCTCCCCTAGCCCAGCCTACACACAAGCAACTGATGTTTTTCCAATTATTTGGATCTGGCTTTATTTGTGTGAAAAGTATTTTCTAATAGTGCTCATATAGTCCCTGGATTTTTTTGGCAGGTAGACTCCCAAATATTTTATAATGTCTACAGTAGCTTTAAATGGAATTTCTCTTTCTATCTCTTGCTGTCGGGCTTTGTTAGTAACATATAGAATAAAGTTGATTTACATGAGTTTACTTTACATCCTGCAACCTTTCCTAAAGTTGTTTATTATTTCAAGTAGTTTTTTTATTTGATTCTATATGATTCTCTAAGTAAATAATCATATCATCTGCAAAGTGTGATAACTTAGTTTCTTCTTTGCCTATTCTAATTCCTTCAATTTCTTTTTCTTCTCTTATTGCTAAAGCTAACAATTGTAGTACCATATTGAATACCTGTGGTGATAATAGGCATCCTTCTTTCACCCCCCAATCTTATTGGAAATGCATCTAGCTTATCCCCATTACATATAATGATTGCTGATGGTTTTAAGAAAATGCTAATTATCACTTTAAGGAAGGTTCTATTTATTCCAATACTCTCCAGTGTTTTCAATAGGAATGGGTATTGTATTTTTTCAAAATCTTTTTCAGCATCTGTTGAGATAATCACATGTTTTCTATTAGTTTTGTTGTTTATATGATCAATTATGCCCTGCATTCCTGGTATAAATCCTACCTCATCAAAGTGTATTATTCTTGTGATAATTTGTTGTAATCATTTTGTTAATACTTTCTTTAATTTTTTTGCATCAATAGTCATTAGGGAAATTGGTCTATAATTTTCTTTCTCTGTTTTGGGTCTATCCAGCTAAGGTATCAGTATTATATCTGTATCATAAAAATACTTTGGTAGGACTCCTTCTTTACCTATTTTCCCAAATAATCTATATAGTATTGGGATTAGTTGTTCCTTAAATGTTTCATAGAATTCACTTGTAAATTCATCTGGCCCTGGAGCTTTTTTCCTAAAGTGTTCATTGATGGCTTGTTCAATTACTTTTTCTGAGATGGGATTATTTAAGGATTCCACTTCCTCTTCTGTAAATCTGGGCAATTTATATATTTGTAAATATTCATCCATTTCCCTAAGATTCTCAAATTTATGGGCATACAATTGGGCAAAACAATTCCTAAATATTGTTTTAATTTCCTCTTCATTGGAGGTAAATTCACCCTTTTCATTTTTGATACTGGTAATTTGGTTTTCTTCTTTCTCTTTTTTTTTTGGCGTGTCCTACACTTTCTTTTTTTTAAAATATATTTAGTTTTCAGCATTGATTGTTACAAGAGTTTCAATTACAAATTTTTTCCCCATTTCTACCCTCCCCCCCACTCCAAGATGGTGTATATTCTGGTTTCCCTGTTCCCCAGTCAGCCCTCCCTTCTGTCACCCCACTCCCCTCCCATCCCTTTTTCCCTTTCTTTCTTGTAGGGCAAGATAAATTTATATGCCCCATTGCCTGTGTATCTTATTTTCTAGTTGCATGCAAAAACATTTTTTTTTGTTTTTGAACATCTATTTTTAAAACTGTGAGTTCCAAATTCTCTCCGCTATTCCCTTCCCACCCACCCTACCTAAGAAGTCAAGCAATTCAACATAGGACACATGCGTATCATTATTTATAACCCTTCCACAATACTCAGGTTGTGAAAGACTCACTATATTTTGCTCCTTCCTAACCTATCCCCCTTTATTGAATTTTCTCCCTTGACCCTGTCCCCTTTCCAAAGTGTTTGTTTTTGATTACCTCCACCCTCATCTGCCCTCCCTTCTATCATCCCCCCTTCACTCATTCCCCCTCACCTGACTTCTCTTCCCTTCCTACACAACTGCTTTTTCTTGCCACTTTTATGCGAGATAACTTACCCCATTCTATCTCTCCCTATCTCCCTCTCTCAGTATATTCCTCTTTCATCCCTTAATTTTATTTCTTTTAGATATCTTCCCTTCCCTTCATCTTCACCTCACCCTGTGCCCCCCCCCTCTCTCTCTATGTGTGTGTGTATATATATATATATATATATATATATATATATATGTGTGTGTGTGTGTGTGTGTGTGTGTGTTTATATATATATATATATATATATACACACACATACATATACACATACATACACACTCACATATACATACATATATACATAAACATATATATATATATATATATATATATATATATACATATATATGAATATTCCCTTCAGCTATCCTAATATTGAGGTCTCATGAATCATACACATCATCTCTCCATGTAGGAATGTAAACAAAACAGTTCAACTTTAGTAAGTCCCTTGCAATTTCTTTTTCTTGATTGCCTTTTCATGCTTCTCTTGATTCTTGTGTTTAAAAGTCAAATTTTCCATTCAGCTCTGGTCTTTTCACTAAGAAAGCTTGAAAGTCTTCTATTTTATTGAAATCCATATTTTGCCTTGGAGCATGATACTCAGTTTTGCTGGGTAGGTGATTCTTGGTTTTAGTCCTACCTCCATTGACCTCCGGAATATCGTATTCCAAGCTCTTCGATCTCTTATGTAGAAGCTGCTAGATCTTGGATTATTCTGATTGTGTTTCCACAATACTAAAATTTTTCTTTCTGGCTGCTTGCAGTATTTTCTCCTTGATCTGGGAGCTGTGGAATTTGGTGAAAATATTCCTAGGAAATTTCTTTTGAGGATCTATTTGAAGAGGCGATCTGTGGATTCTTTCAATTTCTATTTTGCCCTGTGGCTCTAGAATATCAGGGCAGTTCTCCTTGATAATTTCTTGAAAGATGATATCTAGGTTCTTTTTTTGATCATGGCTTTCAGGGAGTCCAGTAATTTTTAAATTATCTCTCCTGGATCTTTTTTCCAGGTCAGTGGTGTTTACAATGAGATATTTCACATTGTCTTCCATTTTTTCATTCCTTTGGTCCTGTTTTATAATATCTTGATTTCTCATCAAGTTACTAGCTTCCAGTTGCTCCAATCTAATTTTTAAGGTAGTATTTTCTTCAGTGGTCTTTTGGACCTCCTTTTCCATTTGGTTAATTCTGCCTGTCAAGGCATTCTTCGCCTCATTGGCTTTTTGGAGCTCTTTTGCCATGTGAGTTAGTCTATTTTTTAAGGTGTTGTTTCCTTCAGTGTATTTTTCAGCATTTTTTGGGTCTCCTTTAGCAAGTCATTGACTTGTTTTTCATGGTTTTCTCACATCATTCTCGTTTCTCTTCCCAATTTTTCCTCTACTTCTCTAACTTGCTTTTCCAAATCCTTTTTGAGCTCTTCCATGGTCTGGGACCAGTTCATGTTTTTCTTAGAGGCTTTTGTTGTAGGCTCTATGACTTTGTTGACTTCTTCTGGCTGTATGTTTTGGTCTTCTTTGTCACCAAAGAAAGATTCCAGTGTCTGAGACTGAATCTGGGTGCGTTTTTGCTGCCTGGCCATATTCCCAACCAGCTAACTTGACCCTTGAGTTTTTCAGCGGTGTATGACTGCTTGTAGACTAAAAAGTTCTATGTTCCACGTTTGGCAGGGGGATTAGCCAGCTCTGCCACACCAGCACTCCTCCTTCCCCAAAAACCCCCAACCCGGACTGGGCTTAGATCTTCAGCAGGCTGTGCACTCCTGCTCTGATCTGCCACTTAATTCCTCCCACCAGGTAGGCCTAGGGCCAGAAGCAACAACAGCTGTAGCTGCCCCACCTCCGTTGCCCCTGTGGCGGTAGCCAAACCAGGAACCGCTTTCATTCCCGCAGCTTTTCCCACTAACCTTCTCTATTGTCTTTGGTGTTTGTGGGTTGAGGAGTCTGGTAACTGCTGCAGCTCACTGATTCAGGGTGCTAGGGCACGCTCCGTCAGGCTCCTGGTCTGGTTGGTCTGTGCCGCTCACTCTGGGCTCTGCTCCGCTCTGCTCTGCTTCCAGCTCCGTGCGGCATAGACCTTACCCAGAGACCATCCAGGCTGTCCTGGGCTGCAGCCCTGCTTCCCTCTGCTCTTTTGTGGTTTTTGCAGTTCTGGAATTGGTTCAGAGCCATTTTTATAGGTTTTTGGAGGGACTCGGTGGGGAGCTCACGCTAGTCCCTGCTTTTCAGCTGCCATCTTGGCTCTGCCCCCCTGCTTCTCTTTTTTTAATCAAATTTTATCAAGGGTTTATCAATTTTATTTTTTTCATAAAGCCAGCTCTTAGTTTCATTTATTATTTCAATATTTTCTTGATTTAAATTTTATTAATCTCTTCTTTTGTTTTCAGTATTTCTAATCTGCTATTTAATTGGAGATTTTCATTTTGTTCTTTTTCTAGCTTTTTCAGTTGTATGCCCAATTCATTGAATTCCTTTTTCTCTATTTTATTCATGGAAGCATTCAGACATATAAAACTTCCCATAAGAACCACTTTCACTTCATCTCATAGGTTTTGGTGTCTTGTCTCATTATTATCATTCTCTTGAATGAAGTTATTGATTTTTCTGTTATTTGTTCTTTGACTCCTTCATTCTCTAGGATTAGATTATTTATTTTCCAATTAACTTTTAGTCTAACTTTCCATGGCCCTTTATTGCATATAATTTTTTATTGCATCATGATCTGAAAAGGATGTATTGACTATTCCTGCCCTTCTGCACTGAATTGTGAGGTTTTTATGTCCTAGTACATGATCAGTTTTTGTGTATGTGCCATTTACCACTGAGTAAAAGGTATATTCCTTTCTACCCACATTCAATTTTCTCCAGAGGTCTATCATATCTAACTTTTATAAAGTTTTATTCACCTCCTTAACATCTTTCTTGTTTATTTTGGGGTTAGATTTATCAAGTTCAGAGAAGGGGAGCCTGAGTTCCCCTACTAGTATATTTTTTTCTGTCTATATCTTCCTGTAACTCCCTTAACTTCTACTCTAATAATTTGTATGCTATACCCCTTGGTGCATATATGTTTAGTAATATTACTTCATTGCCTATGGTGCTTTTTTAGCAGTATATAATTTCCTTCCTTTTATCTTTTAATTAGATCTATCTTTACTTTTGCTTTGTCTGAGATTAGAATTGCTACCCCTGCTTTTTTTTTTTTTTACTTCAGCTGAAGCATAATGTATTCTACTCCAACCTTTTACTTTTACCCTGTTTGTATCCCACTGTTTCAAATGTGTTTCTTGTAAGCAACATATTGTAGGATTATGGTTTTTAATCCATTCTACTATTCACCTTTGTTTTATGGGAGAGTTCATCCCATTCACATTCACAGTTATGATTACTATCTGTGTATTTCTCTCCATCCTATTCCCATGCCAGCCCCCATATACACTTTTATTTCTCCCTTCTTCCTTCTGCTTCTCAAAAGAGTTTTGCTTTGGACCTCAATTTTCCCTCCCATCTAGCAATCCCCTACCCTTCCTTTCCCTTTTCCCTTACTACTTCTTCCCTCCCTTTTAACTAGGCTTCCCCTTTCTTTCACCTTTCTCCTCCTACTGCCTCAAGGGCACGTTAAATTTCTACACTTAACAGAGTATGTTATTGCTTCCTATAATCAAATCCAATGAGAATAAAGCTCAAACAATGCTCATCTCTGTCCCTTCTTTCCCTCTACTACAATGTTTTTGTGCCTCTTCATGTGATGTAATTTACCCTTTTCTGCCTCCTCTTTTCCTCTTCTCCTATTACAATCCCTTTGCACCTCTTAATTGGGTTTTTTATCATCACATCAATTAATTAATACCCAAACCCTCTGTCTATGTATATCCCTTTTAAATGTCATAATAAATATATCATTCTCAAAATTAGTAAGTATTTTCCTCCATATGGGGATGTAAATAGTTTGCCCTTATTGAATAACAAAGTTGTTTTTTTTTTTCCTTTTTTTCCTGTTTACCTTTTCATGCCTCTCTGGAGTCTTGTATTTGAAGATCAAATTTTCCATTGAGCTCTGGCCTTTTCTTCAGGACATTCCACTGAATGCCCATCTTCTTGCCTGAACGATTATGCTCAATTTTGCTGGGTAGTTGATTTTTCGTTGTAGTCCAAGCTCCTTTGCCTTTCAGAATATCATATTCCAATCCCTTTGATCTTTTAATGTAGAAGCTGCAAGGTCCTGTGTGATTCTGACTATAGTTCTGCATTATTTCAATTGTTTCTTTGTGGCTGCTTACAGTATTTTCTCCTTGACCTGATAATTTTGGAATTTGGCTACATTATTCCTTGGACTTTTCAATTTGGGATCTCTTTCAGTAGGTTATAGGTGGATTCTTTCTATGACTATATTTCCCTCTGCTTCTAGGACCTCAGAGAAGTTTTCCTTGATGATTTCTTGGCAGATACTGTCTGGACTCTTTTTTTCCTCATGGCTTTCCAGTAGACCAATAATTCTTAGGTTTTCTCTCCTGCATCCATTTTCCATGTCACTTGTGTTTCCAATGAGATATTTTTCAGTTTCTTTTATTTTTTCATTCTTTAGATTTTGTTTGACTGGTTAGTAATGATTCATAGAGTCATTAGCTTCTACCTGCACAATTATGATTTTTAACAAATTGTTTTCTTCATTTAGCCTTGGTATCTCCTTTTCCATTTGGCCAATTTTACTTTTCAAGGAGTTATTTTCTCTCATTAGGATTTGAACTTCCTTATCCATTTGGCCCATTTTACTTTTAAAAGATTTGTTCTCTTCAGTGATTTTTTTTTTCCATTTCATTCATTTTATTTTTTAATGGTCATTTTTTCTTCTACCTCTCTAATTCAGCTTTTAAAATCTTCCTTGAGCTCTTCTAGGAATGCTTTTTGGGCTTCAGACCAGTTCACATTCCCTTTTGAGGTTTCAGATATGGGTATAGTGTCAATACTGTCCTGTTCTGAATTCATATTTTGATCTTTCCTGTCCCCATAGTAAGACTCTATTGTCTTTGCTTTTGTAGTTTGCTTCTTGTTCACAGGGATTGCCCTTTTCCCGGCTTTTAAAGTGGATCTCTGCTTCTGGGCCACAGAGGGCTCTGTCCTAAGCTTCTTGTGCTGGGAGCTAGGGGCCTGGTTACTGGTTTTTTGTGCTGTGGTCTTTGGTTCTGTCAGCTAGAAGCTAAATAATGCCACAGCTCACCTGGTGCTAAGCTGGAGCCGGCTGGTGTGTGCCAATTCTGGGGTCAAGTAGAGTGTTTCTGAGTTTCCCCAAGGCTGCCCCGAAGTTTGTGTCTTGAGGTGTGGGGGAGGGGTGGTCTTTCCACTGCAGGTCCCCTCCTCCCCTAGGGCTGTGCTAGACCACAGGTAGGCTCAGCCTCTGGTGGATGCCCATCCACACTGGTGTCTTCCAATTCCCCTGGCTGTGGGAAGGTGTGCCTGGGGACCTGGTGTTGATGCTTGCCACCCCCCAGGGGCTCAGCATCTCCTGCTGGTCTGCTGAAGTGGGGCTTGCTGCTGGCTTGCCAGGACATCTAGCATCTTGCACTGGTCTCCTTCAGTCACAGCAAGGTGGCCCATTCCCCTTGATCTTCCTACCCTCCTGAGCTAAAAGACTTCTGAATCCCTTTTGCTGGCTCCACTACTCCAGGATTTTTCCTGGGCCAATATTCTCTGGGTTTTTCAAGGTGGATGGGTAGAGGGCATGAGAACACTTATGATTTATTCTGCCATCTTGGCTCCCAGAAGTTCAAGTAGGTGACATTTAAATATTTAGTATGTGGGCTGATAGCTCTAGCAATGGCTGCTGTTGCTACCA
Source organism: Trichosurus vulpecula (assembly GCF_011100635.1). Taxonomy (NCBI): domain Eukaryota; kingdom Metazoa; phylum Chordata; class Mammalia; order Diprotodontia; family Phalangeridae; genus Trichosurus; species Trichosurus vulpecula. The sequence goes on along the minus strand of NC_050573.1, from coordinate 311,606,241 downwards.
CAGGTCCTGTGCTTTTCTCTCGCCCAGTTCTGATAGACCCTCATCCCACACTGAAAGGTTTATGAATCGCCACTGCCATGGGTGATTCAGTCTACCAGGGCCCACTCCTCCTCTGCTCTGGTCAGGTGTAGATCCACCTGCTCTGTGCTCTCCTAGCACAGTGCAACAGATCCCTCCTGTCAACTTTCTGGGTTGTCCTGGACTGGAAATCTGCCACACTCTGTCTCCTAGTGGATTCTGCCACTCTCAAATTTATTTGGATTCATGTTTTAGAGGTATCTGAAGTGATTGGGGGAGAGCTCAGGTAAGTCCCTGCTTTCACTCTGCCATCTTGCCTCTGCCCCCCAAATCATACTCTTTAAGGATTTATTTTTATCAGTGGATAGCGATTTATTTGGAATCCCCCAGGTCTCCTGGGCTAAAAGATTGCTCCATTCTGTTTTCTTGCTGGCTCCACTGTTCAAGGATCTGTTCTTGGGTGTTCCTTTATGGTTTTTTTTTAGTTGTTTGGAGGTGAATATGGGAGATCTGAAGTGATACAGAAATTTAATGCTTAATCCCCCAATTTGGTTCCCAGAACCTAAATCTTGAAGATACAAAAAAAGTAAAAGTAAAAAGAACAATCTCTGTCATCAAAGATTTTATATTCTAATTTGTCACATCAAAACATATTAGATAAACCTGATTAGGGAAGCTTGTTTTGTTTTGGCAACAAAGATGTTGAGCATCAAGGCAGATGGTTAGAGAGATAGATAGGATGCAAATAATATGAATGTAAACTTTGGAATTAGAGAACCTGGAGTTGAACCCTAGTTCTGACATTTACTATCTATGTGAATGAACTTGGGCAAGTCAATTAACATCATTGGAAATTGTTCTCCTTATGTATATAAAGAAAAAATTTAGAGTAGGTGACCTCTGAGCTCCCCTCTAGGAATAAATCTGTAATTTTATGATTTCCTTTTATTAGCTTCGTATCCATTCTCATACATTCCTTCAAATACTAAGGTATTAGAGAACAAATGTGTTATTTATATTATGTGTGATGATAAAATACTTTATTTCATAATTGTTAAAAGATACATTTCTTTTAATTTTTGCTTAACAAATGTTTATTAAGTGTTCATACGTGCACAGCAACCTCCAAGGACCTTGAGATTAAGAGAAAATAAACTATTGAGATCACAACCTATTTTCAAGGAGCTTATGTTTTACTGGTGCAAAATAAAACATACAAATAACTTAATGTAATATGTACTCAGAAAACAGTACAGAATAGTGACAAATAGGAAAAGGAACAAATAGCTAGAGGAGTCAGGAGAAGCTTCCTCTGATGGGGAGTGGTGACCAAAATATTCCTAGAATGAAGATAGGAATTCCAAGAGGTAGAAGTGGGAAAAAAAATAGAGGTCAGCCCTTTCATAATCATGGAGGAGAAAATGGAATCAACTATCAGGGATACAGTGGGAAATTGAATATTTTCCATTCTTCATTTTTTCCTTGTCTACTCTCAAAGTTCATCTCTGAAGATTCTTAGGGTGGTTTACCTTATGCCATACTTTCTGCAGATTAGTTTTCTTGTTTACCACTCTTTGCTATATTTTATGGCAACATCACTGATAATCTCTCACTCTATTCTTCCACTTTTTGTAAACAGATTTATGTTCTAAATTGGTAGAACCTTTGGCCACCATATCTTTTTCATAGGTGAGATAAGGGATTGACAGTGGTGGTATTCAGTTATTTCAGTCAGTCCAACTCTTTGGGACCCTGTTTGGGGATTTCTTGAAAAAGATATCGGAGTTGTTTGCCTTTTCCTTGTCCAGGTCATTTTAAAGGTGAAAAAACTGAGGCATACAAGGTTAAGTGACTTGCCTAGGGACACCCAGCTAGTAAGTGTCTGAGGCAAAATATGAACTTTGATCTTCCTGCTCCAGGCACATTCTGGTTTTTGTTTGTTTGTTTATTTTTGGCTTCTCATTGTGGCAATAATTTTCTTCAGCCAAACTTTTGTGAGGATTAGTAATTGTACAAGTCAATATATTCCCATTATCCATTTCTCATTTTATGTGGTAACAACAGATCAACACTTTTTTTTACTTCATCTCTAAAAGGTACAGTTGCTAAGACCTGCCAAGGCTACTTTTATAAGATCCTTTTTACATCTGTCCCTTTCTCTCCATTGTACTAATAATATTACTTGCAGCTACTGTAGAGGTGTAAGGCCAATAACACCAGCACTCAGGAGGGCTGCTAGCACAGGTACTTTGATCCGCTTTTCTAAGGAAAGCAACTTGAAGGGGTTTACAATTTCACTTTAATTAGACGTACGTACATCATTCACTTAGTTCAGGGGAAAAAGTCATCACCCTGAACTTCAGAGCAAATCCAAACAGAAATTAAAAACAGAGACAACATAAACAGATCAACATTTCTTTGCAACCAAATCACAATACAAAGTTACCAGAGAAGCAGAAATATCTAAGTTTTTCAAAGCTGGGGATGGGAGGGTGTTGTTTCAACCATTTACCCAGAGTCTCATCACCAACTCTCTTTCAATGAGTGTGCCCCCAAAGACAAAATGCTAACCTCTTGTCTTATATACAAGTATCAGAGTCAAAGGGTGTCACAACCATGTGACTCAAACTCATGTGAACTAGTCCTTCCCTTGGTGTAAGTAGGTCATCAAAAACTTCTGATTCAATAAATGATTCCTTAGGGCTGAGTAGCACTTCAAAACAGAAAACAAAAACTTTACTTTGCTTGCCATTACATTGGAAAGGCAAGACTCATCAAAGTTACTTGATTAACTCAGCATTCCAAAAGAGAAAACAGTAAAAAATAGTCCCACAGTTCAGGTCAAGAAAGGACTTTAGTGTCTGGTACTTTATCTTGCCCGGTGATCTTCAGAATCTTCCTAAGACAATTCAAATGGAAGTGATTCTGTTTCCTGGCATGGCACTAGTATACTGTTCTTTTTTCATAGGCCTACGACAATGAGCTCAGCACAACAGCTCTGTAGAACTTCAGTTTGGTAGGCAGCCTAATACCTTTTCTTTCTCACACTTTCCTTCAGAGCCTCCCAAACTTTGAGACATCTCTGGTAATGAAGTATCAACCTCATCATCTATTTGTGCATCCCTGGAAAGTATATTGCCTAGGGAAGTGAACTTATCCATGGTACTCAAAGTTAATCTGTGTAATATAACTGATGATGGCACATATGGATACTGTGGTGCTAGGTGGTGGAGAACCTCTGCTTTCTTGATGTGAATTTTTCATTATTGTGTATCAGTTTCACAACTCCGTGCTTGCCTGGATTCTGGATAATGGACAATGTTCTCGTGCTTTCCCAGTCAACCGAGTGAAGTGGGCCTGTGTGCTTAATTCCCATGCTCTTTAGCTTGATGTTTTCTGGGATATTCCAATGAGGACTAAAATGGCATCAAGGACAGCTACCACACAGATAGAAAATTATTTAGCTTGAAAAAACTACAAGCCAAGACTGAAGTGGAGGGAGAATTGGTGTGTGACTTTTTGTTTGCAGATGATTGTGCACTCAAGGTAGCCTCTGAGGCTGAAATACAACAATATATGAATCGATGCTTGTGCTAATTTTGGCCTAACATTTAACAATTTATACATTCAGACAAACACAATATGTGTGTGTATATGTATATGTATATGTATATGTATATGTATACACACATATGTGTGTATGTGTGTATATATACGTTTGTTTATATATGTATGTGTATATATATGCATTTACATACATGTATATATATATATGTGTGCTTATGCATATATGTGTTTATTTGCATGAATATGTACATACAAGCTTATGTGTGTGTATGTACACACTTATTTTGGATGATCTTTTAAAGTTATTTGTGGAATCTTGCTACTCCTTAATCATCTACAACAGATGTTCACACAGAAGCTGCAATTATCTTCATGCTGTTCTTTGTTTTTTCATTGTTTATGCTCATTAAGAGCATTAGATGACCAACTGTCCCATGAAATTATATTTTTATTGCCTTAGTCACTTTAAAACCAACTCCTCCAACTCTTTTATTTGCCATTTCAAGGAAAACTTTTGACCTGTTGTTCCATTTAGTTGAAGCATCCTTGTATTTTGCTGCTTTATTTAAGGCAAGAATGTCAGTTTTGATTTGCTTCACTTCCTCTCTGTCAATTTATTGATTGTTGGCCAATAATCTTACATTTCTTTTAGTAGCAGTTAAAGAAATGATTATACACAGTCTAATATCTCTGACTCATACTATCTTCTACTTCCTTTTCTGTCACTGTCACTGTCACTGCAAAAGCAAAAAGAAGCCCATCAGGTCAAAGTCCACAACGTTCCTCCTTACCACCTCATTTTTAGTGAATGTCCTCACTTATTACTTAGAAAAATAGAAGCCATCCACTGTATACTCCTTCTGCCCTATTTCAAACTTCTCACTTGAAAACAATAAAAAAAAAAACAAAAAAAAAAACTTGCATCCTTCTCTTTATTGTCAGCAGCTCAGCTCTCCCAACCTTCTTCTGCACAGCAGCCAAAATAACTATTCTAAGGCAAATGTATGACCACATTATCTTCCCACTCATAAAACTTCAATAACTGTGTGATAAAAATTTACATTCCTTAGTCAGGCAGTTAATGTCCTCTTGAATATGTCTCCCATCTACCATTCTTGCCTTGTTTCAAAGCATTCCTTTTTAGAGCATGAATTTTCCAGGTAAATTGGAATGCTAGCTCTATACTCCATTTATGGCTTCCATGTATCTACACGAGTCTTCCTGAATGCAATCCCTGTTTGCTTTGCCCTCTCAGTCTGCTAATTTGTTTCCAGGATCAACTTATGTGGCCCTTCTTCTATAAAGTATACCTTGGTCCTCTCAGTTAATGATGTTTTCCCTCAGTGCATGTATGTATATATGCAAATATTTGTGTGTGGGTGTGTATACTAGAATGCAACCATTCTACATATTGAAAGAAACTTAGATCTTTTAATTTTAATAGACTTTCATATTTCCAAAGATAAACCAAGTCTTGTGGTAAAATGGCATTTATGTCACCAGTAGGCAGTCACTTTTTAATAAATTCTTTGGGATAGGGAAAAATATTTAGTTACATTAGATAAAAATAAGAAAAAAAGGTCATTAGATTAGAATTCTAGAGTTCCGGCTTTTAGACTGACCATATGACCATGAGCTCTTTAATATTTTGTTCACTAATACCTTTGATACATAATTAGGCAGGTGGACTACATGATCTTTGATTTAACTTTCTTCACTAATATTGATTCTTCAAATTTAATTACAAATGAACCTCATGTTTACCTGATATTTCTAGAAATAATAGATTTTTTTTTGTAGAAAAACCTCACTACTTTGCATGTAGTTATATCCTCATATAGAGGAAAATGCTCAGGGTGTAGGACTTTAGTCCCATAAGAGCTTATAACCTTCAAAAAGAGAGACATTTCTGAAGGGAACATTGGAAGGGAACACTTCTCCTCCCCCCAGTGAACCAACATATTTTCCATTTTTTTGAGGGGGGGGGGATATTTAAATGCTCAAGAAAAGGAACCAGAGCATATTTCCCCCTAGGTAATAGCTCAGGTATAAAGGGGGAAATCTAACTAAATGTGATTTATCATCCAGTAAAATTTCCATCTTCTGTCAGCATCCAAAATATGTGATGGTATCTATGAGTCCCAATACAAATTATCAAGATTAATTTGATTAAAATGCAGCAAGAAGCAGGAATTTTTTTTTCAAAACAGTAAATCTTTCAAATGGATTAGAGTCTCACAATTTTAAGCCTCTGATGCTATCATTCTCTCTTAAAAATGACTTTAAAAGGTTTTCTTAATGGCTCCTGTCCTTAAAGTTTGCCTCCCTTTTTCTGGCAACATAGTATTATATTCCCTCCTCTCCCTGTATTCCCAGATCTAAAGAATGTGCCCATAAACAAACCAAACAATGCAACAATTGCAAATTATACAAATGGAGCCTAATATGTTGTTTCTAAGAATTGAATTAATACTGTAAGCATTTCTAAAGTCTAGTTTTAGGTACTCAAGAGAATGACACAATTCATTTGTGGTGTTCAGCCCTGCCAAGCTTCTGACACTTCCATCAGCTCAGCAGTCACCCACAGGCTAAAGCAGTTTGAAGGTCAAAGTTTTTTGACTCAGTTCTATAGCATGGCATAGTAAATATAGTCTTCGACTCGGAATCATGAAACTTGAGTTCAAACCATGCCTCAGGCACTTATGTAATGCGTGATCATGGACAAATGACTTAACCTCTCTATGCCCAAACAAATCTATAATTCCATAAATTACACATTAGCTGCTGATCTGCATTGGTTGTGGAGGAAATTTCCACAATGAGAAATCCCCACAATAATAGTCTGACCTCATCTCCCCCAAATGTTTCTCTCTCTCTCTCTCTCTCTCTCTCTCTCTCTCTCTCTCTCCCTATATATCTATATCTATCTATATATCTATCTATATATCTATCTATCTATCTATATATATATATATATATATATATAACAATTGTCAATTGGTTATGCTCTTTACACTGTTAGCTACCATCCAGTGACTAGCAACCCTATTTTATTTAACTGCTTAACATCAATAAGCTTTTATAAAGAGATGATAATTTTGAAGATATAGAATGAACAATAGTACAAATTTTTACCTACAACACCTCTGATTCACAGAGACTCACATACCACCTTTGTCTCTGAGAACACTGGGCTCAAACAGCATACTTTTTACTTAGAATTAGTCCCACCAGTTTGAATTCCAGAAGCATCATTATTACCTAATGAATCATTGCCTCAGCTACCAAGAAAGCTGCTCCTTAAGTTCATTTCTTGGTTTTCAGAGTATATATGCTCGGCTGGCTACAAAACCCTATATGATTTTGACTCCTAAATTCCCAGACCTTGGGTGTCATCCTGTTTACCAGGGCAAATTTTGAAACTCACAAGTTTAGAGCTTCCATGTTAATCTCCTTCACTTATAATGAAAGAACAGAAACAAAAGCAGGCAAATAACCAGTACTTGAATACTACTGAGGCCACACTTAGCCACAAAGGAAGAGGCAGCAATGTCTCTCCTCTTACAACACTGTCTCTTCAGACACCTACAGTGAAGGGGTAAAACCAACAGCAGAGATCTACCCAGCAAAGAGACAAAAAGAAGGATTAATGTGCTGGTTGGTTAGTGACTTTTTAAGGCACCTCCTGTTCTAGCTCAAGAAACAATCAAAAAGCTCTACTCTAACCTCATGGTTAGCAGATGAGAACAAGTTACAGGATATGTACACATCCTAAAAAATCTCTCTAAAGCATTTCCATTGCACATCATCATGATTCTCTTGGAAGTTAGTAGGCTGCTCAGCTTCCGCTAAGGCAGGAATTGTATCATTGCCCTTCTGAATAGGCGGCAGTCTCTGATGTATGTGCATGTTTGTGTATAGGCATGTACACATACATGTGTGCATTGGGCAATGTGTATGAGCACATATACTTATTAGTGCACATGTATGAATATACACATCAAGAAGCCTTCTGAACCTATGCATGTGCATTTGTGCGTATGTGCACATGAATGTGAGCATTTGTGTGTACAAGTACATTGTCAAGTTTGTTCTGGGCACACTGTTACAGAGCTGTGTATTATGTTACAACCTCAAGCACCTCGGGATACCCTGAGAGTGTTAAAGTATCTCTTCTTTATTTGCTTTAGCGATAACTCCCACTGATTGTTTTTTTCCAGTTAGTCACCGAAAAAAGACTAATGTCCCAGTTTTTAATTCATATACATGTGAATTTGTATATACATATACATACACATATACACATATATACATATACACACATATATGTGTATGTATTGTAAGTTTGTGTATTTGTATATTTGTATGTGTATGTACACATGCACATAGACATATATGTCTATGTATGTTTGTATATGTGCATACAAATATATGCATGCATCTATAGACACCTACATCTGTGTACATATACCTGCATATAAACATACACATATATACACATTATGTACATATATACACATTTGTATGTATATGTGCATATGTGCGTATTCATAGAATGTATATATATGCATATATGTATAGGGAGTTAGATATAGATATCTATATCTAGATATATATGTCTATCTACAGCTATATACCTATATCATCTATATCTATAGATATAGATAGATATAGATATCTCTATCTATGTCTGTATCTATATGCGTATGGAGGCATTTAGGGTTAGGGTTAGAGGCAGAGGCAGAAGCTATTTTCAGATTGGTTTCCTAGTTAAAACTTTGTGAAACAGGTACTGCAGAAAGAGAAAGTAAGAAGTAGAGAGAGGTGGGGAGTAGTGTTTGTGTCTTCCTCTTTCTATTATTTTATATCTCTGTGGCTTTCTATCTCTGTCTCTAATCTCTGCCTTACAGAGTTGTCATGAGGAAACCACTTTGCGAGTTTAAAACATTATGCAAATATGACTTACTATTATTGTCAGTGTTACTGTTTTTCTCTGACTTCTTTCATCTATGATAGGAAAAAAAAGCATTTTTTTTTTCACTAAACTATGCCTAAACTATGGTGAAACTCACTCTAAAAACACATGGGGACAAATTAAGCAATTCAGTTAGAGGAGGAATTTACTAGAACACACTCCTAGAATTCAATGCCAATGTAGACTAATCACCAGGCTCTGGGCAGAGACCAGATACTGCTTTAAAACATGCTTTGTTGTGTTTTCTTTTGTATATGCTGCCATCTCAGTCTTATACTTTATGTTTTTATCTCTTTTATCTTTTAAACAATCAGCAAATTCAAGAAAGCGTATCTAGGAAATACGGGTTCTTTGACTTGTAAAATATATCTATATCTATCTATGTATACATACATATCACATATTACATATATGGGTATGTGTGTTTATATGTCTATATCTATTCCTCATGCAACATAGCTATATCATCAAGAAGAGAGGACTTGACAAGGTGTGTTTTTTATTTATTTTTTCCTAGTTCCAATTTAATGTTGCCAGCAATTTTGTGGACGTGTTCTTTTAAAAAATATTTTCATTTTCTAGCACTCTTGCTTTTCCTCTTCATTGCTTATTGACCTTTACATAATGCTCTATTCAAGGCACCTCAAGGGTGGTTCAGAACTGCAGGAAGAAAATATACAATACCAGTTCGGAAGACAAGAGCATTCATGGCATGAATCCATTATGGAAAATTATGCCTAGGGTTTTAATATGCAACACTGTATTAGAACTTAATAAAATAAGGTGAGTTATTATCATTGATGTTGGAGTTTTGGTTTTTATAATCAAGATTACTGTTTGTTAGTAGGAAAATAACTTTGTGGTAACATCTGGGGATGTTCAGTTTTCGTTTGCCACTCTCCATGTGATTGCAATCTCTACCTACCCACCCACATCCCATGTTCTGGTGTGATGGAGGCAATCAAATAGTTCATATTACAAGTATGTGTTACTATGCTACTTGTTTTGTAACCCACAGAGGGGGGAAATTAGTACATAACTCAGCTCAACTGTCATACCTGTAATAACATACAACATTAAGCAACATATGCAGATGGTATTTCATCATCCCTACCCTATCTCACACACACCTTTTCATTCAGATTCACTCCAAATATTTATAGTTTATTAGTAAAGTCTAAATATTTTAGAAATATATTCTTTAGGGGAGGTGGAGTCAAGGTGGCAGAGTAAAGGCATGGTCTCTCCTAAGCTCTTCTGCAAATCCCTCTAAATACCTTTAAATAATGACTCTAAACAGGTTCTTGACTGGCAGATCCCACAAAAAGATGGAGTGAAACAATTTTCCAGCCCAAGAAAACTTAGAAGGTTTGCAGGAAAGGTCTGTTGCAGCAGGATGAGAGAGGACCATAATCCCACACAGGCCACACCAGCACAACCTGGCCCCAGCAAACCAGGGGCAGACCTCAGGGTAACCAAATCAGTGGCAGCAGTGGTAGTTTTCAGACCTCTCATCTCACACGTGGTAAGGGGATCAGAACAATGGGTTAGAAGGAGATTTGCATGGGTCCCTTTGCTGTTACCAGGGGCAGGACTCTGTTTCATTGCCTATACTTGGAACTGGTTCACAATCCTGGGTTTTAGTCCCAATGTAAGGAGAAGCACTAGTACAGTACAGCTTGTGGCCACAGGGGAGCAGGGACCCGGGTCACAGTTCCAGAGTTGAAAAGAGTGCTTGTAGTCACTCACAAAGCAGTGCAAAGTACAGGAAAGTAGTGAACACACCTTTCCCTAGATGATATCACCTTGGAAAAGCCAAAAACTTACAGGTCCCCAGAATAACCAATGAAAAAGCTGTGCAAAAAAAACCCAAAACCTGAAGCTTGAGACACTGCCCCCTCCACTTGGGAAACAAAGCCTCAATTTAGCACAGAGAATAAAGTCAAGAAATAGATGAAAATAAGCAAATAACAGGGAAAAAAATTCTCACCACAGAAAGTTGCTATGGCAACAAGGAATATCAAAACACATGCTCAGAAGAAGACAACAAAGTCAAAATTCTTACATCCAAAGCCTCAAACAAAAATATGAATTGACCTTGGGCCATTGAAGAGCTCAAAAAGGATTTTAAAGATCAAATAAGAGAGGTAGAGGATAATTGGGAAGAGAAATGAGAGTGATGCAAGAAAATCATGTACAAAAAGAGTTAACATTTAGGTAAAGGAGGCATAAAAGTATTGAAGAAAACAACACATTAGAAAACAGAATAAGCCCACTGCTAAAAGAGGCACAAAAATCCAATGAGAGAAGAATGCCTTAAAAAGCAGAATTGGCCAAATGAAAAAGGATGTATAAAATTTCACTGAAGAGGAAAACTTAAAAACATCATAGAATTGGCCAAATGGAAAAGTAGGTACAAAACCTCACTGAGGAAAATATTTGCTTAAAATTTAGAATTTGGCAAGTGAAAACTAATGATTTTATGAAGCATCAAGAAATAATTTAACAAAATTTTAAAAAATGAAAAAATAGAAAAAGTGTGAAATATCTCACTGCAAAAATAACTGATCTGGTAAATAGATCCAGATGAGATAACTTAAAAGTCATTGGACTACCTGAAAGCCATGATAAAAAGATATATATATATATGGAGAGAGAGAGAGAAAGAGAGAGAGAGAGAGAGAGAGAGAGAGAGAGAGAGAGAGAGAGAGAGAGAGAGAGCTTACACATCATCTTTCAAGAAATTATCAAGAAAAACTGCCCTGACATCCTAGAACCAGAGGTTAAAATAGAAATTCAAAGAATCCATCAATCACCTCTTGAAAGAGATTCCAAAATAAAAACTCCCAGGAATGTTATAGCCCAATTCCAGAGAGAAGCACTAACATCTGGGTTTTCAAAGCCGGGGGCTCCTTAACAGCTTCCCAGTCTCATTGGGCCAAGTCACATGAACACTCTTTCAAAATGCTAAACTCAGAGTATATATACACGTCTTCAAGCTTCAAAGTGAGCCCACAGAAGGTGTCACAGCTATGTGATTCAAACTCATGTGACTTAGGCTTTCTTGTGACTTAAGTAGGTCATCAAAGATTCTTGATTCAATCAAAGACTCTTTTTTTTTTGATTCTTAATTTATTTATTTAACATATTTAGTTTTCAGCATTGGTTTTCACAAGAGTTTGAATTACAAATTTTCTCCCCATTTCTACCCTCCCCTCACTCCAAGATGGCATATATTCTGGTTGCCCTGTTCCCCAGTCACCCCTCCCTTCTGTCACCACACTCCCCTCCCATCCTCTTTTCCCTTTTTTGTAGGGCAAGCTAAATTTTTACTCCCTGTTGCCTGTGTATCTTATTTTCTAGTTGCATGCAAATACTTTTTTTTTTGTTTTTGAACATCTGTTTTTAAAAACTTTGAGTTCAGAATTCTTCCCCCTCCTCCCTTCCCACCCACCCTCCCCAAGAAGTCAAGCAATTCAACATAGGCCACATGTGTATCATTATGTATAACCCTTCTACAATACTCATGTTGTGAAAGACTAACTATATTTTGCTCCTTCCCAACCCATTCTGCTTTATTGAATTTTCTCCCTTGACCCTGTCCCCTTTTGAAAGTGTTTGTTTTTGATTACCTCCACCCCCATCAGCCCTCCCCTCCATCATCCCCCCACTTTTTTATCTTCTTCCCTCTTCTTTCCTGTGGGGTAAGATACCCAATTGGGTATGTATGGTATTCCCTCCTCAGGCCAAATCTGATGAGAGCAAGATTCACTCATTCCCCCCTCACCTGCCCTCTCCCCTCCTCCCACAGAACTGCTTCCTCTCGACACCTTTATGTGAGATAATCCACCCCATTCTATCTCTCCCTATCTCCCTCTCTCAAAATGTTCCTCTCTCAACCCCTAATTTGATTTTATTTCTTATAGATATCTTCCCTTCATCTACAACTCACCCTGTGTCTGCTCTCCCTCTCTCTCTCTCTCTCTCTCTCTCTCTCTCTCTCTCTCTCTCTCTCTGTCTCTCTCTTTATATATATATATATATATATATATATATATATATATATATATATATATATATACACACACACATAGATATATACATACATACACATTCACTTATATATATATATATATATATATATATATATATATATATATATATATACATAAACATATACACATATATGCATATTCCCTTCAGCTACCCTAATACTGAGGTCTCATGAATCATACATGTTATCTTTCCATGTAGGAATGTAAACAAAACAGTTCAACTTCAGTAAGTCCCTTGCAATTTCTTTTTCTTGTTCTTTTTCTTGATTACCTTCTCATGCTTCTCTTGATTCTTGTGTTTGAAAGTCAAATTTTCTATTCAGCTCTGGTCTTTTCACTGAGAAAGCTTGAAAGTCCTCTATTTTATTAAAAATCCGTATTTTGCCTTGGAGCATGATACTCAGTTTTCCTGGGTAGATGATTCTACGTTTTAATCCTAGCTCCATTGACCTCCGGAATATCATATTCCAAGCCCTTCAATCTCTTAACATAGAAGCTGCCAGATCTTGTATTATTCTGATTGTGTTTCCACAATACTCAAAATGTTTCTTTCTGGCTAGTTGCAGTATTTTCTCCTTGATCTGGGAGCTCTGGAATTTGGCAACAATATTCCTGGGAGACTTCTATTTGGGATCTATTTGAGGAGGCGATCAATGGATTCTTTCAATTTCTATTTTGCCCTGTGGCTCTAGAATATCAGGGCAGTTCTCCTTGATAATTTCTTGAAAGATGGTATCTAGGCTCTTTTTTTGATCATGGCTTTCAGGGAGTCCAATAACTTTTAAATTATCTCTCCTGGATCTATTTTCCAGTTCAGTGGTTTTTCCAAGGAGATATTTCACATTGTCTTCCATTTTTTCATTCCTTTGGTTCTGTTTTATAATATCTTGATTTCTCATCAAGTCACTAGCTTCCACTTGCTCCAATCTAATTTTTAAAGTAGTATTTTCTTCAGTGGTCTTTTGGACCTCCTTTTTCATTTGGCTAATTCTGCCTTTCAAGGCATTCTTCTCCTCATTGGCTTTTTGGAGCTCTTTTGCCATTTGAGTTAGTCTATTTTTTAAGGTGGTGTTTTCTCCAGTCTATTTTTCAGTATTTTTTGGGTCTCCTTTAGCAAGTCATTGACCTGTTTTTCACGGTTTTCTCACATCATTCTCATTTCTCTTCCCAATTTTTCCTCTACTTCTCTAACTTGCTTTTCCAAATCCTTTTTGAGGTCTTCCATGGTCTAGGACCAGTTCATGTTTTTTTTGGAGATTTCTGTTGTAGGCTCTTTGACTTTGTTAACTTATTCTGTCTGCATGTTTTGGTCTTCTTTGTCACCAAAGAAAGAATCCAAAGTCTGAGACTGAATCTGGGTGCGTTTTTACTGCCTGGACATATTCCCAACCAACTTGACCCTTGAGTTTTTCAGCGGGGTATGTCTGCTTGTAGACTAAAGAGTTCTATGTTCCATGTTTGGGGGGGATGTGCCAGCTCTGCCACACCAGCACTGCTCCTTCCCCAAGAACCCCCAACCCGGACTGGGCTTAGATCTTCAGCAGGCTGTGCACTCCTGCTCTGATCTGCCACTTAATTCCTCCCACCAGGTGAGCCTGGGGCCAGAAGCAGCAACAGCTGTAGCTGTCCCACCTCCGCTGCCCCCGGGGCTGGTAGCCGAACCGCGAACTCCTTCCACTCCAGCAGTTTTTCCCACTAACCTTCTCCACTGTCTTTGGTGTTTGTGGGTTGAGAAGTCTGGTAACTGCTGCAGCTCACTGATTCAGGGTGCTAGGGCCCCCTCCGCCTGGCTCCTGGTCTTCTTGGTCTGTGCAGCCCACGCTGGGCTCTGCTCTGCTCCCAGCTCCCAGTTCCCAGCTCCCAGCTCCCAGCTCCCAGGTCCGTGTGGGATAGACCTCACCCAGAGACCATCCAGGCTGTCCTGAGCTGGAGCCCTGCTTCCCTCTGCTGTTTTGTGGGTTCTGCCGTTCTAGAATTGGTTCAGAGCCATTTTTTATTGGTTTTTGGAGGGACTCGGCAGGGAGGTCACACTAGTCTCTGCTTTCCAGCCACCATCTTGGCTCCGCCCCCCCCAAAGACTCTATTTAAACAAAGGCAAGCCTCAATCAAAGGCATTTGATTGCCTTAATGCTGAGTAGCACTCTAAAACAAAAAAAAAGCAGCAAAAATTCCTACTTTGCTTGCCATTACAACTAGGTAAAAGGGAAATGGCGAGGTTGAATGTGATAAATTATATGATATAAAAGAAGTCTAAAAGAGATTCTACAGTCCAGGGAGAAATGGGAGAAGTGAGCAGGGGAGCACATGAACCTTACTCTCATCAGAATTGGCTCAAAGAGGGAATCACATACACAATCAGTTGGGTATAGAAATCTATCTTACCACACAGAAAATTAGGAAGCAAAGGAGATAAGAGAAGTGAGAGGGGTGAGCTGAGAGAAGAGAGGGCAGTTTGGTGGAGGTAAATTTCAGAAGCAAAACATGTTTGATAATGGACAAGGTAAAAGGATAAAGAAAGGGAGGAGGATAAATGGGGGAAAATAGGGCAGAGGGAAATACATAGTTGATAATCATTACTGTAAAAAAAATTACACTGAGTTTCTCTGATAAAGATGTAATTTCTTAAACATTGAGAACACGGAATCAAATTTATAGAAATAAGAATCACTCCTCACCTGATAAATGGTCAAAAGATATGAACAAGGAATTTTTAGACAAAGTAATCAAAGCTATCTATACTCATATAAAATGTTCTAAATCCTTATTGATGAGAGAAATGAAAATTTTATCAACTCTAAGGTATTATCTCATACTTATATGATTGGCTAATATGACCAAAAAAAGAAAATAACAAATGTTAGAGAGGCTATAGGAAAATTAAAATATTAGTGTACTCTTAGTAGGGCTGTGAACTGATCTTACCATTCTGGAGAGCAATTTTGAACTATTCCGAGAGGGCTGTGAGAACATGCCTACCCTTTGACCAAGCAATAACACAACTAGGTTTGTATCCCAAAGAGATAAAAATCAAAAAATAAAAGGACCTATGTACTCAAAAATATTTATACCCTTTTTTATTGGTGAGAAAGAAAAATTGAGGGTATGTCCATCAATTGTGGAATAGCTGGATAAGTTGTATATGATTTTAATGGAATACAATTGTGCTTTCAGAAATGATGAGCAAGATAGTCTCAGAAAACCTGGGAAGACTTACATGAACTTATGTAAAGTGAAAGGAGCAGAACCAGGAAAATGTACAGAGTAACACCAATATTTTATGATGATCTACTATAAATAACATAGCTATTCTTAGTGATACACTGATCCAAACTATGTTGAAGGTGCTGTCCATCTCCAGAGAAAGAACTGGTAGAGCCTGAATACAGATCAAAGATATATTTTTTAATATCTTTATTTTTCTTTGGTTACTTTTTCTTCTGGTCTGTGTTTTCTTTCACTGAATGACATATGGAAAGGTAAAGTTTTGTATGACTACAGATATGTCACCTATGTTAAATTGCCTGCCTTCTCAAATGGAGGGAGAGAATGTGGAACTCAAAATTTGGAAGAAAATAATGTTAAAATTGCTTTTACATGTAATTGGAAAAATAAAATATTAAATTAGATTAAAAAAAAGAAAATATTCTTTGCAGCTTATAAATAAGTACTCTTTATGTAAATGATTTTTAAAATTACCCCGATTGGATACACTGTACCTTGGCTCCAACATAGTGAGGTCATTTCGGTCTTTGAAAATGAAAGACAACAACCAAACAACAACAAAGTGGTTATAATGATAGGTTTTACTTTCCAGGCAAATTTAAAACATTTAAGTATTAATATAAAGTATTTATTTAAGGCATGAGGTCAACAGTTTTTAAAGACATTGTAAACTTTAAAGGCTTTATATATTATTTTTCATAATAATAATAGAAACATCAATTGAGAAGTGCATTTTGGAACAACCTCTTCCAGAGTTAGACTTATCACCTACTGATTTATTTAGTTATTTTTAACCATCTGTGATCTCACCAATGTGATTACTTCTTCCATTTTAGTAGAACATAATCCCTCTTCATTTTTTGTTATTTGATGCCCTTCTCAGCCATGTCCTTCCATAAATCTTTCTTAGATAACATGTCAAACTTGCTAAAACTTTTTTCTATGGTTCTTTTCATATATTGGGGTACTTGTTACTATTCAGTTATCATTGTTCATCTTTGCTTCGTAACTAGCTTGCCTTCCTATTCCAGACATGCATGTCATTGTTAATATTTTATTTTTATTCTGCCCCTCAAATTCAATTCAATCTGATTAAATTTATTAAGCATTTTTGAAATATCTATTATATACCACATGCTATGGACTAAGGATACAAAGATAAAAATGAAATAGTCTCTGTCCTCAAGGCACTTAAGTTACAATCTTTTTTGGCAATATGCTGCAAATTGCTGATGCTCAATTTAAATCCATCCACTGATATTTAGCTCATCTGCAATTACTAATCTTCTTATCTTATATTGAGTTATCTCAAATAATTATGGATTTTATTGAAGAGATTGTGGTATTTCAGGAATCAAGACAATTACTACTGTGTGTCATCCATGGATTATAGCAGCTGGAGACCTTCACCACTGATATGAAATGCTTCTCTTTGGATTTGGTGCAGGATATTTATCATGGCTTTTATGGTAAATTTATTATTAATACTTACCATATGATTGGAAAAATATAGGAGAATATGGACAAGAATTACACATGAACACAAGACATGGATGAGTTGGAATTTCTATTACTGAAACCAATATTTATATTGGTGGGATAACAGAACAAGCATTGATTTGGAGAACTTGGCATATGGATCGTTGATGTTTTCTTAGTGGTGTTTCTTTGTGATTAATGAATGACCAATGATCATTCCTATTCTTTTTGAATGTGTCCCATGGAAATACTTAGAAAATCAATTCCCAAATACTTTTAATATTCTATCATCTCTAGTAAGGGTTTCTTCTGTATTTGATTAGGTCCAGGTGACCTTGCTGATTCCATACATTTCAGTCTATGGTCCACTGAGATGAAAGCATCTAAATGTCTTTGTTCCATGATTGGTATTAATTAAAAGAGATTCCTACAGAAATGTATGCAGACCTGATCCATTATGAATCTTTTTGTTATATTCATTTTGGTTTATTACCCAAAAAATATTTTAGTTGATTAGCTTTAAAATAGCTCTAGAAATAACACTAAACTATCCAGGCCTAATTAATTACTAAACTGATTCTTTAATTGGTTAGATAATATGAAATAATCCATCTTTCCTTTCTATGGTATCTTTCATTGAGTGTCTATTCTAACTCAAAGTTGAATTTTTCCATATTCAGAGCCATAAATAGCAATGTTTCTACCCAGGGAAAGTAGGCAGGGTTGATATGGAGTTGGAATACAATTACCAGAGATACAAATTATGATCCAGAGGCATTTGTGTGTGTGTGTGTTTATTTGGGGTCAAAGTGGTAAGCTGGAGGAATCTGCAGATCAGTAACTTCTAATTTTATTTTTTTCTTAACTATATACTTGACCCAATTACTGATTTAGTTACTTAGTGGTTTTTAAGTGTTTGTCATTGCATCCTGGGTTATCTCCAGTCATCCTGATGAATATCACTGGATCCAGATGGCTCTGGAGGAGAAGGTGAGGCTGGTGACCTTGCATAGCTCACCTTCACTCAAATCCAAGTCAACTGTAAGTCATGTCATCATTTTCCTGATGTCATAGTCCTTTTCAAAAATGAAGGACAAACAAGCACAACCTCAGGTACTTAGTGGTTTCTGGCCTTAGGTACTTCCTGTTTCATTGAAGTAACTTTTTTGCATTGAATAAATCTATTTTTAAAATGGTGACAAAAATCACTGCATTTTTGTCCATGTCCCATTTGCCCAAATTGTTAACTTGTTTAAATAAGTAGGATTGGGTCTGCAGTAGTTAAGAACAATGTCTCCATATTATTTTATCTGTCTTTATTTAAGTATTTACTTTGACTTCTGTTCTAACCTATGAATAATGTGACCACATAGTTTACATGGCTGACCTAAAATGCTGCATTTATAACTGGGCATGTCCTACATAAAAATTATTTCCTTTCTTTCTTTCTTTCTTTCTTTCTTTCTTTCTTTCTTTCTTTCTTTCTTTCTTTCTTTCTTTCTTCCTTCTCCTTCCTTTCTTCCTTCCTTCCTTCCTTCCTTCTTTCCTTCCTTCCCTACCTACCTCCCTTCTTTTTCTTTCTTTCTTTTCTTTTTCCTTCTTTCCTTCTTTCTTTTCTTCTTTCTTTCTTTCTTTCTTTCTTTCTTTCTTTCTTTCTTTCTTTCTTTCTTTCCTTCTCTCTTCCTTTCCTTCTCTCTTTCTTCCTTACTTTCTTCATTATTTCTTAATTTATCCACCCATTCATTCATTTTTTTCTTCTATTCTAATATTCAGAATCTTCTTGAATCTTTTCTTGACTGAGGTTTTCATGGTGTGAAAGTGTGAAGGTTCTGAGTAGTTTGAAACCATTGGCCTTTTTATTGCTTTTTTTTCTTTTCTTTTTTACTTTATGCAGCTGACATTCCACTAAAGTTTATTTTCTTTTTCTTTTTCAGTGTTATTAATTAATTTATTTTAAGTTTTCAACAATCACTTCCAGAAGATTTTAAGTTCCAATTTTTTCTCCCCATTTCTCCCCTCCCCCCATCCCAAGATGGCATGAATTCTGATTACCCATTTCCCCAATCTGCCCTTCCTTCTATCAGTCCCAAACCCTTCTGTCATGCCCTTCCCTTCTATTTTATGGTAGGGCAAGATAGATTTCTATATCCCATTGACTGCTATATTTTATTTCCTCGTTCCATGTAAAAAATTATTAGCATTCATTTTTAAAACTTTGAGTTCCAAATTCTCTCTTTTCTTCCCTCCCCACTCACCTCATTGAAAATGCAAGAAATTCAATATAGGTTATACATGTGTAGTTATACAAAACACTTCCATAATAGTCATTTTGTGAAAGACTAACTATATTTGCCTCCATCCTATGCCATGCCTCATTTATTCTATTCTCTCCTTTGACCCTGTGCCTCTTCAAAAGTGTTTGCTTCTGACTACCCACTGAACTAATCTGCCCTCTCTTCTATAATATGCCCCCTCTCTTCTCCCTTTCCTTCCTATTTTCTGGTGAGGTAAGAGAGATTTCCATACCCAATTGAGTGTGTATGTTATTCTCTCCTTAAGCCAAATCAAATGAGAGTAAGGCTCACTCATTCCCTCTCACCTCCCCTCCACTGTAAAAGCTTTTTCTTTCCTTTTTTATGTGAGATAATTTACCCCATTCTACCTCTCCTTTCTCCTTGTTCATATATATATATATATATATATATGCAAACATATATACATACATATATGTGTACATATACATATATATAACTAGATAGCTACATAGCTAGATAAATAGCTAGATCTACATACATGTACATATGTATGTATCTATGTACGTATGTATGTATTCCCTCCAACTACCCTAATACTGAGAAAAGTCTCATGAGTTACAAATATCAACTTTCCATGTAGGAATATAAACATTCAAACTTCAATAAGTCCCTTATCATTTCTCTTTCCTGTTTACCTTTCATGATTCTCTTGATTCTTGTATTTGAAAGTCAAATTTTCTATTCAGCTCTGGTCTATTCATCAAGAATGATTGAAATTCCTCTATTTTATTGAATATCTATTTTTTCCTGTGAAGGATTATACTCAGTTTTGCTGGGTAGGTGATTCTAGGTTTTAATCCTAGCTCCATTGACCTCCAGAAAGTGATATTCCAAGCCCTCCAATGAATTAATGTAAAAGCTGCTAAATCTTGTGTTATCCTGATTGTGTTTCTACAATACTCAAATTGTTTCTTTCTGGCTGCTTTAAACATATTCTCCTTTACCTGAGAACTCTGGAATTTAGTTATAATACTCCTATTTTTCCTTTTGGGATCTCTCTCAGGTGGTTATTGGTGGATTCTTTCCATTTCTATTTTACCCTCTAGTTCTAGAATATCAGGGCAATTTTCCTTCAAAATTTCTTGAACAATGATATCTAGGCTCTTTTTTTATCATGGCTTTGAGGTAGTCCAATTTGTTTTTACAATTATCTCTTCTGGATCTATTTTCCAGGTCACTGGGATTTCCAATGAGATATTCCACTTTGTCTTTTTTTTCATTCTTTGGGTTTTTGTTATAATTTCCTGATTTCTCATAAAGTCATTAGCTGCCATTTGCTCCATTCTCATTTTTCAGAAATCATTTTCTTCAGCGAGCACTTAGACCTCCTTTTCCATTTGGCCAATTCTGCTTTTTTAAGGCATTCTTCTCCTCATTGGCTTTTTGGAGTTTTTTTTTTGCCATTTGGGTTAGTCAACTTTTTAAGGTGTTATTTTCTTCAGCATTTTTTTCAGTCTTTTTTCAGACCCTCTAACAGCAAGCTGTTAACTCATTTTTCATGATTTTCTTGCATCACTCTCATTTCTCTTCCCAATGTTTCTTCTAGCTCTATTATTTGATTTTCAAAATCCTTTTTGGGCTCTCCCATGGCCTGAGACCAATTCATATTTTTCTTGGAGGCTTTGTATGTAAGAGCTTTGACTTTGTTGTCTTTTTCTGGTTGTATGTTATGATCTTTTTTCTTACCAAAGTAAGATATAGTTTGATTTTTTTCCTACTGTTTGCTCATTTTCCCAGCCAATTACTTGATATTTTAGCTCTTTATTAAGTTAGGTCTCTGCTTCCAGTGTGTACAGTACTCTCCCAAACTTCAGGGTTGGTTTTTTTGCCATTGTTTTCAGAGCTGTTTCTAGGGACCTATAAATTTTCAGTTCTTCCAACATTGTATGATAAAAGGAGAGGTGGTTACTCCTCTCCTGGCATGTGCTCTTGTCTGTGAGTGACCACAAGCACTCTTTTTTGCCTTGGAAATGTGAAGAGGATTCCCTCTCCACTGCCACCACAAGCTCTGCCATGCCAGTGCTCCTCCTCACCCCAGAACTGCAACCCAGGATTGCCACTTAGATTGAAACATGGGCAAAGGAGAAAAACCTGCCTCAGGGTAAGGAAAGACATCCCTGCAATCATCTTCTCTTCAGCCACCAGATCTCCCCATGGTCTGTGGGTTGAGAGCTTTGGAAATAACTTCTGCCACTGCCGCTCCCTCCCCTGCTTCAGGACTGGGGCCCGGTCCACACTCCTCTCTCACCCAGGTCCAACAGACCTTTCCTACTGACCTTCTAAGTTGTCTTTGACATTTGTGGGTTGGGAAATCTGAAAACTGCCACAGTTACAAGTTATTCAGTCCCTTGATGCCTGCTCTGGCTATGTTTGTGCCAGCTCAGTCCACACAACTATGTTCTTCTCTCTGACTGGTGCAACAGAGCTTTCCTGTTGACCTTCCAGGTTGTTTGGACTGGAAAACTTTTTTCACTCTGTCATGTTGTGGGTTCTGCTCCTCTAGAATTTATTTAGAGTCAAGTTTTAAAGATATTTGGAGGGGTTTGGGGGAGAGCTCAAGCAAGTTCCTGCTTTCATTTTGCCATCTTGGCTCCACCCTGGCCTTTTTTATTTCTTGATCCAAAGTAATACTTTACATGATATTTATAGCCCTCTCTTGTGTTTACTTTTACATTGAGAATTAAGATACCTGTTTATTTAATTATAGGATTTTGTCAAATTCTTTATAGAATTCCTCTATGGATTTTTAAAAGGAAGTATACAAAATATGAAGTGGAGATAAATAACAAAGATAAATGCAAAATAGTGACATGAAACATTAAGAACAATATGCCAAAGGCTAAAGGTCAAAATGAACTGCATCTCATGAAAATGTAGGGTATCTTAAAAGTCTTAGTGGAGTTTCAAAACTTTCAGAATATTAAAATATAACTAATACTCTGGGAACCTCATGCATTCTATAAAGCTAGGCTGGCATATTATGGCATCATGTTAAAATAAACGAATATGAAGAGATGCTGTGTAATAAATGAATTTCATTTTTCTTCTACCTTCTTTACCTAGGAAAGTGATCTTCAGACTAGGAGAGTAAAACAAAAATGGGTAAATGAATCAAATTCTTTTCCTATGCATCCTTCTTGCATTCGCTAAAATAATCTCTTCAAGGCATAAGTCTCATTATATTAATCCTCTCTGAGAGAGCCTTCATTGGCTACCCATTGATTCTTTGAGAGCCTACAAAGTCCTTGACCTGTTTTTTAAGTCCTTCTGTAATCAAGGTCCAACATTCTCTCCTTCATGAACTCTACATTCTAGTCATATTGGACAATTTACAATACTCAGAAGTCCATATTTAATATTCTACCAACTTTAGATGGCAGAGGTTGTTGACATTACTGTATTGCAATGGTGTCAAAAATATGGCTTGTAGCATCATTTGGTTAACAACATTCCTGAGTTCAGCCCAAGACAGACAAAAGTTCAGTTCCTATCTGATTTAAATGTTTTGATGTATATTTTTTTTAAAAAGAAATATATACATACCAAAACAAAGTCAAAATGGGTTCATACTATAGGCTGATACTATAAGCAATTTGGGAGAGCAAGGAATAGTTTACCTATCAGATTTATGGGAAAGCAAAGAATTCACGACACAACGAGAGATAGAGAGCATTACAAAATGCAAAATGGATAATTTTGATCATGTTAAATTGACAAGTTTTTTTGTATAAAAAAAGCCAATGCAATAAAGATTAGGAGGCGGAAGCAGAAAACTGGGGGAAAATCTTTACAAGTAGTCTCTCTGATAAAGTCCTCATTTCCAAAATATACAGGGAACTGAACCAAATATATAGGAATACAATTCATTCCCCAATTGAGAAATGGTCAAAGAATATGAACAGGTAGTCTTCAGAGGAGGAAATTAAAGATATCTACAAGCATATAAAATTCTCTAAATCACTATTGATCAGAGAAATGCAAATCAAAACAACTCTTGGGTACTACATATCTCCTGTCAGATTGGGCAAAATGCCAAAACAGGAAAATGATAAATGCTGGAGAGGATGTGGGAAAAATGGAACACTGTTACATTGCTGGTGGAGCTGTGAACTGATCTAGCCATTCTGGAGAGCAATTTGGAACTATGCCCAAAGGGCTATAAAAATGTTCATACACTTTGGCCCAGCAATACCACTTCTAGGGCTGTATCCCAAGGAGATCACGGCAAAAGGACCTGTATGTACAAAAATATTTATAGCAGCTCTTTTTGTAGTAGCAAAGAAATGGAAATCAAGAAGATGTCCATCAATTAGGGAATGGCTGAACAAGTTGTGGTATATGAATGTAATGGAGTACTATTGTGCTATAAGAAATGGGGAAGATATGGACTTCTTAATAACCTGGAAAAACCTACACAATATAAGGTTGAGTTAGTGGAGCAGAACCAGGAGAACATTATACACAACACAGATATATGGATTCTGTGATGACTAACCTTGATAGACATTGCTCTTCTCAGCAATACAAGGTGCAAAGACAACTCCAAAGGACTCATGATTGAGAGAACTATCTATATCCAGAGAAACAACTATGGAGTCTGAACGCAGATTGAGGCAAACTGTTCCTCTACCTTTTTTTTCTTTTGTATTTTTTTTCTCTTTTGTTTTTGTTTATGGTTTTGTTTTTTCTTTCTCCTGATTCATTCCATTGGTCATAATTCTTCTTCACAACTTGACTATTGTGTAAATGAGCTCAATGTGAAGTTATATATATATATATATATATATATATATATATATATATATATATATATATATATATATATATATATATATATATATGATATATCAGATCTCATGCCATCTTGGGGAGGGGCAGGGTAGAAAATCTAGAACTCAAAATCATGCAAAATTGAGTATTGTAAACAAAAAATGAAAAATCTTAATTAAAAAAAGAAATATACAAACAATGCAGTTTTCTGAGTCAACAAGTATCACAGGTATCCTTATGTACAATTTAGCAGCCATTTCTATTTGTGTTTGACACTGGCACTTTGAGGAACTTCTCTCTAAAGTTTCCCTCTCTGAATCTTTGTCTTGCTTTAAGGTTCAGATCAGAAGGCACCCTCTTTTCCTTAAACCTAATTTTCCAGGTTGTTAGTGCTTTCTTCATTTTTCTGTCTTATATTGATTTTTAAAATTTGTTTTGACAAAAGAATATAAGTTCTTTGAAGAGAATAATATTTTTTTTATTTTTGTCTTCACAACCCCAAGTGCCTAACACTTTTTCCTTGAAATATAATAAGTGCTTAATAAGTGTTCGTTGAATTGAATTGAAGGTAGGGGGAGAAGTTAGATAGCACTTAGTTTCCTTAAATACAAGTCAGCTAGCCCAAGACACCTAAATATTTTGCCATATAATTATCATGACCAGACTTGATCCTGGAGAAGAATTGAAAAATTCACTCCCCCTACTTCACTGCAGGGGTGGTGAGTTGGGGGAGTTATAAAAATAGAATATTATTGTATGTCAGACATGGTCAATGTGTTAAATATTTTTAAAGAACTGCATTTTTATCTTTTTTTAAAAATTGTTAAAAAGAATAACTCACAAGGCAGAGGATGGGAAGGAATGCATTTAGAAATGAATATCATATAAAAAATTATCAATACAATAAGATAATTTTAGAGCTTCATTTTGTTACTATATCAAAGGATTGTTAATTAATGGATTTATCTCACCCTCTATGTAGGTTTCCAGTACTCACTGGGTTCTGAGGTTCTTGACCTTGTTCTAATCAATATTTTCCATCAATTGCTTGTATAGCTACATGGATAGCAATATGAGAAATATTTAGAGGACATAAGAATATATATTTATAGCTGGAGGGAACTTTAAGTTTCATCTTTTCTAATCTATGTCTTATTTTACTGAAGAGTAAGCTGAAGCGAAGCCCAGAGAGGTAAAGTGACTTGAGCAAGATCATACAAATAGTCAGTATCAGAGCTGGAATTTAACTCAGCACTTTGGATTCTCAAACTTGTGTATATGATATCATACTGCCATTTTCATTAGATGATTGTTTCAACAATCCAGCTAGCAGCTATTGTGAGGGTGAAAGACCAACAACAAGCATGCTACCAGCATGCTGCAAAAGCCCAGGTTCTTTTGATCTGCTTTACTAAGGAAAGCAATGTTAAGGGGTTGACAAGTTTACTTTAATTCAGCATACAAATACCATTCACTTAGTTCAGGGGAAAAATCCAGTACCCTGAATTTCAGAACAAAATATAAACAAATTACAAACAGCAACAGACAGACCAAATACAATTCATAGTTACCAACATCTGAGTTCAGCCAGGAGCTCATAACAAGGACTGGCCCAGAGTCACATGTGCCAACATGGCTGTGGGTAAGAGCTCCAAAAAATAGAAAGCCAACCCGTAGTTTTATATCTTTTTCAGGGTCAAGGGTGAGTCACACATACGACTCACCCACATGACCTAGAATCATCACAAAAAGGCAACTTAAACCCACGTAGTCTAAAAACCTCTGATTCCCAAACATGTCACTCAAATTCATGTGTAAACTAGGCCCTCCCCTGAGGCAAGGAGGTCACCAAGGACTCCCAAAACTAATCAAGGAAACAAAGGCCAAACTCTTCAAGGGAACTTGCTTGAACTGAGTGCTAAGAGCCCATTTCGTCTGCCAACAAAATGATTCATTGGATGACAAAATCAGTATCCTCAAAAGACCTTTACATATCAGAGGAATGAACTGAATATTTCCAATAAATATATAATCAATAAAAGAATGAAAGTCTGTGATTTGGATTAATAATTACACAAATACAGGATGAGATGTATTAAAAAAATCACCAGGAGGAATTTTACCAAATACACATCTATGAGCCTGATCATAAAGATCATATGATCAAGATATGAAGGGGATCTTGGAGATGTCCTAATTTTATAGATGAGGAAACTGGAACATAAATATTGAGGTATTGTTCATGGGAAAAATACTTTATGGTTCCAGTAGACCAAGGTTGTGAGTCTGTATTGTGCTGTGGTAGTCAAAAATGTAAATGTGATATTAAGCTTCATTCAGAGGAGAATTGTCTCACTGGTTCCTGTCCTTATCATATCATATGTGGAGTATAAGGCGAAATCCGGATCTTATTTTAAGGAGACATGGAAAGGATGGCAAAAGGTGGCCGAGATCATTATGAAAATGAAAATTATAGAATAGTTTAGGAACTGGGATCTTTATCATGGAAAAGAGAAAAACTTGGGGATTGGGGATGATAGCTGTTTTTATAAATTGGAGGGGTTCTCATGGGAATGAGAATTAAACAGTGTGACTACAAAATGCTGACCTAGAACTCATAAGTAGAAGTTACAAAGAAGCACATTTCAAATTGATAGAATTTCAATCCAGTTTGGTAAATACTACATACCTAATATTAGAGCTACAACACAGAAAGGGTCTCTCCCACTTTGACATCTTATACCTAAGGGTAAAATTCCTCATCCTACCACACTATCAGCCAACCAGAGCAGGTTTTTTCTTCCTTATGTCCTTTCCCATTGTCCAGATTGCCCCACTTGCACCTCAGATTTAGGGCTATCATAACCTTTGTTTAAAGGGACTTCTCCACTGAAGATAGAGACCTCCACCTCCCAGTAAGTCCCATGATTACCACTCATAGATATGCTGCTTGTCCTGGGATCTGCATTACTACAGATCCCTATGAAGGCTGTGTGTGGTCTCCCTTTTCTGCAAATATTAAATTTAGACTTAGTCCTTCCACAGAAACACTACTTTCCTTTGCTTCCCTTTTGACTTTTTCCTCTGGAATTTTCCTCTATTATAGCATAGTGTAAAGATCACTAATCTTAAAGGCAGGGGCTTACTTGATTTCTATAATCTGTCATGTACAACTTATCGCATCAGGTAAGTCATCTTACCATTCTAGGCTTCAGTTTCCTTATCTATAAAAAGTCTTCAGTTAATCTATATCCTTTCCAGCTCTAAATGCATAATCCTGCGGTTATAGGCCCTTTTTTCTTTCATATTCTTTTCATCTTCTGGTGCTTGCTGAAATGCACTTTCTTCCTAGAGATATCACATCTCTTGACACCTTCTCCAAGGCTGTTTGTCTCTTGACCAGATGGCCAGGAGTTAGAATTGGGGGTATTCCTTGTTCCCTGATGTCATTTACAGCCTTTCCCTTTGCCACTGTAACACAGCAATTACCTTTCCTCCTTAAAAACCTTCTATCCATCCTTCCCAGATCCTTATTGCCATTATCTATGGCCTTTTAGGCCATAGACCCTAGTCTCCAATAAACTCAATGACTAGCAAATTGTTTTAATTTCCACCTCAACCCTTCTCCCTTAGAATACCATGAACTTCAAGCTGTTCAGCTTCCTCAATTTTCATGGCCTTTGTTTTTAGTCTACTTCAATGACTCCTAGAATTAATTGTGCCTTACAAAGCACCCTCCTTAAATGAATTGGCCAGAAGTTCTGGAATTCCTAGTTGAGCTTAGACCAACAACAAACTAAGCACCTGGGATATAAGAATGAAAAACAAGTTACACCCCTGTTAAGGCAACCCAACTTTTCCCTGTTCTTCCCTTTTGGGATGCTAAGACTTATCAATTCTCCCTTTTGTTTGAATTGGTGGCAAACCTTTTGCTGTCTTTGTCTTGGAGTATTTCTCAACTATTTCTCAGCTCTAAGACTATCAAGAGTCATTGACTTATTTATGATGTGATACTGGAGATGGGGAACTTTCACACAACCAGCCTGGGTGAGGCCTCAGGGTTCTGAACATGATATAATTGAGGAGAGCTTGGTGTTTGGCTTTTGGGGCACACTCATGGAAGGGGTGTTGAGATTCTAGGCAAGCTGTGTAACTGCCCCCAGCTTTGCTAACCCAGACCCATTGGTTCTTCTCTGGTAACTATGAATTGTGATTTGAATCAGACACGGTCCGTCTGTTGATGTTTGTAATTTCTGTTTGTATTTGCCTTGAAGTACAAGGTCCTGATCTTTACTCCCTGAACTAAGTGAATGATACATGTATATATTTGATTAAACTGAGATTGTTAACCCCTTAAAGTTGCTTTCCTTAGAAAAGCAGATCAAAGAACCTGTGTTAGCAGCCATTCTGTGCGCTGGTGTTATTGGTTTTACACAGCCACAGTAGCTGCTAGCAAGATTGTTGCTACATCCTGCCCAAAAGAACTCACATTCTCCTGATAGAGGGAGTAAAATTGGGAGGGGGAGAGGGGAAAGTATATCTGATTGTGTGATATTTGACCAAAATCTTGAAGAAAGCAAAGGATCTTAAAGGTGATGAGAAGGGATTGAATTCCATGCAGTGGAGAAAGACAAATATGTAGTTATCTTGGAAGCTGTTTGAAATGTGTTTTGGGAAAAGGAAAATCCAGAAGAAAAGAGGGCCAGTTTGCTGCTTTTTTTCATAGTCCAATCAAAAGGTGAAAAAGACCTGCCTAAACTAGGTGAAAAGATCTGGAATCATGCTTGGAAATAAGTAGAGAAAAGACAGAAGTATTGTGGAATTAGAATTAGCAGGACCTATCAGTGGATTGAACATAAAAGGAGAGAAAAAAAGAAAGTGAGTTAAAGGTAGACATCCCTTTAACAGAAATAGAGAAGTTGGGAGGAATAGTCAATGTGAAAAGGTGATGAATTCAGTTTTCAGCTTGAAGTGACAGCAAAAAATCTAAGTGGAAATGGCCACTAGGAAGTTAGATATATGGGGGTGGAGTTCAGTGTAGAGTTAAAATTGGGTATATAATATTGATATCATCTTCGTAGAGGTACCTATTGAATCCAAGAACAATTTCCTTTAAAATAGAGTTGTTCAAAAACAGAATTCCATGCTTCTTGAGGTAATGAACTGCTCATGACTAGATGGGTATACGAAGTCTGTTTGATAACTTGGGTGAAGGAAACTTAGAAGAGATTCACAGGTGTTAGACCCAATCACTACTAAAGTCTCTTCCAACTCTAAGATTCCATGATTATAATAATTACTATCTTAAAAGTCTGAGTTTCTAAAACTTTTAGAATTGGAACATTACAGTGATAACTGTGTAATTGCTAAAGAAATATTTATTGACAAACTTCTGCCATGACTAGGCACATTCAGCCTAATGGAAGCATTTCTTAAGTCACTTGTACAATATACAAACACATGTCCAAATTGGGCCAAAAATTCTTTTTATTTTCAGAACTCATCCAGGGGTTCTGATTTCAAATCAAATGTTTAACAAGAGCAAATGTGCTTACCAGTCAAATGCCTTGTTAGTCGGCATTCTTTCACTGGGGGAAAGGAAGGGTGTGTGAGCAAAGGGATCAATACTGATTTAAAACATTTCCCCCTGTTTGGTGTTTTTTTTCCTTGCAAAGATTTTTAAACTCCCAGAAGCCAGGCTTTAGTGAAAATGATGAAAATAATATTATTCCCATTCTTATTAGTGAAACTCTGATTTCATACAAGACTAGTTTATAGATGCTTTCCTCTGAAAACCTGATTGTTATATTTGTTTTCCTTTAAATATGCAGATACAAAGGGAAATAATGCATGAAGTTTATTAAGCCTTACTAATTTTGTATCAATTGCAGGAACCCAAGATTAGCCATGTGCAGTTGATAGCAGTCATTGACACAAGACCAAAAAAATCATTTAGAAGAACTGAAAATTGCTTTCTCAAAAATTTATGTGAGATGTAGCATATCACAGTCTAGTTTGGATGTTCTAGCAAAATTCCCAGAATTAGTCAGCCAAAGATAATTGTGTTATTAAGAAACTGTCTGAATGAGTATAGATGAAAAGCTGTATTTTGTTTCACCTACAGAAGCTTTACAGCATATCCATAATATCTCAATTACTTTTATCAGTATAAGTAGAAATGTAGAATGTTACGTACCATGCCAGATTAATTGCCTAACACAGTAACAGAATGATGAGAGAAGACTATGCAAATCAGCCTGAATAAGGTCGTTTTCATCCATGATAGTGGTTGGATCACATTCCTCTACTCTTAGCACAGTTCTCTTATGGCAAAAAATTATGAATATTGGACTTTTAAAAGATGTGGCACAGAATGTGCTGGGTAGCTCATATTCTGTACTTCGAAATCATGGGCACTTAGCTCTGGAGGACACATCTAAAATCTTTAGAATCAATTAATTATTGTCATTTTTTATTTTGTGGTATTCTTTATCACCTTCATTATATAGATATAGATATATATGATATATGTATGCACACACATACACATATATGCGTATATGTATATATACATATATACACATTATACACATGCACATATATACATGTGTTTCTATACACACATAGATACATATATTTGTAAGTATGTATATGATTTCACAGAAAATGAATTGTTTCTAATTTATAGAATCACAGAGTTCTGTTTATATGTTTTCAGTTAGACTAAGCTAATACATGAAATTCTGCTTTTTACAGTGAAAATTCAAACAAATTCTCTTCTAAAATCTCAGTTTGGTGAATAATCAGCAACTTCCTCTTGTGTTCATGTGCAGCTTTTGAATTCAAATGCCTGAGGTATAGTTCTCATAGGCAGTTCCAGCAACTAGTTAAAGGAATTAATTTATCTAGCTATTAAGCAGGTCTTAGAAATAGTTGTTTTTTTAACAAAGATGAAGAAAGCTTAAGTGGATTTGAAAAATTTTTACTATCAGTCACTTGTAAGGGCTAATCTGATATTTACCAATTATTCTATTAAAATAAATTATCTTGAGTGACTTGTCAAACATTTGAAGAGAAATTAAAATCTGATTGAAATATTGTCAAATATTGAGAGATGAACCTCTGTTGAATTTTATATAAAACAACATTCCTAATATTCAACTCACAGAGAAACAAAATAAAGAGAACTACAAAGCAACCTTATTAATGGCCACTAATGCAAAAATTTAAATAAAATATATGAAATTTATTTTTTTGTATAAGATTTAAATTTTGCAAAATCTATGTAAAATTATTGCCCTATGAACAAGTTAAAGTCATTCCATGGTTTTTAAGATGGTTCAACATGGGTGAAACAAGGATGACTAATCACCTAAATCATAGAAATGGCCAAAAATTACCAAGAAATGGCAATTTGAATAGATTCGGCAAACCCCTTTGACAAATGCTAATCATTTATGTAAAAAAACAGAATTATATTCAATGAAATTGGAAAGATAATTGGGCCTAGCTTGTGGAGGGGTTAAAAACTAAACAAAAGAAAAGTTTAAAATAAAAACCCAACAGAGGATATTTCATCCCAGACTCAATAGGGGGTCAGTGGAATTTAATGAATAAGGGAATAACATGATCATATCTGCACTTAAGGAAGTATACTTTGGGAGCTCTGCGGAGGTTCGTTTGGAGCAGGGAGAAACTTGAAGCACAGGTAAAATTAGACAATAATTGCAGTAATCTAAATGAGAGATGATGGACATCTCAACTAAGACAGAGGCTGTGAGAGAAAAGGTGTTCAATGTGAGGGATATTTTGTGGGTAGAAAACAAGATTTGCCCAACTTATTGGATATGTGGGGGGAGAGAGACAGTGAATCAGTAAGAATGACAAGGTTAGGAACATGGGGTCTAGAATAATCATAGCAGAAGACTGGAAAAATAATTTGGTAGTCAATGACTGGGGAAAATAATTTTAAGAATATTTGGGGAAAAGAAAAAAGTTAGCACCGTACATGAATATAATGAAATATTAGTATGAAGAAAGACATGATGAATATGGGAAAGTCAGAGAAATATAGATTTCCTTGTATGAAGGAGATACCAAACAAATAACATAATAATTGCTGCAATAATATAAATGAAAATAAAAACTCCACAGTAATAGGAAACTGAACACTGAGTAACTGAAACTCATTGAAAGACCCACAGCACAGATAGTTATGGAACATACTTGACACCTCACAAAAGAGAAGTAAGGGTGTGGTTGGGCACACTACTCATACCAGATGTTATATACAATGTCAATTTAAGTCAGAATTTCATGTGTTTATGTATTCACAAAGTGGTTTAAAATAAAAGAGGAGAGGACTGTGGACATTTAGGATTTTTTTTCTGTTTTGTTTTCTAGAACTTACTATGGCATATAGGTAGAACATATTGGCCAAAATAAAAAAAATAAAAAAAACTGTTGTCTTGAAGTAAGTGCATTTTGTGCACAAAAATGGATTTGATCTTAGATCTTCTGGCTGCAAACCCGGCACTCTTTCCACAGTGCCATACTGCCTTTATCAGACTAGCACACAGTACTGGAAAAACAAGGCATTATCCACGTTCATCTTCATTGCAAATAGGATTTCAGTAATAGGCCACAAGTAAGATAAGTTTCCCTAAAGTGTAGGACTGAGGAAACAGTCTTTTGGTATATGAGTCTACCAAAATCACACAGTGCTAATGAAAAGGGAAGAATCCTGCTCTGCTCCTTTGCCTATTAGGTTCTAGAAAATGTTAGTTTCAGGCTACAAAATGATATTCATTGTACGCTGAAAATAAATGTTTTGCTCTTTTATTCATTATAGCTTCCCAGAAAGATATACAAAAGAGTTAATGTTTATATATATATATATATTTTTATATATATGCATATATACATATATACATATATATGTATGTGTATATATATACACACATACATACAAACACATATATGTCTCTGTGTGTCTGTGTCATGGCCTGTAGAAAAGTTGAGAATAATTAGGACTGACAACAGGTCATTGTGTTTGGCAGTTAAGAGAGATCATTGCTTTTGGATATTGTGGAGAGCAATTTCTGTTGAGTGATAATACTAGAAGCTAGACTGAAGAGTTAAGAGAATGAGAGGAAAGGAAGTGGAGGCATTGACTATAGCTAGCCTTCTTAAGGCGTTTGCTCAGAAAAGGGAATAAAAACAGGATGATCACTAGCAGGGAAGAATGGATGAAATGATATAGTCATATTTGTAGACAATAAAGAAACAGCTAGTAGTTAAAGAGACCCTGTAGATAATTGAGACAGTGGGGATAATAGAGAGGTTTTCAAATCCACATATATTTTATAAGGTAGATTTACATGTTGTTATCTTTAGCAGCACTATTACTAAAACACATTCCCCACTCCCTCCTCCCACCCCATACTGAGGCAGCAACTAACAACTATAAGTCTAAGAAGAAGTAAACTAAACCTTTTAGTGAACAATAGATGAAATTGAATAATATGGAATTTAATTAGGATAAATGTACAGTCTCACTCCTGTGTTTAAAAAAAAAAACCTTTAAAAGTACAGCATGGTAGAGGAACAATTACACAGACTTTTGTTTTCCTTTCCATTTCTGGAGGTTTTAGTGGACTTCAAGTTCAGTATCAACCAGCTGTGTGATGGGGCAATCCAAAAGCCCATCTTTAGCTGCATTACTAGAGGCACAGTTTCCAGAAGTAAGGAAGTGATATTTTCTTCTTTTTTTTGTCCCAGTAAAATCATATCTGGGATATTATGTTCAGTTCTAGGTGGCACCGTATTTAAGGCATTCTCATCAACTGTGTGGTTTTCCTGTGGAAAGTTCTACCAAGGTTCTGAAGGCTCTGAAGTCTATTTTCTACAATGATTAGCTGTTGGAACTGGAGATATTTAGGCTGCAGAAAATCATATTCATTTGTCTTCAAGTATTTAAAGATCTATCCTGTGAAAAAGGGACAATGTTGTTTTGTTTCCCTTCAGAAGGCAGAACCAGGATCATGAAGTGGGTATTTGCAAGGAAACAAATT
This sequence comes from Trichosurus vulpecula, assembly GCF_011100635.1. Classification (NCBI taxonomy): domain Eukaryota; kingdom Metazoa; phylum Chordata; class Mammalia; order Diprotodontia; family Phalangeridae; genus Trichosurus; species Trichosurus vulpecula. Next base: position 311,571,767 of record NC_050573.1, on the reverse strand, counting down.
TTAACTTAATATCAAGAACATTTCTTAAGATCATAGCAATCCATGGGTGAAATGAGCTACTTTGAGAGCCAGTGGTTTCTCTATCCTCCAACACAGGCAGAGTGATCACTTTCCTGGTCTGTTATATTATAGGGACTACTTACAATAGTGTGGTTTGTACTTTGTGGTCACTGAGGTTCCTTCAGACTCTCAAATTAGGATTCTGTGACTCAAAGTAAGCATTAAATTTCATCAACTGCCTCAATGAGTTAGAGAAGTTTAACTTGTGGCCAAGCAATTCTCAATGGCTGTATAGTTCTGCATTAGCCCCTAATGGGTTTTGTGATTCTGAAAAGATAATAGCATCTCACAAGATTATGTAATTACTCTGCTTTCATTTATCCTTTTTCATAGACATTCCTATCACAATATATTTTACCATTCCCAAACATATTTCAGGAGTCCTTTAATGGGCTTCATGACTTATTTATATGGCCCTGCCAAGTACAGCTTGTTGAAATCAGGAGAGGTGTCACCTTTGTATGAAAATCCTCCTTTAATGTGCTAATTTTCACATTACCTCATACCTTGGGGTTTTTAAAGACCAGATGAGTGAAGATGCCATGGGGAGAATAAAAGAAAATCATTCAGAACACAATAGGACAGGAAAATATTGAATGTGTTAACCTAGTCCCAAGTGTGCAAAACTGAATTTGAAGATTTGTTTTTGTTTTTAAACAGGAGCTTCATCTGGCCAGAGAGAACCTGAAGAAAATGTTAATTGAGTTGTATGGCCAAAAGGAATAGGAATGGACATAGAATCTCAGCTCTTGGGGTTCCTTATCAACATGATTTTGTGTCGAAGGTGGTTGTTTTTCTTCTCTTTTTATCACGTCCTCTTTTGGGAATCTTTTTCTTGTTCTCTCTTAGTGGAGTAGAAGTGATTTAATTAGCTCTAATGGGTCTTTATGAGCAACAAGAACCTAGAAACCTTTTTGTCCTTTTTTTGTTTATATTGCATTTTGCAGGTTTCAGCAAGGTTATTTGGCTGTTCACAAAGAATCCTGTCATGAGCCAAGAGGGCAAAAGAGAAAATGGAGATTACAGATAGGAAAGGAGGGCCAAGTTTCTTAATGGAACAGTTGTATCCCACTGAGCTGGCTGCCCTTGGGGTTGTTGTAACTGGTGAACCTCAGGGCTACAGAACAGATGTTTCCTCTCCAGAGACATGAGTGTGCACATATCTCCCACTGCTGCTAAAATAACAAAAAAAAATGATCAAGCATGTTGTGTGACATGACATCTTCAAAAGGTTTTTGTATTTTTTATTCCATTTCCTTCATCGTCTTTCTTAAATGCAGTGTCACTCTGCTGGAGATGGCTTCTCTCTCTTTAACCCTAGCCTAGAATCCAAAAATATGAATGGAATTCAAATGTAACTTGACACTATACTCAATATCTACCTTAAATAATGAGAAACTGAACTAACGTCTATTTTCAAAGCCTAGTCCTGATTTTAAAATTGATGATGTCTCACTAGCTAAATTCTTACTATTATTTCCATCACTAAAATATAGGGAACCCTGTCCCTGTAGTGCTCTGATTAATGAGGGTATATTAAATGGCTCCATTTTTAATACATATAAAAGGCAGCACTCTAGTTTCTATGTTTAATTCCTAATTGGTTTGGCACTGTTCGTGCCATTGGTACCTTTCCAGAATGTGCCAGCACAGGTTAAAATGATTGATTCCTCTTTTGTAAATGTTGGAAGATACTAACCTCGACTCCTAGTGCTTATCAATGTCTCTCTGCTGTGAGCATTTTCTTTAGACTTCTGATACTGAAATAGACATCCAAATTCTTCAATGCTTCACATTGCTCAACAAAGGAAAGGAAACCCATCGATTAAACAGATTAAAAGTAATTATAGTATACAGTTGATTTTCACTTCAACTGTTGACTGCTTTCTATGAGTTGAGAAGCTCCTGGAAACCGAATTCTGTTCAAAAATATCAATCACCACACAGAGGGGCAGACCCAAGATGGCAGAACAGAAGCAGGAACCTGATTGTTGTCTCCCCACAAACCCCTCGAAGTACCTGTAAAAAATGACTCTAAACAAATTCTAGATGAGCAGAAGCCACAAAATGACAGAATGAAGCAGGTTTCCAGCCCGGGACAATCTTGAAGGCCAGCAGGAAGGGTCTATTGCAGCAGGCTAGGTGTAGAGCACAGCCCAGCCTGGGCCCCAACAGCAAAGACAGAATTGTAGCAGTCCTCAAGGCACTGAATCACTAGCAGCTGTAGTGGTTTCCTGATTTCTCAATACACAAATGCCAAAGACAGCTTCAAAGGTCAGTGGGAAAGCTCTGTCACCTGGGTGAGAGGGGAGCTTGAACTGGCCAAAGCCCCAGCCCTAGGTCCTATTATGATAATAAGGGTGGGACTTTTTAGTTTTCTCTTGTAGAATGCTAAGGTGATCAAGTACCTTTGATGAGTCTTGTCTTTCAAAATAATGGCAAGCAAAGTGGACTTTTTCTTGTCTTTCCTTTCTTTGATTGAGTCAGGAATCTTTGACCTGCTTAAGAACAAAGAAAGCCTAGTTCACATATGTTTGTGCAGCATGGTTGTGATGCCCTCTGCAGCATGGTTGTGATGCCCTCTGACCCTGATGAAGTGTCATGTGTTTTTTTTTCATTACATTAGAATCTTGCTATGTGCCAGCTATTTTATTTTTTTTTTGCATATATATTGTTTATTTTATTTTTAGTTTACAACACTCAGTTCCACAAGTTTTTGAGTTCCAAATTTTCTCCCCCTCTTCTCCTCTCCTTCCCCCCAAGACTGCATGTGATCTGATATAGGTTCTACATATACATTCCCATTGAACTTATTTACTTATTATTAACATAACAGCCTAGTTGTAAAGAAGAATTATAAGCAATGAAATGAATTGTGAGAAAAATGAAACAAAACCAAAAATAAAATGAAATAAAATAAAAAAAGGGAGTGAATAGTACACTACAATCTGCATTCAGACTCCTTAATTCTTTCTCTGGATGTGGATAATCTTTTTCATTATGAGTGTTTTGGAGCTATCTTAGTACCTTGCATTGTTGAGAAAAGGCAAGTCTATCAAAGATAGACATCACAGGAGCAATGGTCTGTGGTTGTGTACAATCTTCTCCTGGTTCTGCTCCCTTCACTCATCATGAGATGATATAAGTTTCTCCAGGTTTTATGAAGTCCATTTGCTCCTCATTTCTTGTAGCAATCTAGGATTCTATTACATTCATATACCACAATTTGTTTAGCCATTGCCTAATTGATGGACATTGTCTTGATTTCCAGCTATCGTGTCTCCCTCTAGTGTCATTCTTTTCCCCAACATTCTTAGTTCCTCAAATGATCTTCATATGAAATGAATTCAAATCCCTTCACCATTGTGACTGTGTTCTCTTGATACGCTCTAACTAATCAATGACCTTAAAAAGATATGATGTGCCCATCTGAACAAAATGTATTAGATTTGTTCTGGCTAAGCCAGAGTACATTGGGATTCTAAATTTCTTAGTCCTTGGTAAGATATTTTTGTTGCTGCTAGTATGCCACATACATGTGCATATTATATAGTACATACTATGCAGTATATGTTTATGTATATGTATATATACATACATAGTTCAAACCATAGGTGGTATATATAGCATGTATGTATATATAATATATGCTGAGTTTTTAAACACAAATATGTGGGTATAGAATGCACATTTGCGCATATGCATGTATAAATGAAATGTGTATGCATATGTGTATATTCATGTGTGTATATGTGTAGATAGATAAATAGATGATAGATAGATATAGTCTTTTGGTATGGGGGGATTGAGGAAGTGAAAAAAAATGAGATAAACACTGAACTCATTGGTGAAGGAAGAAGGGTATTATGGAGTCAGAGGATGACAGCTACCAGAATTTTGACTGGGTGACAAACATGGATTGAATGAACCTCAAAGGAAGAGATGTTGCTGAATAGTGATGTTAGAGGGAGAGTCTGAAGGTGGCAATAAGGAGTAAGGGATATTCTAATTACCTTACCATGATCAGTGACTCAGGAGATGAGTGAAAGTATAACTAGTTCTAGAAAGGGTAGCTAGGGATGTCATGTCATTGGGACAAAGATAGGTATTAGCAAGTTTCAAAAGATGGAAGGAGTGAGAAAGGAAAGGATTTAAATGAAATAAATTTTTAAAAATACAGAGAAGGCATTCTTGAGAGTACAATGGAAACAGTGGGTAGATTCAAAGTGGGCTACTGGAATGTGGGCCAGGTTAAGGAGAATGAGAGCAAAGGAATAAAGATGTCAAATTATCTAGAAACACAGCCAAATATAATAGATGGAGTATCGTCATTATATACCATCATGCCTCTGAAATAAGAACAAGAAAAATACTTAGAGTGCTTTTTCCCCTCTATACCTTATTGCCTCTGAGGTTGTATAAAAACTTATAATTATCAGGAAATAATTCACATAGTCCTGTAACTAAATCCTCTAATGGGCCTATTTGCTATGTGATAAAATAACAGTTGCCTCACTAGTTGTGGATGTTGTATTTTTACTTCAGTTAGGGTTATTATTAAACTCACTAAAATTATGAGCTAATAAAAATTATAAAGTTAAGATTTTGCAGTTTTTTACTATTCTCTAGAGATATGTGTCTCATCAATTTGTAATCAAAGTAAATATCTCCTTTCAGGACTGGGATAGGTTTGAAATATTCAATTAGTCTTACATGGCATTAATCTTCATCATTTAAATACAATTTATTGATACCTTTTGTCTTGGCATCACTGTTCTTTTCTGGAACACCAAGTTCCCTCTGTATTAATCCTTCCCAAGTAATAAAGAAAAACAATTAAGTGAAAATATCTGATACAGTCATCACATCTGATCATTAATATGACATTCTTCCCTAGTGATCTCCCCTTCTGTGTTATGAGAAGAGAAATATTTGCTATCTTTTATCCAGAAACTTTGTTTATTTTTCAATTACAAACAGTGTGGCTTCCTTTTAGTGGATTGTATCATTATTTCTCATTCTTAAAAATAAATGGAAGGCTAAATCTGACAGGAATGCTCAGCTTTGCTGAGTATTCCACAAATGGTGTCAGCTATCAACCAATGAACCAAATGAATGAAAAGTTGTTAGGATTGGGTTTGGTAGAAATAATTACAATGTGAGTTATTCCAAAGTAAATGACAGTGCCTGCTCACTTGCAAAGACTAAATCAGATTTACAGTTAGATAAAAAACAAGAGGTAGGATTATAGTTCTGGAAAAATTGTGGAGAGATCATGAAGAGTCTAATCCATCAATAATGCTCTTCCCATATGGGCAGTGAACAAATGACACCAATTTTTAAAAAATGCTTATAAAACAGCAAAAGGAAAGAAAAGAAGTAGTTCAAAGAGGCAGAGGAAAAATAGTCTCTAAAACAAGCAAAAGGCAATGAATACAGCAGGAAAAATGTCTCTCACAAAATGAACAAATACCATAAATTAAAAGACCATGAAATATGTAAGCAGAAGGAAGCATAGAAAGCACAAAGATGGTCCAACATTAGGGCAGTGTGTTATGCGGGGGAAATGCTGAATATGAAGTTAGAGAATCTACATTCAGATCCAAGCTGTGCCATTACTGATATGGGCAAGTCATTTGCACTCTCTAATCTCTTGGGAAACAATTCTTCACTTGCAAACTCTTTCATTAGAATATTCGGAATGATCTATCTAAACTTAAGATTTAGCATTATTTATAACAGAAAAATACTCTAGAATCTTCAGGAAGGTTAGGGATACAGCCAATATCGTATATGGTGTGACAAAATTTTGATATTGCAATAAAACATGAAAAGGAACTTGAAGGAATAAAAATAGTCACAGAGCAGAAAAATATATTTATTTCTAGAATATATATTGTAATTTACTTAGAAAATTCTAGAACATGGGATAAAATGATTGCAATAATAGTTGCAGCAAAATGACAGGATGCAAAATTAAACCACGATATTCATAAACTATTCTATAGAGTATTAAAAAAGTAAAAATTCAATTTAATATGATAAGGAGATGCATGACACCTGAGAACTAACCTATCAACATACATTGAGGATATTTATATATACATTTATACAAGTTTTTTACAGAATTTAAAAATAAATATTTGAACCCATGTTCATAACTATGTGAGATTTAAATTTTAAAATGGCAACAACTTTATTGGAGATCTTTATTGCCGTTAACTAAGGGATACTTTGTAGAATACAGTAAAATAATAATGAAAATCATTTGGAAAAAGATAAAAGATCAAGAACATCACAGGTTATAATGGGGGAAATAGATGGACAAGTTTTGTCATCATCATGAGATCCCAAATTATAGTATTCAATGATAGGAGTAAATTGATTCAGTCAACTACCCCAACTCCACTCAAAGTAAGAGATAAAATGAAAATTCCTGTTAACTTTGACAGAAATGAAAAAAAAATCAATCAGAGGCATGAAAAAAGGTATGAATTAGGACTGTACATCAACCAAACATAGCTTTCAGATTTACTGAGGAAATGCTATGATCACATTAAAAATCCTTGGAAGTTACTGAATGAAATGAAATACTGATATGAAGGAAGAGTGGATTGGTTTTGGAGATGGGTCATTCTTTCTAATACTTATATAAAACTGGTGAGATTAGTTTGAATTAAAGTTTCAAACATTTGTCATCATAGATGAAGCCTCCATATCCTGATAATGAATCTCTTGGCAGGTGATGAGAGTGGCTAGATGAGGAAGGAGGGAAGAGTCTTGGCTTTCTATTTAATATAGGCCTCCTCCTCTCTTTGATCAAAGGAAAACGTTTGAACATTTTAGAGGTAGAGGACATAGAAATTAACATTAGCAGCCTAATAGTAATAGTATCCTATAATATTTGATGTAAAACATGTACTAGGAATGGCAAACTGGGCATACTGAGTAAAGGCAGCTTCAACATCAAGTTTAAAGGGTGTCTCAGGAGTATTCCACAAATGGAAGAGAAAAAAAAAAACCTTCCAATAGTCCATAGCTGTTGAGTTATCCTGTAGCCATATGAATTCCTTAAGTTTCAGCACAATTTCATCAGGCAAAATTATTTAATTGTGGGAGACTAGGTTACATATTTTTTTAGGGGGAGGGGAAGTTTTGTATCAACTGCTCTTGTTATGCCACTTTGTTAAATACCTTTGTTAGAATAACTGTTACCAAATAATAATCAATGGGGGAATCATACCAGTATGGGTGCACGATTTCTAATATGAGAAAAATCAACACCTCCAACTTCTCAGGGATACCTCTGGACTCTGAGCAGAAAAGCAATATCTGTGCTTAGGAGACACAAGCTAAAAGCATTTCTTGGGGTGTAGTGACCTGTGCTATGCTACAGAAAATAATTATTTAAAATATTTTATATTGTATTAAAATGTAGAAAAGTTAAACAGATAGTACGCATGTCCAATAAATGGAAAAGAAACATATTATGGTATAAGATTATAATGCAATATTATTGTATCATAAGGAATAATAGTTGTGAAGTAGTCAGCAAAGTATGGGGAGACTGGTAAGAAGTTTTAGAATGAAGAAAGGAGGAACCAAACAAGAAGACACACAATGATTTCAACAATGTGAGTAAACTCAATATGGACTGGTAGCAAAACTTTGGTCAAATGCAATGGTAGATGGAAGTCATATTTAGGCAGGGATAATACTTGAGGAGTAATATTTGGGTAGAAATGATTTTTGGTGGGGAAGGGAAGAGTGTCTGCTTTTCCCAGACAAAAGAAATCAATATTTAAAAGTGATTTCGTCAAAGACAAATTGTTTTAAAATATATCAAAGTTAATGAGAAAGATAAAATCTAAGAAAGTTACTGTGATTTAGCTAAAGCATTTCTAAGAAGTAAATTTATTTTCCTCAGTGCTTTAATGCTAAAGCAGGAAAAATAAGATTAAAGACTTGAGTTTTTCAGTTTAAAATATTAAAATAAAAAATTAAACTAAAATATTAGAAAAAATTAAAACATTAGAAAATGTGTATATGAATAAGCATGAAAATGGTATCCTTAAGCAAAAAGAAACAACAGAGCTAAATTTTTTTTAAATTGAATTGATTGAAAAGAGATAGGACATTGCTTAAAAATCAATATTTTTGAATAGCTAAATTCACAGAAACTAAGAAGAAAGTAAAATTGCCAATTTTCCTTTTTAAAAGTAAAGAAAAGAAATCAGGGGCAGAGCCAAGATCGTGGCAGGAAAGCAGGGACTTGCATAAGCTCCCCACTCAGGTCCCTCCAAATACCTATAAAAATGGCTCTGAATAAATTCTAGAGCTGTAGAACCCATGAAATAGCAAAGGGAATCAGGGTTCCAGCCCAGGACAGCCTGGATGGTTGCAGGGAAGGATCTATCACATGGAGCTGGGAAAAGAGCAGAGCAGAGCCACGTGGCTGCACCAGGACCAACCAGACCGGGAGCCGGGTGGAACAGGCTTAGCACCCTGAATCAGTGAGTTATGGCACTTACCAGAATTCTCAACCCATGAACACCAAAGACAACAGAGAAGGTTAGTGGGTAGAACTGCTAGAACAGAGTGAAAGGAGTTCACGGTCAGCCACCACCCCAGGGGAAGAAGAGGTGGTACAGCTTGGGGGCTGCTTCCAGTTTCTTCTGGCCCCAGGCCCACCAGGTGGGAGGAATTAAGCAGTGGATCAGAGCAGAAGGGCAGAGCCTGCTTGGATCTGAGTCTAGGTCCAGGTGGGCAGTTCTTGAGGGAGGAGGAGCACTGCTGTGGCAGAACTAGCTGTGTAGAAGTAGCTCTGAAAACAGCAGCACAAGGGCCCTAAAACTTGGGACAAAGTAGTCTCTACTCTACAAGCAGTCATACCCCGATGAAAAGCTCAAGGGTCAAGTAGTTGGCTGGCTACATGAACAGGCAGTGAAAAAGGACTCAGTTTCAGACTCAGACTTTGGAATCTTTTTTCCAAAGAAGACCAAATCTTCTTTTCCAAAGAAGACCAAAACATACAGCCAGAAGAAGTCGACAAAGTCAAAGAACCTACATCAAAAGCCTCCAAGAAAAAAATATGCTCTGGTCTCAGGCCATGGAAGAGCTCAAAAAGCATTTGGAAAAGCAAATAAGAGAAGTAGAGGAAAAATTGGGAAAAGAAACAAGAGTGATACAAGAAAACCATGAAAACAAGTCAATGACTTGCTAAGGGAGACACCAAAAATACTGAAGAAAATAACACCTTAAAAAACAGACTAACCCAAATGGCAAAAGAGCTCCAAAAAGTCAACGAGGAGAAGAATTCCTTGAAAAGCAGAATTAGCCAAATGGAAAAGGAGGTCCAAAAGACCACTGAAGAAAATACCACCTTAAAAATTAGATTGGAGCAAGTGGAAGCTAGTGACTTTATGAGAAATCAAGATATTATAAAACAGAATGAAAGGAATGAGAAAATGGAAGACAATGTGAAATATCTCATTGGAAAAAGCACTGACCTGGAGAATAGATCCAGGAGAGACAATTTTGAAATTATTGGACTACCTGAAAGCCATGATCATAAAAAGAGCCTAGATATCAACTTTCAAGAAATTATCAAGGAAAACTGACCTGATATTCTAGAACCAGAGCGTAAAACAGAAATTGAAAGAATCCACCAATTGCCTCTTGAAAAAGATCCCAAAAAGAAAACTCATAGGAATATTGTCACCAAATTCCAGAATTTCCAGGTCAAGGAGAAAATACTGCAAGCAGCCAAAAAGAAACAATTTGAGTACTGTGGAAACATAATCAAGATAATACAAGATCTAACAGCTTCTACATTAAGGGATCAAAGGGCTTTGAGTATGATATTCTGGAGGACAAAGGAGCTAGGATTAAAACCAAGAGTCACCTACCCAGCAAAACTGAGTATAATGCTCCAAGGCAAAATATGGATTTTCAATAAAATAGAGTACTTTCACACTTTCTCAGTGAAAAGCCCAGAGCTGAATAGAAAATTTGACTTTCAAACACAAGAAACAAGAGAAGCATTAGAAGGTAAACATGAAAGAGAAATCATAAGGGACTCACTAAAGTTGAACTGTTTTTCTTACCTTCCGACAAGGAAAGATGATGTGTGTAATTCATGAGACCTTTCTCAGTATTAGGATAGTTGAAGGGAATATACATATGCATAGACAGAGGGCACAGGATGAGTTGAATATGAAGTGATGATATCTAAAATAAAATCAAATTAAGAGATGAGAGGGAGAAAGGGAGAGATAGAATGGGGTAAATTATCTCATATAAAAGTGGCAAGAAAAAGCAGTTCATTAGAAGTGAAGGGGGGCAGGTGAGGGGGAATGAGTGAATCTTGCTCTCATCAGATTTGATTTGAAGAGGGAATAAAATACACACTGAATTCGGTATTTTACCCCACATGAAAGTAGGGGGAAGGGGATAAAAAAGGAGGATAATAGATGGGAGGGCAGATAGGAAGAAGAAGTAATCAAAAGCAAACAGTTTTCTAAAGGGACAGGGTCAAGGGAGAAAACTGAATAAATGGGGACAGGATGGGAAGGAGGGAAATATAATTAGTCTTTCACTACATCAGTATTCGTGGTAGTGTTCTGCATAATGATACATGTGTGGCCTGTGTTATTAATTGCTTACCTTCCAAGGGAGAGTGGGTAGGGAGGGAAGAGGGGAGAGCATTAAAACTCAAAGTTTTAAAAGCAGGTGCTCAAAAAAAAGCTTGTTTTTGCATGCAACAGGGAAATAAGATATACAGGGCATAGAAATCTATCTTGCCCTACAAGAAAGTAAGGGGAAAAGGGATGGGGGGGAGGGGAAGAGAGGTGATAGAAGGGAGAGCTGATTGGGGAATGGGGCAATCAGAATATATGCCGTTTTGGAGTGGGAGGGACTGTAGAAATGGGGAGAAAATTTGTAAATCAAAATCTTGTGGAAATCAATGCTGAAAGCTAAAAAATATAAAAAACAGTACATGACTTAAAAAAGAAAAGAAACCAAGTTAAAAATGAAAAAAAAAATTAATTAGTTGAAATTGCCGTATGTGGCAAAAAAACATGAGAGCAAATAATAACTGGATGGAAACATATAAAAACATAAAATGCCCACATTAATTAAAACAAACAAGAAATAGTGTATCTAAATTAGCCAATACCAGAAAAATATTCCAATAGTCCAATAATAAATTAATTTTTATAAAAGCCAGAAAAAATTCACAAGTTGATTCTATTAAATATTCCAAGAGAAACAAGCCAAATGCTATAAAAAAATTTTCAAAAATAAAGATGAAGCTTTTCTACTTTGTTTCCCCAAATCAGATATATTGCTGGTCTCTAAAACAAGGAATGATGAAATGAAAAAGAAAACTGTAAATATCATCGATGAATATGAATGAAAATTATGTAGCAGAGTATTTATAAATAGAACATAAAAACAATCTGTAAAAAGCATTATAATCAATGAGGATCTACATCATTTACATCATGGCTTTTATTAAGAAACCATTGGTATAATCATATTAATGCTAATACAATAAATGTGTGATTATATCAAAAATGAGGAAGAAGCTCTTTTTCTTAAGAATGCAGCATTCTTTTATGTGCAAAATACTCAATATTGTAAAAATGGAAAGATGTGTTACTTTGATAATATAAAGTATTAATAATAGCACAAAAACATTATGTGTAAGGAGAAAACACTAGTTCTTGCCACACACACAAGAATAAAACAAGGCTGACACTGTGATTATTTAATGTGGTCCCAGGAATGTTACTTGTAGTAGTGAGACAAAAAAAACCAAAAAAAAAAACAATGAAAAGAACAAGTGTTCTTTGGAAAATGAGATATTTATGTGTGTGTGATATATGTATGCATGAATGTTTGGATGTACACCTTCATTTGTGAACTTTATATTTTATTTAAAGAATACAGGAAATTCAACATAAACATTGAGTGTAATATCATATAAAGTCAATCAAATAATGACATTATTTGCTCATAAAATACTTTTCTTTACGCTACTAGAGAAAATCAGGAAATATTGATAAAATACAGTATTTCACATAATAAAAAATATATTATTTAACTTGGCATTAACAAGTCATGGCATATATGGGACTTACATCAAATCAAATATAGAGAAGACTAAGCAAAAATAAAGAAAAACTAAGATTTTCATGAGATAGTATTCAAATCTATTCTAAAATAACTTGTAACTAGTATGTAATAATTGTAGTTATTTATATAGTATTATATTAACATCATACTTATGGGCAAAATCCCAAAATTATCAAAGGAACTTGTAGAAAAGAAAAGGGAGAATGAAAGACTTGCATTCCTAGACTTCAAATTATAGAGTAAAGCAATAATTAGTAATGCTATTACTATATGAAAGGAAGAAAATACTGATTACTAGATTATGTTAGATCATATAATAAGTCGAATCAGATGTAATGTTTGATAACCCTATGATAAAAAATACGGATTTTTTTTTCATTAGCCAATATTACTTATTGGAAAAAACTAAATTATACTTCAACCAAAAATGGCAATGAATAACAATCAACCATAATAAATCACTGTAATTTCCAAATACATTAATAATGTTAAAATATATTGCAAATCATCACTTAAAACAATGACAAAGAGATACTCTACTTTCCATAAGGGTTAAATGAAAAAAATAACTAATGAACTGTGATGCAGAGGATATCATAAGAGATTGTTTTATCTCTTACATCATCTGTATCACAGTTTATTGGAATTATGCTGATATTTTATACCATTAAAAAACTTTTTTTTAAACCAAAAGCATCATGTACCTATAATTAAGAAAGGATTTGAAATAAAAATCAGGGAAAATATTTGCAACAAACATTTCTGATTAAAATCTAACAGCAAAACATTGGTGGAGTACAGGAAGCAACCCAGATGAATTCTCCCAACATCCCTGCCCTGCCACCACCACCGGAAAAAAAAAAAAAAACAATTTTAAAATAACTCATCAAATTAAATTTTGGAGTAGAAAAGCAAACAAAAGATCAGAGTGAGTTGTTTTTCCAAATTTAAGATAACTAAGGAGGTCTTGATGAGAGATCTGTGACACCTGAATTGAGAGTCAGCATGGAGCATGGCAGCAGCATAAATTGTGGGCTTTGGAGGCAGCTGTGACAGTAGTGATAGCAGAAGCGGCAGCAGCATTTGGAGCTCTCAGCCTAGATAAGGTAAAGGGGTTGGACAACTGGTCAGAAAGTGATTACAGAGGACCCTGTTGCCCATAAGCACATCTTGGTCACATGGACATAAGGAACAGGAGCACTAGAGTTTGCAGCTGAAGAGGAGCAAGGATTCCTTCTGGGTAAAAACGAGAAGGCAGATGAGCAGAGCAGTAGCCACATACACTATGTTGGAAGTGCTGAAAACTTTCAGATCCTCACTCAGAACTTGCTCTAAAAATAGCAAAACACACATACACAGACACACACAGACACAGACACACACAGACACACACACACACACACACAGCCTAGAGCTTGGGATAGCATTCCTCCACTCTACGGTAAGCAGGCCCCAACTTTAACAGAAATTTCAAAGTCAAAAAAAGAGACTGGAAAAATGTGTAAACAGTAAGAAAAAGGAATGTGATCATAAAAAGCTATTATGTTGGTAAGGAGAGCAAGATACAAACTCAGAAAACAACAATGTGAAAACAGCTAGAAATAAAATTCTAAAGAAAAATACTAATTGGACCCAAGCCCAACAAGAATTCCTAGAAGAGTTAAAGAAAGAGCTGAGTGATAGAGTAAAAATTGGAAAAAGAAATGAGAATTCTGGAAGAAAAACATGAAAAAGAGAATTAATGGCTTGGTAAAAGAGACATAAAAATACTAGGGGAAAAAACCCTTCAAACAGAATTGGTGTAATGGTAAAAGAGGTACAAAAAATCACTGAAGAAAAGGCAATATACATACATACACACATATGTATATATGTACATATATACATACATACACATACAATACACACATATATTTCAAATATGCACATATGTGTACATATATGTGTCAAAGATATATACAGAGATGTGTGTACGTAGAGACATATTTATTTTATTCTGTTCAATAGATAAAGTATTTTTTTAGCACTTACTATGTGAAATGCACTGCTCTAAAGCACTAAGGATATAGATATACCTTATTCTCAGAATGATAGCATTCTAGTAGAGGAAAACAAAACATAAATGAGAACTAGCAGGATTGTGACAATGAGCTGCTCTTGAGGGATTGGAGAAGTTCTCAATGAGTCAAGCAGGGAATGAAATAAAGATCCAACTGACCCCTTATGAAATTATGATCCCAACAAGGTATTCACCAATCAGTAGGGTAGGATCCAGCACAGAGGCATCTTCAGTGGGGGAAGATTGCTAGCAAAGAGTCACAGAAGTCTCATAACCGAGATTTAATTCAACAAATATTTATTTTGTCCCAGATACAAACAAGTAACTGTGCAGGAGGTGAATATCAAAGGAAATAAAGTATTATGAGAGCAAGAATGAATATTCCTGATTCTTGAATAATAATACCATGATATTTGTTTCATGATTTAAAATTTTCCAAACATTTTAAACAAATTATCTCACTAAAATCTTACAACAGTTCCATGATGTACTTAATATTAATAGTATTTACCATTTATAGTTAAAGACACTGACACTCAGAAAGATTAAGCAATTTACCTATATTCATACAGATAGTAAGTTATACAGCCAGGAGTGGAACTCTGTTTCTCTGACTCCAAATAGAATATATCATGCCACATTTATCTGATGAATATTATGGTTTTTGTGGGAAAGCTGACCTTAGATAAGGCCGGGTTAGGATAAGTATGCGGTACCTAGAATTTATTAAAAATTAAGTCACTGTTTCAGTGAAGCTTCCATGCAAATACTTTCTTTAATGTATGTTTAGTTTAAAAAAAAAGGAACAAAACTATTTCAATATCACACTGGGAGTAAGGAAACAACAGAACAAGAGAAGGCAAGATGGCCCTGGAGCACTTATAAGGCTAGAAAGAAAGTCTGGTGATAATCAAGTGCAAAGGAAAAAATGAGGAAAAGGCGTAATCATAATAATAATTATCTTTTATACATGAAGCACATTCTTAATCATGTTGTAAGGGAGGTACTGTTATCATAGATACAAAAAACATCTGAAGAAAATGATATTCCAAAATTAGATAACTAGCCCAAAATCACAAAATTTCTAAGTTTTCAAATCTGATCTTAAACCCTGATTTCCCAACAAATGCTAACTAATAGCATTTATATAACACTTTGAAGTTTAATAACTCTTTGGGCATAATTCCAAATTGCTCTTCAGAATACTTGGATCAGTTCACAATTCTACTAACAATGAATTAGTATCCCAATTTTTCCAATTCCCTTCAACACATGCCCCTTTCCCCTTAAATCATTTTAACCAAACTGATAGGTATGAAATGATATCTTAATATTTTAATTTTTTGCAAAGCACTTTAGAAACATTATATCATTTTATCCTCGCAATTACCCAGGGAGTTGAATATGATCACAAGATGCATATTTCTATTTTAATAACAAAAGGTTATGCAACCAGGACCTAATTAGGTGCTTTACTCTCCTTTTTATTTTTAATTTTATTTTTTGGTCAAGACCTGTTATTTCATTGATGTACAGAATCAGTGATGAAGAAACTCCCCATTCAATGAAGCTAGGCACCTAATCTGCAACTTAACATCTTTAAAAGATGTCTAGGAGTACTCCTACATTAAATGACCTCAGGTTAACACAATGAGTATGATTCAGAAACAGGACTTGGAGCCAGTATCTTTCTGATTCTGAGTATATATCTGTATTATACCATGTTTCTCCTAGTATTCCACTACATCATAATTTGATCCTCACAATATTCTGAGCTAGAAAAGTGGCAATAACAACAAAATTCCAACAATCATCGTTTTACAGTTTTATGGTTTATAAAGCCCTTCCTTCACGACATGGGAAACAGTAGGCATCAGCACTCTGGACAAGAGCAGCCAGAAAACTGAGAGCTGTGAGTTGTTAGGAATGAGTTTTATCCAGTCCTCACCAGCCTAATTCTGGAATGCTGTATCTAATTCTGGTAGTCACAAAGGAAATTGATAAACTGAGTTTATCCAAAGGAGGGCAAGCAAGATGGCAGAGGATCTTGAAATCATGGCACATGAAGAACAGTTGACTGTACCTTAGAATGGAGAAGAGGAGAGTTGGGGATATAGATAAGGACAAAGGCTGGTATAGCTGTCTTCAACTATATGGAGGTTTGCAGTCCCACATAGAAGATGGATTAGACTTGATTACTTTGGCCGCAGAAGCAGAGCTACAAAGAGACACAGTGAGGCTAATCTTCTTGATAATTAGAGCTATTCCAAAGTGGAATGGGCTGAACCAGAAACAGAGGATTACCATTCAGAGGAAGTCTTTAAGCAAAGCTTAAATGGCCATTTAGCTTGTATATGTATGGGCAATTCTTGTTGAAATGTGGATTAAACTACATAACTGCTGATGTCTGGTCCAATGCTAAGTATACATTCTTTTTTTTTTTCATCTTATTGGAGAATCTTGACACAGAATGTTCAAGTTTTTGAGAAGTAATAACATGGGTTGTTTCTGTAATGGTATTATTTCAATAGGATTGCCCTCTTTATATAAGGCCACACATAAGAGAATGGTTATAGTGAATGATTTTCAGGCTTTGGGAGGGGCAGCACAATGAATCTGAAGAAATTGGAGATTATCTTCCTGCTCTGATTAGGGAACTATCTCAAAAGGAAGCACATGTTGGTATAATGGGTCAGGCTATAATCCTGATGGTATTTGAGTTCCCATAGCTTAGGGGATGTTACCCTCACTGGCTCATGTTTATTTTTTTAAATTAATTAATTTTTAGTTTTCAACATTCACTTCCACAAGATTTTGAGTTCTAAGTTTCTCCCCATTTCTCCCCTCCCCCCTGCCCAAAGGCAGCATGCATTCTGATTACCCTTTCCCCCAATCTGCCATCCTTTCTATCACCACCATCCCTTCTCTTATCCCCTTCCCTTCTATTTTTCTGTAGGGCAAGATAGATTTCTACAGCATATTGCCTGTATATCTTATTTCCCAGTTGCATGTAAAAACAATTTTTAATATTCGTTTTTAAGACTTTGAGTTCTACATTCTCTCCTTTCCTCCCTCCCCCCCCCTTCATTGAGAAGGCAAGCAATTTGATGTAGGTTATACATGTGTAATCATACAAAACACTTCTATAATAGTCATATTGTGAAAGACTAACTATATTTCCCTCTATCCTATGCCACTCCTTATTTATTCTATTCTTTCCTTTGACCCTAGCCCTCATCAAAAGTGTTTGCTTCTGACTATCCCCTCCCCAATCCACCCTCCCTTCTATCATTCCCCCTCCCCTTCCCCTCTACCTTTCTGTATGGTAAGACAGATTTCCATACCCAATTGAGTGTGTATGTTATTCCCTCCTTCAGCCATATCTGATAGGAGTAAGGTTCACTCATTCCCTCTCACCTCCTCTCTCTTCCCCTCCACTGTAAAAGCTTTTTTGCCTCTTTTATTTGAGATAATTTACTCCATCCTACCTCTCCCTTTCTCCTTCTCCCAGTACATTACTCTCTCACCCTTTAATTTTACTTTTTAGATATCAAATTCAATGATATCATTATTAGATATCATATTCAATGCACCCTGTGCCATCAATCTATGTATCTATCTATGTATCTATCTATCTTCTATCCAACTACCCTAATACTGAGAAAGGTCTCATGAGTTACAAATACCATTTTGCCACATAGGAATGTAAACAGTTCAATTTTAATAAGTTCCTCACGATTCCTCCTTCCTGTTTGCCTTTTCATTTTTCTCTTGCATCTTGTATTTGAAAGTCAAATTTCCTATTCAGCTCAGATCTTTTCATCAAGAATGCTTTAAAATCCTCTATTTCAGTAAATATGTATTTTTCTCTGGAAATATTATACTTAGTTTTGCTGGGTAGGTGATTCTTGATTTTAATCCTAGGTCCTTTGATATCTGGAATATCATATTCCAGGGCATCCTTTCCCTAAATGTAGAAGCTGCTAAATCTTGTGTTATCCTGATTGTGATTTGGCATTCATGTTTCTCTAGGCCCACTCCCATCCTAGTCCCAAACCACCAAAAAGAACTCAATAAACAGACCCAGGAAGAACCTAAACTTTCTATTGTCTCCATTGAAGAGAAAAGGAAAGAGATTCTGACTAAGAACCTGCTCTTACCAGGGCTAAAATAGTCATTATCAACACATCTAGGGAATGTAATGACATATGAGATAGAATGACCAGGGACCTGGGAAATTGATCCAGTCTTTCACATTTGACATATCAAGCCTATATGTCTCTCACCCATCTCTCAATTACCATATCTAGAATGACCAGACTTCACGCAAATGGGACTTGAGAAGCAAATATGAAGTAAGGAAGATTTAGGACTGCAAGTATAAACAATAGTAGGAAAATTACTGACTGACTGGAAAGTATTCAGACTAGAGGCCCATATGTGAGATATGAAGAAGATGGAATCGCTAATTCTCTATAATATTTGGAGTTAGAACTTTTATAGAGTACCTTCCTCTCAATAATCCTGTTAGGTATGCAATACAACCATGTAAATCTCCATTTTACTGGAAAGAAAACTAAGACTCAA
This sequence comes from Trichosurus vulpecula, assembly GCF_011100635.1. Lineage (NCBI taxonomy): Eukaryota > Metazoa > Chordata > Mammalia > Diprotodontia > Phalangeridae > Trichosurus > Trichosurus vulpecula. The sequence continues at coordinate 311,552,920 of NC_050573.1, read as the reverse complement.
AGAAGTTTGATAATTCACCCAATAATATACCTACTAAGTGTTAGAACCAGAACTAGAATCCAGGTCTTTTAAATTAAAGTGAAAAATTCTTTCCAATGGGCCAGTGGGCCAAGTCCAGAAAATAAAGTGGACAATATCATGGAGGATATGGAGACCCAAGGCAGTGCAGCAGGTCCATATTACTAGGTCTATCAAATAAGGTATGTAACGAGTAGAGGAAGCACTGCAACAGGGGAAATAGAGGCAAGGGGACCAGATTATCAGAGCATTAGAGATCAGGCAGAAAGGTAATAGAGATCAGAAATTCTAGCTTTGGAGGACAAAACATTTGTATTACAAAAAAATGAGAAACTTACCCAAGGTACCCAATTATAAGAATGATTTTTTTTAAAAAAATGAGCCAGAGGCTTACCAGACCAAGGCCAGAAATACACAGGAGGCTGATCAAACGGTTGGAGATAAATAGAAAGTCTGGGTGCTAGGGTGCAAGCAGGAAGCAAGGCGATTACTGATATTCAGAGATTACACATATGAAATAGTATTTGCATAGGTTAGCTTTATGGTAATTAAGGTTTAGAGGCTAATTAATATTTGTTTTTATGGCTCTCCAAGTGCTAGGAAATTAGTATTAATGTCATCCCAAGAACACAGCCATTCTGTGTGATAGGGAAGCTTTTCTATTCATGCGTTATAGGTAGAGAATTCAAGACATAGAAAAATAATTATAACAGCTAGCATTTATACAGCTCTTTAAGGTTTGCAAAGTTCTTTGCATGTATTATCTCATTTGATCTTCATAATAGCTCTTGATGGTAGGTGCTATTATTCTCCCTATTTTCCAGATGAGGAAATTGAAGGTTAAATTATTTGATAGGGTCACGGAACTAGTAAGTATCTAAGGCAGGGTTTGAACTCTAGTCCTCCCAGCTCCCATTAAATTCAGTCTAAGCAAAGATATAAGTTCTTAGTAAGAGCTAGATTTGTTTGTTTGGGGGTTTTATTTTCAGTAGAAGAGATAGGAATATGAATAACAAACAAGTCTTGCCCTCAAGACACTGTCTAAGGGCCTTGTCAGTACACAAAACCTCCAACACAATCAGAATGCGTTGAGAAAGGTTGAGATGTTCTACAATGGGCACAATCATGGTATAATAGATACCTTACTGTATATGGAGTCAGAAGGAGATAAGATCAAATTTGCCTCCAACTCTTAGCAATATGTAATGACCAAGGGAAAGTCATTCAACATCTCTGAGCCTCACTTTCCTGTTCTGTAAAATGTATGTATGTGTGTGTGTGTGTGTCTGTGTGTGTGTGTGTATTTGGGGGAAAATCAAAACTTTAGTACCTACTTCACAGGATTATTGAGATGATTTTTGTATATGAAGAGCTTATGTAAAGAGAGAGAGAAGAATAGAGAGAGGGAGACAGAGAGAAATCCTGAATGTTTCTTGCTATAACACGCAAGAGCTAAAATGACTATTTTAAAATGACTTTTGGATAGTAGAAGTTATATTTAGATTGGCAGAGATATATCCTTACCATCTCCAAATGAAACTTTTTGCAAGAAACATTTACTAATATGCCTTTTCACTGGCTCTCTCCCATTTCTTCAATGTTCTCTCTCCTCACCTCTAGCTTATGGTTTGCTTGACCATCTTTAAGAAAAAAAAAACCAAAACACTAATCTCATTATCTAAAAGACATTTTTAATGGTCTCCCTGTTTCACACTTCTAGTACTCCCCTATAAGATTACCTACTATTTGCATTGCATGTGTCTTGTATGTACATAGTTATTTTTCATATTATTCCCTCATTAGAAAGTAAGTTTCTTGAGAGCAGGGCCATGTTTTCCTTTTCTTTTATCCCCAGTGCTTAGCATAATGCCTGGCACACTGACACTTCCTCTAAATTACAGTGCTTTCCTTTCCAAAATTACCCTGCATTTATTTTGTATATATTTGGTACATATATATATATATATATATATATATATATATATATATATATATATATATATATATATATGTAGCTTATACACACTTTGGGAGTCCTTATCCCACCTTACATTAACAGTGGCAAGTCTGGTCCCCAAGAGCTGAGTTCTATCACTTCCCTTGGGATTTTAGAGGCATTGTTTATAGGTAGAATTATTTTTATTTAATTTTAACTATGTTGGTTCAAGCCCCTATTTCCATGTGTTCTCTTCATTATTAATCATCAGTGATTACTGCTCCAATTTAACTAATAAACATGCATAACATGAATTTGCAGAGAGATAGTTACATATCTATATATATATATATATATATATATATATAAAGAATCAAGTAAAAAACATTCCCCCAAACCAGAGCATACCACAGCTTTTATATTTCAATTACTGGAAAGAATGGGCTAATAGTTAAAGCTGTGATTACAAACATCCTTCTCACCAGAGGTAACTTCTGAGTATGGCATAGCTGATTGAGGAGCGGCTCCTTTGTTTTCTGGACAGGGTGCCTTGGCTTTCACATCAATCTACTTTCTGGGATGGAGAAAAGAGTCATCCTCAGAACCAGCTCCTTCCTGGCCTAAGTTGTTGGACTGTTCATATGAACTATTAAGATCTTAAAAGCAAGGCCCTGTACCAAAGGAAATGAAACACAAACACGAGGCAGTCGACCCTAGATACAGGTTTTGTAGGAGCCTACAGTTCAAGGGACAACCCAGTGAAAGGAAGAGTACTCTTCACCTGCTGGAGATCAGAGAATTATCTTTAAACCACATCACCTGCGAAAAGGAGAGTTTAAACCTATGAAATAGACACTCAAGTTCAACCCTATAAAATGTACATTCAGGCCAGAATAAGCAGCCAAGTAAAATAATGTTCTTCTTCACATGGTAAGAGGAAAGGAGATAGCAATATCATATCCACGCAAGCACTGAATTGGAGGCAGGTTCCCTCCAATTACACAGCATCACACACTTAAAGAAAAAGCTTACCAACCCCCACTCTCCATTCCCCACCCCACCCTGAATGATAAACCATTAGAGAAGATCCTCCATATTACAATGTAAGCCCAGCAGGTATGTGTCAGGCTCCCTGCCCCCTTTTTGGGAACCTTTAGACTCTCCCTCTTGGAGACTGATAACAGGAAACTCCTAAGACGAAGGATAGGAAATAACTCCTAAATATTACTGAAGAGCCAGTTCTTAGGAATGAGGAGGAGCGGGGGTGGCTTCTCTCTCTGGTGGGAAAAACTCTCTTTGTTCAGCGCCCTACCAAAGTCACCACGTGAGACAGGCACATTGGAATCTCACCCATGGAAAGGATGCTTTGCCTGGGACCACCTTCCTTTTCGGGGCCTTGATCGAGCATGTAAACCGGGATCCCCACATCTTTGAGAGGATCAAGTGCAGGAGTTCCCCCGAAAGGTGATGAATCTATGTCATCTGTGTCTTTGTCTTTGTTGTGTTAATTGTGTTTATTAGAAATTGTCAATTAATGTGGATGTGGGTTTCATAGAGTATTTCCCCTGTCTTTCAATAAAAACTTTATTCTGTTGGGAATGTGTCTTATTCCCAGCACGAATCCAAATCCGAACCTAACCTAGCTTAATCGAACATACCCACACAAACATACATAGATTGGCAGCAGAAAATTGAGATTAGCTTCCGATGACCTTTCTCCTATTAAATATATGTACATATTTTTTCTCCATGCAGAATACTCCCTGATTGTAAAGGTTGCTTACTCTTTGCCTTTGTAGCTCCTAGTATATAGTAAGTGCTTAATAATTGCTTATTGATTGACTGATAGAAATAAGAAGATATGCCTTTTGATTGAAAGATCACTAAAATAAGTGAAAATTTTTTCTTAGCAGTGGAAAATCACTAATATGCCTAGCACCAAGAGGTGCTAAGTAAATGATTGCTGATTTTGTTACTGAGTATGGCCCTAGGTAAACTTGTAAAATAGGTGAAATTTATCTTCAGGCCTTCTTATTCCCAACCTCTCCTTTTCAGCAACCTTCTCTCATTCCCCTCCCTTGATACCCATTATTCTCTGTCTGCCCAGAAGTCCTCTCCCAATCCCCAACCAAGCATTATGCCTGTCATGAAACTTTGCCCCCTAGGGATCTGTTACCTTAGAGCCCTGATCACCTACTATGTGACAAAAGCTATAAGCAAGCCAGTTCACAGAGTCCTGAGAAAAATGGAAAATCAGATTTATCATAATTCAGCCTCCCTTTTGTTGTTTCTCTGTTCTTTAGTTTCTCTTTTGTTATCTTTATATTAAAAGCCTTTCCTCCATTTTCAGCTGTGCTGAAGTTTAGGTTTCATACTGTTTTTTTAAACTTTGGAAAATTGTTCTTTCCCCTCCATATTACTTTCTCTTTCCTTTTTTTTCTTTTTTTTCATTCATAGAGTGAATTCATTAAATAGTTCTCATTCCCCTTTCCTTTCTGATTACCTTTTCTTTCCTTTATCCACTTGTTGCTAAGTTATTAAGTTTCATAGTCATAGTCCAATGAGCCTGCTAGTAATCTTCTTGAGATTAGATATTAAGATCCTTGGATAACATGAGAAAACAGGAAAAGTATAAATGCTGGAGAAGAGGTGGGAAAATTGGAACACTAATGCATTGTTGGTGGAGGTGTGAACTGATCCAACCATTCTGGAGAGCAATTTGGAACTATGCCTAAAGGTCTATAAAAATGTGCATAGCCCTTCACCCAGCAATATCATTACAAAATCTGTATCTCAAAGAGATCATACAAATGGGAAAAGGACCCACATGTACAAAAATATTTATAGCAGTTCTTTTTGTGGTGGCAAAGAATTGGAAATCAAGGAGATACCCATCAACTGGGGAATGGCTAAACAAGTTGTGGTACATAAATGTACTGGAATACTATTGTGCTGTAAGAAATGAGGAGCAGGCAGACTTCAGAGAAACCTGCAAAGACTTATATGAACTGATGCTGAGTGAGCGGAGCAGAACCAGGAGAACATTGTACACATTCCCAGCCACATTATGTGATGACTAACTTTGATAGACTTGGCTTTTTTCAGCAATGCAAGGTTCTAGGACAATTCCAAGGGGCTTATGGTGGAAAATGCTATCCACATCCAGAGAAAGAATTGCAGAGTCTGAATGCAGATGGAAGCATACTATTTTCGCTCTCTTTTTTGTTTTTGTTTTGTTTTGCTTTGTTCCTTCTTCGTGGTTTATTTCATCTGCTATAATTCTTCTTTACTATATAACTAATGCAAAAATATGTTTAATATGAATGTATATATAGAGTTTATATTAGATTTCATGCTGTCTTGGGGAGGGGAGTGGGAAGGAGGGGGAGAAAATTTAAAACTCAAAAGCTTGTTGAACTGAATGTTGTAAAGTAAAAATAAATTAATTAATTTTAAAAAGATATTAAGATCTTTTTTTTATCCTGATCCCAGCATGAAGTCATATATTCCAACAGAGAGGACCCAAGGCAGAGTCCGGAGTTTGAGCTGTCTCCTGAATACTCTGACTAGATTTAACTCATTCTTCTGGTGTTTAAAGAGGTGGTTTCTTCAGTTGTAAAGAATTCGAGCAATGGGTCATAGAGGGAAAAAGGGAACCCCAAACTTATTGATTTCTTGTTCATAAAATAAGAAGCATCATTTAGTTTTAACTGATTCTAAATCCCTACCCTGGATCAGAAGACCTGAGCTCAGGGTTCCTAAGGCAAATAAAAAAAATAGTCATTGGTTGGAATGGGCAGGATTTTCTATGATAGCAATGAGCTCATCAAACCATCCCCTCACATTCTAGAGCAAGGCTGTCCAAAATATGGCCCTCAGGGCAATTTTATGCCACCTGCCTGTGGGTTTTAATTTTGATGAGCAAAAAAGTAAAAGAATAATTTGCATGGAATGCATATTAGATTTTTTAATTCCATCACTAATAAATAGTCTCAGTAAAGTTAATTTTCTTTGGTGTTTTTAAGCAATATTATGGACAGAACATATCTCACAGAATTTTCAATCGATCTGTGGAATGCATTCCATCTGCACAATGCAGACTAGTCAGAATACACCTATCTTTATAGTGTTGTATTGTTGCTTTGTTGTTTTGTGTTTGCTTTCGCACTTCATGCCTTCGCATGTCATATTGATAGTGCGCGTTCCCACACTTTCTCTTAGTGTACTGTATTTTTTATTCCGGGTGTTGCCCTCAAATAATTATTTTATTTTAATGAGGCCCTTAGATAACATAAGGATGGACAACCCTGTTCTAGAGTATGTTTTTCAACACTGATTTTCAAAAGTGTTGTTGCCGCAACCCACAATCATTCATTAAGTAACTATTCTCTATCAGACTTCATGCTGGGCACTAGTGATACAAACACAAGGAGTGAAACAATCCCTAGTAAGAAACTTATATTTTATCTGCTCACTAGTCTTGCCTTTCTGGGAACTATAGAACCACAGATGACAGAAAGAATTGGGAACTAGTTCTAAGGCCAGGGATATCAGACCAGGAAATGCCTGCAACTTAGAGTCAAGTATGCTTTTTCAGATTCTTATACAAGATTTTTAGTCTTGCAGATACAATTATCACTTACTAAAAAAATCAGCACTCTCTCACTGAAATTAGACAGACAATGAGTCAGCTTTGAGGACAAATTGCCAAGGCTGTCCCCGAGGTGCAAGTGACCCAGATTCCTTTTGCGGGCCTAGAATGCCATTTCTTCTCTGAGACTGGGAATTCAGCAGAAGATTGCAGGAAGCCAAGACTGGCTGGTATGGTATAAATAAAGAGAGTTCCATTTTTTTTAATGTATCTTGAAATCTCGGAAAAAATGTTTTCCCCTGCTGTGAATCCTATGATCCCATGATTGACCCATTTTCGTTCTGTAAGGAAGTCCCAAAGCAAGAATTTAAACCCAGGGTTCCCAATGTCAAATGCAACATTTTTTTCCCCAGAATATCACAATCTCACTCAGTCATTTCAGTTAAACTAGGCAAAAACGAACTTATTCCCAAACATTTAATTAAGCCTGTATTATGTGCAAGGCCCTAGGTCTCAGGAACCATACTGAGCAGAGAAGAAGATATACAAAGATAACTAAATGGATGGATAGCTACATATGTACATATGTACACACTCACAGCAATGAAGAGCCAAAGTGAATTTGAAAAAGTGACCTGAATCCTTCAAGGAATGGGTGATAAGAAAGCTTAGAGTACAAAATGGAAAACATTAGAGGGTAATGAGGGACAAGAAGGTATGATGGACATAAAGTTGGCCTTGGAACCAAGAAGACCTAGCTTTAAGTCCTGCCTTCGGCCCATACTAGTTGTGTGACCCTAGGCAAATTACAAATTTTCAACTTCCTGAATAGTTCTAAGGGAGTATAAATTGCAGGTAAGGTATAGACTTGCTTTGGTAGGAAGGAGTTTCCTAATTTGAAAGTCTCCTACACCAATGAATTTATAGATCCAATCCCTGTTCTTATCCTTATCCAGAGAAATAGGAATGACATTCATAGCTACTACCAAAGTTGTAGCACAAGTTTAGAAATAAGCTAATCAGTCCAAGAATACGCTGGCATTTTCAAAATGCAAATTAAATGTCCTGATGGATAATGTATATATCAATAAATGGTACAATTGTTCTGCAAAGGAATCCTGAACAACGCTCCTTGATGAGAAGAATGTGAACTATAAGCACACACAAAAGTCACCTAAAATTTGATATTAAAATATGTTTTTTTCAGTGCTATCAACTTATCGACATTTATCTGTATCTTGGACAGTCCGTGGGTAGAGAATCCTGATCTCCAGTCCTACTTCTCCAAGTCTTTGGTTGACATCTTCAACAAAAGTATCATATATCAAATTTCACATGTCAAAAGTGGAAATTATCATCATTTCCTCTAAACCTTAATCTTCTTTCTAAGTTCTCTGACTGTTGGGGTCTCTACCATTCTTCCAATCATCTTGGTTTAATATCTTGTAATAGTCAATTTTTAACTCACTTATCACCTTTGTAACCTAATGACTTTCAAATCTTATTGATTCTGCTTACTTATCATCTTTCAGATCCATCCCTTATCCTATACTTAACGCTATACTTAACAGTATAACCATTCATTTCCAGTCCCTGATTGGTTCTCTCCTGAGGCAATACATTAGCATTCTAATTGGCATCTTCCCACTCCAATTCACCCTTCATGCAGATGCCAGATTAAAATTTCTAAAATAAGCACATGACTGTGTCGTTCCTTTTCTTAAGAAGCTTCAGTGGTCCCTTATTATTTTTAGGAAAAAATTCTGAATCGTCTGTTTGGCATTTGAAACCCTTCTCACTCCCGTGCCAACTCACCTTTTTTGACTAATTACACATTGTTCCCACTAACAGTTCAATTCAAACCGGCCTATATACTATCCCTTACACAGGTCATTCCATTTTTTTTTATTTTTGTGTCTTTCTGCAGACTCTCTCTTTCACATGCTCGAATTTTTTCCCTCTTCACTTCTGTCTTCAGGAACCAGAATCTTCTAGCCTCAGCACAAGTACCTCCTTCTTGAAGAGGCAATCCCTGATTTTCCCAGCTGTTTGCATACTCCATTAAAATTGTTTTGCATTTATTTTGTTTTTTAATCTATCTGTGAACATGTTGTATCTCTACAGTAAAATATAAACTACTTAAGGTCAGGAACTACCTCATCTGTATTTCCAGTGACTGCAGCTTGGCATATTTGTGTTGTCCAGTTTTTTCAATCATGTCCAATTCTTTGTGACTTCATTTGGGGTTTTCTTGGCAAAGATACTGGAATTATTTGCCATTTCCTTCTCCAACTCATTTTACAGATGAGGAAACAGAGGTGAACAGCCTTAAGTGGCTTGTCAAAGGTCACACAGCTAATAAGTGTCTGATGACAAATTTGAACCCAGGAAGATGAGTCTTCCTGACCTCAGGCTTAGACTTTCACCCACTGTACCACCTAACTGCATCCTGGCACACAGTAGGTGCTTAATAAACATTTAATAAATGAATGATCTAGGCCTAAATTTGAACAGAAATGACAGATAGCAATTTGAGCACCTAGGAATGACAAATAGTAATTTGAGCACCTAGGAGAAAAACCCTAGAACAAAGCCTGAGCAAGCAAAACTAAATGCATTACCAAATTACCATGGGCCTTAAGGAGACCCTGATACTGAGGAGACATGCTCAACTCCATCCTGCTTTGAGAGAGATCTCCTAACACTCCTGATTCTAGGGATGCTTCCAGGCAATGATGATTACATTGAGTTGGTGAGTTTACTTGACACAAAGTTTCATGGCCTCCAAACGTATGTGCTAAACTAAACTTTTTTTTCTAATAGCAATAGGAAGTCATTGAAGCCTTGTGAGCAGGATAGAGACTGATAAAAATTGTGCCTTAAGAATATGCTTTCGGTAGAATGTACTAAATCATCTCACATAAAAGAGGCAAGAAAGAGCTTTTATAATAAAAGGGAAGAAGGGAGAGTTGAGAGGGAATAAGTGAGCCTTACTTTCATCGGATTTGGCTTAAGGAGGCAATAACATACACACTCAATTGGGTATGGAAATCTATCTTACCCTACACGAAAGCAGGGGGAAAGGGGATAAGAGAGGGGAGATAATAGAAGGGACAGCAGATTGGGGGAAGGGGTAATCAGAAGCAAGCTTTCTCAATGAGGTTGGGAGGGGAGGGAGGAAGGGAGAGAATGTGGAACTCAAGGCTTTAAAAATGAATGTTAAAAATTGTCTTTACATTCAACTGGGAAATAATACATACAGGCAAAAGGGTATATAAATCTATCTTTCCCTGCAGGAAAATAGAAAGGAAGGGGATAAGAGAAGGGAGCGGAGAGTAATAGAAGGGAGGGCAAATTGGGGGAATGGGTAATCAAAATGCATGCTGTCTTGGGGTGGGGGAAGGGGAGAGATGGGGAGAAAATTTGGAAATCAGAATCTTGAGGAAGTGAATGTTGAAAACTGAAAATAAATAAATTTATATGAAAAGAATATTCTTTTGCAGCTGTATTGAGGATTATGAAGGATTAGAAAAAGGAGAAACTGGATACAATATGACCAAGTAGGAGGTTGTGGCAATAGTCCAGGCAAGAGAATGGGGAATTGAACTCGGGTGAGGAGAAGGAATCAATACAACTGGATAAGGGATTGGGTATGACTTTCCTAAGTATTACTGAAATCAAAAAAGTGAGATTTTGATCTTGGATGATTAGAATAATGGTAGTACCCTGAACAGGAATAGAGAAGTTAGAAGAAAGGGTGGGCTCAAGGAGAAAGCTAAGTTCAGTACTAGACAGGGCGAATTTGAGATGCCACAGGACAAACAAGTAGAGATGTCAAGCGGAAACATGGAGAAACGAGTGGAGTTCAAGAGTTATTTGAGGGCTAGATATGAATATTTAGAATATGTTTGCATAGAGAAGATGATTGGTTCTGCAAGGACTGATGAAATCAGAGCAAAAGAAGAAAAAAAGAGACATATGCAATAACCCAAATGTCATTCTCCAACATTTGACCCATGTCTCTAATTCCAGGTTATAATATAAAGTGTTACTTGGATCAAGTTGACCCCAAAACACTTTGTGAGACTTTGGAGAGGAGCATGGTTTAATCTGACAATGAATTTATTTTTATTATTATTGATAGTACCACTTCTCTCTTTGCCATGTTTTATAGAATGTATTAGGGCTTAAAGTCTCCCTCATTCCTTCTAATATCTTCCGTGTTCCAGCTGCTTATATCTGAAAGTGAATCATTACTTTGACAGGGAAAAAGGCCTCTCTGTATTAATTTCTCAATATAAAGAATGATCAAGCTGTAGGATGGGGGGGGATGAAGCTAAAGTTTATTACTTAATTACTGTATTAGTAATAAAACTCTGGACTAAATCAAAATAATAGTGTAGGTAATCACACAACCAGGAACAACATTAACTTACTGTTAGAGCACATTTAAACATTAAACAGGATTTTAAAAAAATAAAATAGGAAAGTATTTCTTACCCTTAGATTGTTGCTGCTCAACCTTGGCTTAAATAATAGCACCCCCCTCTCTTATAATATCTTCCTTCTAAGAAGCTTAAATGGCATTCATTGTTAACATTTCCTGGACATCTCATTGCAAAGCTCAGTATTAATTAGGGTGGAGAAAGTTTCTTCCCTTCTTGGTAAAGGTAATATCATTTTCATTGGGAAGCATAAATTTATAGAATATTTTCTAAAACTAAATAATAATATTATTTTATATGATAGTAGATTATGTATATAGGAGGGTTTATAATTTATAAAGTACTCTATCTCATTTGATCTTTTATATAATGTCCTCACTTATAAGGATCTCCAAGCACTTTTCTTAACTCATAGCTTTGTTTCAGAAAGGAAAAGGAAAGATATCATTGTTGAAGAAAAGCAAATGGAGTTTTAGAAAGGCTAGGGGAAGTATACAAGGTCATGCAGCTAGAAAAAGTAGATTTGAGAATGGAACTCAACTTTTGTAACTGATTTGAGAATGGAACTTAACTTTTGTAACTGCTACTTCCATTTCTTACCTGCTAAAATGTATCAGTCACACATTTATGCATCAATATATTACACTCTTAAGTGACTGTCTGATGTCTCTTTCTGAAAGAATTTCTAAGTTTGATTCCTGAGGCCTTTGGCAACAATGTTTTGCATTTTAACTTTCTATGTTTGGAAATACTTTTAAAATAACATTCAAATTCAATGTTAACTTTAACAATTAGTAAGTGCCTACTATGTGCAAAGCACTGAGCTAGGATCTGGAGACAAGAAGGCAAAAACTAAGTACTCCTCAAATTTTAATTCTACTGTGAAAGTAGAACATGTACACTCCAAGTAAATACAAAATAATATGGTGAGAGAGACAGAGACGGAGAGAGAAAGCAGTAAAAGCTGGGAGCATACAGAAAGACTTCATGTAGGAGGTGTTACCTGCCTTATGCTTTGAAGGAAGGCAGAGTTTCAAAGAGAAAGACAAAAGAAGAATAGACATTACAGCCATAGTGGACTACCCATGGAAAGATATGGTGTCTTTTAGGAAATAGAATTGGTGACTAGATGTCATTTTCAAGAAACAGCTCACAAGCCAATATAATTGGAATAAAGAATATGGGAAAGGCGGTAATATAACATGAGACAAAATGGAAAATCCTGCAGTAACCCAAGGGTGAGTTGCTGAGGCTCTAAAACAAGGTAGAAGCAGTGAGAGTGGAGAAGAGGGGGCAGGTGAGAGGAGTTACAGAGGGAAAATTGCTAATATTTGCCAATTGATTAGATTTAGGAAAGAGAAGGAGGGAGAATGAAGAGTCAAAGCTGACTCGAAGTTTGTGAAGTAAAGGGAAGAATGGTGGAGCTTTTAATAGCACCCTGCTGGAGTCAGGGGATTTGGGAAAAACAGAAAGATTTCTGTTTGGGCCATGCTGATTTTGAAAAATCTAAGAGACATGCAATTGGAGGTTCCCAGCAGGCAAACAGTAATGTAGAACCAGTGTTTAGGAGAGATTAGGGGGTCTTTCTGTAATTACTTTTTTGAGACTATAGTTGGAGAGGTAAGGTGGGTAGAGAAGGGGCATAGTAGCACGAAACAGCATTCTTTATTAAGATTTTTTTTTCCTTTTGGCTGTGTATAATTCTTTATTTTTAAATCAGTCAGCTTATTATTTTGAGTATTAAATTTCTGGTGTATAAAAATGTTCTGATTTTGAAGTACAGCTTATTGGTCCCTAGTGGGTTATCAAGGAGTTAATTATTACACTTTCACCATTTGACATCAGCAGAAGAAACTTCCTAGGTGATACAGGGGCTGACAGAAGGCAGTTGCCAGTGCACAGTAAGGTTGATTAGCTGGGTGCATTTTCTTATTCCTATACTGTGAATAATAAACCCTATTAGCAACACGGCTGTCTTGCTATTGCTAGGAACACCTGGTAGCATGAAAGGTGCAATGGGCTGTGACTTGGCTTGAACACTGTAAATAGAAGAGGAAGTAGGCATCATCTTGAAAGCATGTAACTTTAAAAAAATACTTATTTTTTTCAGAGCTCAGAGATCACATGAGAATACCTCCTAAGACAAAGTCTATCAGCTTTATTGATTATCAAAGATAACCGAAAATCATTTTACCCTCTTTCATGATCATATATGTCATCAACATTATTGCAAGGCAGGCACAGGGAGTATGGGCAGCTAGATTGTGCAGTGGATAATGTGTTGGCCCTGGAGTCAGAAAGACTTATTTTCCTGAGTTCAAATCTGGCTTCAGATACTTGCTAGCTGTGCGACCCTAGACAAATCACTTAATCCTGTTTGCCTCAGTTTCATCATCTGTAAAATGAGCTGGAGAAGGAAATGGCAAACCACTCCACTATCTCTGCCAAGATCCCAAATGGGGTCAAAGAAGTTGGACATGACCGAAAAATGGCTGAACAACAACAAAAGCACAGAGAGTCTTTCTGTGGTGGGATAAAATACTGCTTTGTCATTAGCCAAGGCAATTAGGGTGTCCTTATTAAATTCACTTCCTCTAGCTAATGTATGTTGGTCATCCTAGATATATATGGATCCTGAGAATATGTATGTATACAATCACATATGTGCCCCAACATCTTATGGAGAAAAATATGGATGGAGGGAAGCAGTGAAAATTAAAATTTAAACTAAGCCTCAGAGCAGATTCATCATTCACTGGTTTTGAGATCAGTCAGTGACAAACATAGGGAAATAGTCTTGGGAGATAATGGACAGAGAATATTTTCACTGGAGAAACAGGTGGAATGTGTACAAGCAGGTAGTTGGCAGGGGAGAGGGACAGCTGGGCATTTCACAGATGAGGGAAATAGATCTGCCTTTTTGTCACTGAAAAAGGCATAACATAGTAGGAAAATATTTATGAGACACAGAAGAAAGACTACAAATAAAGTATTAGGTTTAGGGAGTAGAGAAAAATGCTGCAAGTCAGGAGACTTCAATGGTTCTCTGAGCTACATCATCAGCTTGTTTTATTACACTGAGCAAGTCACTTAACCTCTCTCTGGCTCACCGTGAATCCTTTTTACTGTCTGTAAAATGGGAAAAATAACTCTCATGACCAATTTCTTTGTTTGTTTGGCTTAAATATCTGCTTCTTTCTCATTGAAACACCATTTAAAGATGATTAGTTAGAATTTTCAAAGAATTGTTTGATTTCTGTCTTTTAGTGCCAAAAACAATATACTGGGGTTTTCATACTCTAAGACATAGCACTCAGAAGGGCTTCTACACACTAAAAGAAGTTATCCTCACCAATCATTGTATACAGTAAATGGCTGTTTTTTGTTCCAGAAAATGAAATACAGCTCTACCCCAGGAAATATAAAGTTGTGGAGGAACTTCAGTTTTTAGGGTTCTGTAGAGAAGGTCATGATATGTTGATTCTATTCTGAATAGGATGGTGGTGGTGGTGGTGGTGGTGGTGGATATTATTGCTTCTACTAATAGTAAGATAGTGGGTGCTGAAAGCTCAGTCTTTCCTTCTGAGTACTTTGACACTGACTGGAGAAAAGCTGGTCAATGTCCAATGAGGGACCTGTCAGTCTATAGAAGCCATAGAGAAACAATAGTATATATCTTGAACAGGAAACAATTTTTGCCCATTTGACCACAGTTATCCTCAATTTAATAATGCCTTCAAAGATTTTGACAACAATAATGGGAACTCCTGATGGTCTGTTAATTGGTCTCTTTGCCTCCAGCTTCTACTGCAATTCATTCTTTACACAATTTTCATAACACTCTCCCTAAAACACAGATCTGATTGTGTCACCCCCTTTTGGTTCTAGGAAAAAAAAGCAAAAATTCTGGGCAATCTGCATCCAATCTTTTTCCAGCTTTTCTTTCTTTCTTTCCTTCTTCCTTTCTTTCTTTTCCTTCCTTCCTTCCTTCCTTCCTTCCTTCCTTCCTTCCTTCCTTCCTTCCATTCAGAGGCAATTGGGGTTAAGTGACTTACCCAGGGTCACAGAGCTAGCAAGTGTCTGAGGCCAGATTTGAATTCAGGTCCTCTTGACTCTGGTACTGGTACTCTACCCATTTCTAGCCTTTTATTTTTTAACACAAATCTCCTTCATATATTCCACACTCTTGTAAAACTGATCTACCAACTATTCTCTGAACTGATCATTTCATCCTTTGCCTTTATACATTCACAAAAGGTCTCTTCATGTCTACACTATACCTTTTCCTTATCTCTAGCTTTGAGAATTCCAATCTTCCTTCAAGGCTCAACTCAGTTGACATCTTGGCTTTCTTTAACTTGTTGGTCCTTTTGTTTTCATTTATATATTCTTTATCCACTTTACTCTCTGTATTGTATTATATTCTACCTCACTATACTTCATGTCCTTCTAGGAGACTATAAGATCACTGAAAGTAGGAACTGCTTCAATTTTTCTTTCTGTATCAATGCCAATTCAAATGCCTTACATATAAAAAGATGTAATAAATGTTTGTCAAATTGTCTTTCTGGAAATGCTTATCAAAATTATATCACAGTATTGTTGAATATAAATTTCAAACTTTAAAATTATATTAGAAGAAATCTAATCTAATCTATACCCAAAAAAGAATTCCTACTTCAGTATAAGTAACAAGTGGTTAGCCAGTTTTTCTTTGAAGATACTATTAATATAAATGCTAATTTGGCCCAACTCATATGGAGCAGACACTGTTCTAAGCAATGAGGAGCCAAAGACAAACATGGAAAGAGTCCCTTCCATCAAGAGGGTTACATTCTACTGACATTTTTCTAATAATAAAAAATTGTGTTTATAATTAATCCCTCTCTTTTTCCATTTTTTTCTACTATAGGTCCCACTCCTCCATTATCAATAAACAAAACAAAAGAAGAAATGTTTGAACTAATCACTAGATGAATATCAATTTTAGTTCTAATTTGAGGCAAATTAAGAAATTAAATTCCAAATTAGATTGTGGAATAAATTAATGAAAGTGACATATCCATTAATGAAATGCAGCTGCTTGTGGAAATTACTAAACACTGTTGCTGCTAAGCATCATTATAAAATACAACATAGCTTATTTTATTATCAAAGGTGTTAAAAGTGAAATCCAACACTCTGGCTGGCAGTGAAAAATATGACTAACATGAAAAAAATCTTGAGGCATTTGAGAGATAAGAGGGGAAACAAAGTAGAGTCACTCATTTAACATAAAGGTAAATAAAAAAGATTTAGGGCATTGTTAAAATTAAAATATTCTGTATCTTTTATGCATTAAACTGGGATAATGTTTCAAGTTCAAGAAAAAATCATAAAACTGTTTTAAGATAAAATATTACCATCATTTCCCATTAGCATTCATAAATGAGTCCAGGAGTTAAAAATATGAGTGTGTATGTGTGTGTGTGTGTGTGTGTGGTGGGGGTGAGGGGGGGAGTTAGTTCTTGAAGGACTTAATATATTAAATAAGCAAAATCATTTGTAAAGTGCAGTTCTCTTGTTAGTAAAATGAAATCACAGCTGAATTATAGCAGACTGATTCAGGGGCTGGATGGCAGAAATTAATTTATTTAAACATGTCTACAAAGTCATATGTGTCTTGGCATTTTTAGTCAATTATTTTTATGTGGAAAATGACAACATTCTCCTGAGGAAAATGAAGTCCTAAAGTTGACATTTGCTGATCACCCCCCAAGCACATAGTATGGACCTAGATGCTGTAGATTTTTTCAAATGTTTAGTATCTGACTAAATTTCCATATTGTGTGTGGGTCTATTACTACTGCAGTTCTGCTCTGTGTGTTTCTGTAATGTCTCTGTCTTAGAATATTAGGCAGTGAAGGCATATTCTTTAAGTATTCTGTGTATCCAATTACCTAGGACAGTGCACCACACACAATAAGGACTGGTTGAATGACAGTGGCAATTACAATGGTTTGCTATTTCTAATATTCCAGTCTTTGCTGAGTCTTGTAATGAAGAAAAAAGAAAACAACCTTTAAAGTTAAAAATTACAAAAGGAGACTAGTACAACCCCTATCTCTTGCCTTTCTGGCATCTCCCAAATTTCTAGAAAGATCATTGCATATCTACTTCCTCCACTGCCTCACTCTGCACCTTGGATACCTGGATCAAATAATGTGATATTTGTTTAGCACTTAGCACGGTTCCTGGCACATAGTAGGTGCTCAATAAATACTTATTACCTGCCGTTCTCTCTACTTTTGCAATCTGGCTTTACTTAAAAAGGCTCCAATCAACTCTTTATTGTCAAATACAAGAGGCTTTTTTAGTCATAGATTTTCTGTGTTGGAAGGAAAAAGGCACCAAGTTTAATCCATATTCAAGCAGAAATCTCCTCTACAACATCCCTAGTGAGTTCCTATCCAGCTTCACTTTGAAGATCTCCATTCATGAATGATTCACTGCTTTTCAATACACTATCTTGGGACAACTGATAGAGGTTTCCCTTTAACAAGTCTAAATCTTCCCCATTGAAATGTTTGCCCTTTGCTCCTATTTCTGCCTTCTGGGATCATACAGAACAAGTCTGGTTTCTGTTATAGACCTCCAGCTTCTTTAGGACAGTTATCTTATCTTCCCTAGGCCTTTTCTTCTTCAGACTGTGGTGTTATTTCCTTCAACCAATGCTTATACTAATCCTTATACTTTATATTTCTATGACCCAACATGCCTCCCCATCTAGTTATCCCATTTCATATCATCTACAAACTTCATAATCATGTTCACTATCCTTTAATCCAAGTCATTACTAAAATAATTGAGAAGCATAAAGAAACTCTTCGTCTTGTCAGAACTTATGGCCTGTACTCCATTTCTTGTCCCGGGAAAAGGGGGAACAAGTCAGTCAGGCCACTTGCTCTTATATCACAAGTGGTGAATACTACTCATTAAAATAGATGCCTTCATTCTTGCTTTTGCAGCCCTGGAGTGGCTGCCACTTATTCACAGGAATACACAGGACAGATAGACATAGACACAGAAAACTTAATCCCCAGGTTCATTCTTATCCTTGTGACTGAAGCCTTCAGGAGATATAGGAAAATATACATACAAGGTAACCCTACACCTGCAGGGTGGATACGTCACTGTCATACTCAAAGTGCTCAAATAATAGGATCATAGACTCAGAGCTGGAAGTGATCTTAGGAATCATCACTCCAAACTCGTCATTTTACAGATCAAGAAATTCAGGTCTACAGAAGTTAAGTAGTTTACAGGTCATACAGCTAGTAAATGGTAGAGTTAGAATTTGCACTGAGGCCCTCTGTTTTCAAATACATGTCTCTTCACACTCTTCTCCTGAAGAATGGTGGAGGTAAGGAGAGGGTGATGGATTCTTTGTCATCAGCAGGGCTTTATTGTCATTATGCTTGACACTGTTGACCATGACTCATTTTTTTAAGACTCTCTCCTTTCTATTCTTTGACATTTCATTGTCTTGGATCTTTTCCTTCCTCTTGAGACCCCTCTTTTCTATTTTCTTCATGGACTCCTTGACCTGCCCCTTTGACGAACAGTCTCCATTTACCATTGGCACTCTTTTCTTCTCTGTCTACACCTCCTCCCTTGTTAATTAATTGCTTCTGCTCCTATCAAATCATCCCTCATATCAATTTGTGAAACATCTATTTCTCTTAAAAATATGAATAATTCCATTTCTGCCCTTTTAGATTTACAATTTCAGGTATTTTTGATATTTCATATCTTCTTAATCTCCCACCCATTGATCTTTTCAATAATTTTTATTGTCAGAAGTGTGATTTCCAAATCGAAGTTCAGACCCTGACACTTTCTTTTAAAAACACTCAACCACTGGTTTATCTTCTTACTGTTTTGATCTGCTTAGAAACTTCAGCCCAACAAATATTTATTAAATGTTTACTGCATGTTGGGGCAGCTAGGTGGTGTGGTGAGTAGAGCACTGGCCCTGGAGTCAGGAGGACCTGAGTTCAAATCTGGCCTCAGACACTTGACACACTTACTAGCTCTGTGAAATTGGGCAAGTCACTTAACCCCAATTATCCTGCCTTCCCTCCTCCAAAAAATATTTTCTGCATACAGAGACCTGCGCTAGATATTAGAGTAGGTACCAAGTTTAGATATGACAAATTCATCTCAATGGACTTTACAGTCTAGTTATGTGACAGTGAATGGTAGTGGTATATTTGAAATTAGATATAGCTTGATTCCAAGATAATTCTCAAAGACTTGTGATGGAAAGTGCTATCCATATCCGAAGAAAGAACTATGGGGTCTGCATGTAAATAGAAGCATATTATTTTTTTCCTTCTTAGTGTTTTTTTTTTCCCTTTTGTTCTGATCCTTCTTTCATAACATGACTAATGTGGAAATATGTTTAATATGATTGTACATGCATAACCTATATCAGATTGCTTGGTGTCTTGAGAGGAAGGGAAAGGAAGAAGGGAGAAAAAGTTGGAACTCAAAATCTTACAAGGATGAATACTGAAAACTGCCTTTACATATAATTGGAAAAAAATATTAAGTACAAAATATAAAAGAACAAAAACTTCTTTAAGAAAAAAAGAAAGAGCTAGATTCAAATCCTGCTTCTGATACTTAATTGTGAAATTTTTGGAAAATCACGTAGTCTCTCTGTGACTATTTGTCCACATATAAAATGGTGATTAAATATAACTATATTTACTATAACTCATAGGATTGGTGTGCAGTCCAAATTTAATGATATAGGTAAAATGCTTTCTTTCCCTGAAAGTGATATATTAGTGTATCATCATCATCATCATCATCATCATCATCATCATCATCATCATCGTCATCGTCGTCGTCGTCGTCATTGTTGTCGTCGTTGTCGTGGTCATCATCATCCAGAAAAATACACAATAAGGACTTCAGAGAGAGAGAAAACAAAGTGCTATGCAATAAAGACTGACATTTCTTTATAACCCTGTTTTTGACTGAGGGCAAAGTCACCTTTTCTTTTTTCATTTTCCTTTTCATCCCATATGGTTTTTCTAGTTACTAATGGGCTTCATTGCAATGACAAAATCACCTTTAAAGCAACCTATTGTGAAATCACATATGGAAGATGGGGCTTTCAGGTGAGAAATCAGCAGCAGGGACAGAGAAATTCTTAAGATGCAGAAATCCTAAGTTCAGGTGAATGACCTTGCTAATGTAGAAAAGGTATCAGAACACAAGAAATGTCTTTAGTGGACTCTTCTAATGCATGCATACTTACATACAGAGAAACTCTTATAGATTTAACTTTGAAAAATAAAACCTTCAAACTTTTGTATAACCTATTACATTATCTTTAATGAGTGTTACACTGAAATGAAGGGAGCACATTATAATGAAGATCCATTGCATATGTGATTTTCATTGCTATATTAAAAAATGAAAAAAAAATCTGGCCCATTGCTTTTTGGCAGCTGCAGGTGACTTCTTGTGTTTCACATCTTCCTGGAACAAGATCCTATTCCTTTCTTTCCTATTTGTTGGCTGCCAGGTCAAGAAGTCTGGTCTGCAATAATTGTCACCTCAGTAACTCACAGAAAATGCCAGTTCTCAGTACATGTCCTTGACACTAAATTGTCATTCAGAAAAGAATGATGTCTTGTTCTTCCTTGGCATCCTCTAGTGTAACCTCAATTGTGTTTCACTGACTTTTCATTCAGCTTGGCAAGCAATGGGTCAAGATCAGAATTGACATTAGGCATCCAAGTAACACTCAGTTACTTGTACTCCAACACTGTTAATCCTCCTGAGTACTACAAAACCCATTTCCTTTTAGAGCAAGATCACATCCAAATTTTAAATGCCTCATTGAAGTTTTGAACCCTGGTGGCACAGAATCATCAGGCTTGAAGTAGTATAACCACTCTTTATATATAATTTTATTATTAATTCATGGAATAAAACAAGAATTTCCATAATATATTACAATTAAAAAGATGATTGTATATGTTACTGCAAATCTACTATGCACAACTTGCAATTTCTTTCAAATATACAGCAAAATCATCATGTAAATTTCATTTTTTCTTCCCTCCCTCCATCCTAGAAATGGCTACAATTAGACCCAAAAAAGTATGTGTCTGTGTGTATATATGTATAAATATATTGTGATTATCAAATGCAATAATATATGGAAAGCATGCTATAAGGCTTAAAGCACTTTATATATACCAAAGATTGTCAATGGATAGAGATGATCATAGCTGCTGTTATTTTCTCATTCTTATCTTTTGCCAATGTAGGTCAGTGGAAACAGTATAGGGATAAATGACAATTCTATTTCTATTCCTTTATATTTCATATTATATGGATTATTACATAGGTAGATACAATATCTTTTTTATAATTGAATATAAGTATTGAAATATTACATATACTATATATATAGTGTACTAGATATACCATATATATGAATGTATGTATATGTGTACATGCATATTTATATTATAAATGCATATATTCCAATATGTCCATATGATGCAATTTAGCTTTTACAGCAACACACACTTAATGATCACTGTACAAAATTCTTGAATTTAGATTTAAAATATTAATAGTCAATTTAAAGTTTATAATGATCTAAAATCTATTAGCTCCCCCTGCCCCTTTTAGTTGTGTATGTGTATATATTAAAAATATGCATCTGTTTATGTATGTACATCTGTAACAACAATGTTGCTAGCAGCTAATGTGGAGGTGAAAGACCAACAACAAGAGCACACAGGAGGGCTGCTAGCACAGATTCTTTGATCTGATTTTCTAAGGAAAGCAACTTTAAGGGGTTAACAACCTCACTTTAATTAAACATACATATACCATTCACCTAGTTGAAAGGAAAAAGCCAGCGCCCTGAACTTCAAAGCAAATACAAATAGAAATTAAAAGTAGAAATTATAAACAGAGCAAAATAACACAAATCAACATACAGGCTTCTATCTGTCTGACCATAAATGTTATACACATAGTTACCAGAGAGAGAATCACCAACATCTGTTTTTTTTCCAATCCAGGGGGCTCCTACCCGGAGTCTCTTCTGGCCAAATCACCAACACTCTTCCAATAAGTATGCCCCCAAAAGCAAAATTCCAGCCTCAGAGCACATATACCCTGTTCAGGGCCGTGAGGGCTCAGTGCCTACTTATCACCAGATTTGAATCCTAACATCACCTGAAGGCTATGCTTTAGAGAAAGCAGAAGTGACCCTAATAGGAGCAGAAAAAAAGAAAAAAAACTAAATTAGAATAAGGGCATAAGGGGGAGATCCACATTAGAGGGAGGGTAAAATAAAACTAAACTAACACTAAAACTAAAGACTTGGAAAAAATCTTGATCCTTATTAATATTGAAATAAAGGCATCTGAGAAAACATCAGTTGGCTTCCAATCGACAAGGTCCTGATTAGTGTGAACAATGAATCCCATTAAGTAGAGGAATTATTTGAATTCATATTGAATATTTCCATTGAGCTGGATCCAATGACCATATTTTAAATATAATCCTACTACTATTAGTTAATATTTAAAAAATGTGACGAAATCACAGCATTCAGTGTTCACACTAATTGATACCTATCAGTATGCATACACTTTCCTCAATGAACAAAATCTTTAGGAGAATCATGTATACATTAATTGAGGGTATCCTTGATTAGGGCATTAGGTGGAAAAAAGCAGGTTAAAAATTCCTTAAAGATAAATAAGACCCTCAACTCTGTTCAGTGACCTTCTGATAATAAATATATGTTGAGACACAACATAGAGATGTATGCTTGACATCTGACATATTGACCAATGTGGTAGATAAGATTCTGTTCATATATGAGATCAAGTGAAAGATGGATTTTCTATGTATGCTATAGTCTTCTAAATGCTCCTAATTTAAGATTTTTGTTGTTTTGTCAGATGATATTGTGATTAATGAATTGAACCCCAGAATATTCCAGAGTCACTTGTTAGAAATCTACAATAACTCAAAGTAGTTTGACCTGATTATCTACACTGGAAAGGCCAAGTAGATGAATAATATCCATTACTCCTATTTGAACATGCATTTGGATGGACACTGTAGTGTTTATCTATTAATATGTGTCTCTGAATATACAGTAAGATGGGTGATTATTTGGACCCAGAGTTTAACAGGAAGAGAAAAGTGGGCTGAGTTACTTTCAGGAAATTAAAAAGCTGTTTTAATTATCCCAAGTTTTTAATGAAAGCTAATTCCCATTTATTTAATACCAACATTACACTTGTGTATCTACTAGGCAGTGAAATAGGTAATAAAACTCTCTTCAAAGATTTATAAATGAATATTATACAAAGGGCACAATACAGAGATACATGATGGTTGTGAGCAGTTAATCAACTAAAATTCATTAAGTATTTACTAGGTGCCAGGCACTGTGCTAGGCAGGAGAGAAGAGAGAGTGAGAGAGGAGGAGGAGGAGGAGGAGAAGAAGAAGAAGAAGATGAAGAAGAAGAAGAAGAAGAAGAAGAAGAAGAAGAAGAAGAAGAAGAAGAAGAAGAAGAATCCATCCTTCCCCCTGAAGAACCCACTGTCTAATGAAGTAGAAAATTGTACCATACAAAAAAGAGGAATTCCAGAGAATGAGAGAATGAATGCACGTATGTATATAGACACACACACATATGTATATGTACGTATGTATATGTGCATATATGTATGTGTGTATATATACGTGTATATATACTCATACATATATGCATGTATATGTACACACATGCACATGTGTGTATATGCATAGGTGTCTGTGTGTATCACTAAGGAATCATATCATAAGAAGAGAGTACAAGCTGGTGAGAATGACATACTGAGCCAATGTTCTCTATTGGTGTCATCACGATGTGAAGAGAAAATGAAGAACACATCCTACACATTGAGTAGACTCCCTGTGAGGATCTAATGGAAGGACAGAGAAAAAAAAATTCCATAGGACTGACGAATTAATGAAATCATAGATTCATCTGAGTATATAAATGAGAACCCAGGAGGTCGTGATTTATCTAAAATCAGTTACTCAATGACAGAGCCAGGTCTGCTCACTCCAAGACAAATGATCTTTCCACTAGAGAATAGATAGCCCTTTATAGTAGATATAAAAACTAGACCGGAGTGGGGAACCTGTGGCCTTGATGCCACATGTGGCCCCCTAGGTCCTCAAGTGTAGCCCTTTGACTGAGTTCAATTTTACAGAACAAATACTTATATTGAGGGTTTGTTCTGTGAAATTTGGACTCAGACAAAAGGCAGAACTTGAGGACCTAGAGGACCTCAAGGCCATAGTTTACCCACCCCTGAGCTAGACCCTTAAGAAATTACATTGGTTAATATGCTGATTGGTATTAGGACCAAAGGTATTCACTGAGTTAAAATCAAATGTACTCTAGTCCATCTTGAGTTTACTAGAATAGTTTTTGTTGGATGACTGTATATTTGAACTTGTTCATTCTATCTGAAAGCCTCCTTAGAATTCCAACTTATCCAAAATTACAAACTAGTTTTGCTATAATTTTAGACACTTTGGTGACACTATTCTGTCTCACATTTAATTGATTTTTATATACCATTTCAAAATGCCACAGGACCTGCATGAAAATCCAAACTCTGCCATTTGCCATCTGTGTGACTTTGAGCAACTCACTAAATTCTCTGGCCTCTATTTGTTGATCTGTAAAATGAGGGTTTGTAATGAAATACCTCTAGTGTTTCTTCTTAGTCTAAATCTATGTCCCAAAAGGATTTATCAGTGAACTTTCTGAGTCAATAGGAACACTTTAAGGCACAGCGGATAACTCCTTCTAGGTGAATGAGTCATCTTATTTTAGAGAGGAACTTTGAAACAGCTCAACAGGATTGCACAAGCAAAACTTATTAACAAATTCCAGGCTACTGTAATGTACCTTTCATGGTCAGGCAGTTCTGTGAAGTAAATGGATGTGGACTCTTGTCAGCCGAGAAGTATTTTCATAATTCTTCTAATTTCTGTGCCCATTGTTCCCTATTAATCTTTCCAGCATTAATACGTGATAGCAGTCACCTGAATATTCATACAAATTATGATCACAAAGAATATTGCTTACCATTTCTTGAAATTGCAGTCTCTATAATGCTGTCAGAAGTTGTTGGTATAATAATTTGCCAGCAGGAATGAGTTGCAGAAATTAGAAGGAAGTTTTCGACAGTGACTTTGAGTTTCTAACCTCGTCAGGCCTCAATCTGTATGGTAAGTGTGCAGAGCTCAGTGTATTTTAATATCTGAGATCAGTATCCACTGTTAACTTGGACATCTAGAGCTAAGCATATTTAATACTTCTATGTGACTGCCTTTCTGACAGGTCTCACCATGCAATTCATTCACATTTCCTTCTGGGGAACCTCAAATTTACTCCTTGAAAAATGCCAATTTCAGCCTGCACCACCATAACAGGATAGTTATGACTAGAAATGCACATTGCCTTAGCAACTGGGTATGACAAATTCAGAAGGTAAAGTGTACAGATTGAGTAAATACTAGAGCCAAGGACAATGACTGTTTTCAGACACGATGCATTTGAATAATAAAGATTCAATTCAGTGAGTCATTGATTAAACAGATCTATGTTTGTACCCAGCTTAGTTGAGAAATAACTGTCGGTGATCTAAAAATATTGCTCTACTCCCAGTGGGAAATGACTAAATCGTAAACCCAGCTGGTGCCTGAATCACCTCCAGCTTATAACATTTCTATCCAAGAAGGGTAAGGTGCCGAGGTCTGTCAAATCAGAAA
The DNA here is from genome assembly GCF_011100635.1 of Trichosurus vulpecula. Classification (NCBI taxonomy): domain Eukaryota; kingdom Metazoa; phylum Chordata; class Mammalia; order Diprotodontia; family Phalangeridae; genus Trichosurus; species Trichosurus vulpecula. The sequence continues at coordinate 311,527,058 of NC_050573.1, read as the reverse complement.
GAAGTTAAGAAAGACAGTCTGGCCTATTAGTATTTTTTTAATTAATTTTCCTTTTTTGTTTTACTCCTGATTGTAATATAATTTACTTCATGGCAAAAGTAAATCCACCTTAGAGGAATACTGTGAAATTATAGACTCAATGGGGACTGAAATATTGGGAAACAGTAGAAAGAACACTGGCTTTCTGGTTAGAGGACAAGATTCAAATCCTAAGACTGAAGTTTGCTCCCTGAGTAACCTTGTTACCCATTTGGACTTTAGTTTCCTGAACTGTAAAATGATGGAGTTGGATTTAGATGACTTATGGGGTCCCTTTTAGCTCTAAATCTGTAATACTATGGCCTGTTTCTTAACTATGACTTAGGGGCGGTAATTCTGAAAGGGTGACCATGTCTCACAATATGCACTGTGAACATATGTTTTAGTACATACAGATAGGTAGGTCAGTGGACATTTAGGAGATCAGGGAAGTGGTGGCATAAGAGCAGGGAGATAGAAGGGGCTATCAATAGCTTTAATGAGGGCAACAACTTCTCTCTTTCCTATGGTTCCTGTAGGACTCATATAAAGACAAAGGGGAGCTTATGTATCCGTGCTAGTATTCCTAAATTGGTCCTCATACTTCATCTAGAGGTTAACCTATTGACATACTTTGGAAAAAAATACATTAGTGAAAGGTGTCCACTGTGGAAGAACCTTACAAGTCTAAAAGTCTATGTGAGTTGCTTTATTTTATGTCTATGATTGAGTTTCCTCCATTGTGTGTATGTGAAGGTCCTAAGCACTGGACCGCACAGCAGGTGACACAAAATCCCATAGCTAGAGAATGATAGAAAGCTGGGAAATAATTCTGTATCACAAATTTAATAGAGTATACATTTTTTGACAACTTTTAGCTTTTGCATAGTCAATGGCGAGACAATGGAAGATAACAGTATCATTGCAGTCAGTGTTTGTGGGACTTTGGCAACAGGTACTATATGATAGCAGTTATAACTGATTTGTAATTTGCTCTAAATAGATCCATTCCCTGACACAAATCACATTGAGTGAATATCTTCCTGCAGTCCCAATCCCTGGGAACATTTTTTCTATGGGTAAAATGAGATTGAAATGAATATGAAGGACAGCTTTGGGAAGTGAGGGAGGGATTGGGAACAAGTCATATGATGAGAACTACTGGAAAAATGAAAAAAAGAAACAAACATGAAGAAAATACTTTTATTGCTGAACCCACAGGATTATTGTGAGAAAAATGCTTGTTAATCCTTAAACCAATGCTTCTTAACCTTGTGTGTGCATGTGTGCGCGCTATTGACTCCTTTGTCAGTCTGTTGAATCATATGGACAAGGTGATTTTTTTATTTTAATGAATAAAACAAAATATATAGAATTACAAAAATCAAAATATATCCAAATAAAGTTACTTCTTTTTTAAAGTTTACAGACCACAGGTTAGGAACCCTTGTCTCATCAAGAAAGGTATTCATAAAGTTCTTAGCACAGTGCTTACAGGTCCCTAATAAATGCTTATTCCCTCTTTCTGCCTTAAAAGTCTCATTTTTTTTTCTTTCTTTCTAGATACACCCCTCCACCCTGTCTTACACGTGGGCAATTCACTTTCTTGAACAGAAGCATAAGAGTCATATGGCAAAGTGTATAGAGGTCTGGTGTTGTATTCAGAAACAGCTGAATTCAAATCCTGCTTCTTATACATAAAAGCCTTGTGACCGTAGGCAAGTCACTTAGCCTATCAGTGTTGCCAGCAATTCTTCAAAGATATGCCAGATTTTTACAGGTATTACAATGTTATATATTATAGATATGCCATGTGGGATGCCCAGGAGCAGGATGTGATCAAGGGAATCAAGGATAAAGACAGTACATGTTTATCACCACCCATACCCCACAGTGAAATCATCTACAATCCTTTCTAGCTTATATTATTTTCTGTTTTCTATTGTTGCAACTTCTCCTTCATTCTAGACCTCTTACATTGCTTCTCTTATGATGCAATGTGTGATGTATTGAGTGAACAGCTGACTTTGGAGTTAAAAAGCCCTGGGTTTGAATCCTATCTCAAGTTTTTTTTTTTTTTGATTATCGATATGATCCTGGGTCAAATTTCTTCATCTGAAAAAATGAGTAGGTTGGACTCAATATCTTCACTTTGAAATCATAGTTCATGGTCACTGAAACCTAACTCTTTCCTGATACCAGATTAATTCTATTGACTTCCTCTCCAAGGCTTTCTCCTCTTACATTTCTTGATATATTATTAGAGTTGGCATACTTTTTACTTGCCACCATCACTTTAAGACATCTTACTGACACTACTTCTCAGCATCCAACTCATATCCTTTAAAAGTACCTCTATTTTGTCCAGATCCTTATTGTTACTAGCCATGGACCTCCGGATTATTCTTTCCCCAATAAACCCCAATAATCTTTTCACTTCAGTCTTTTTCCACTTTCAATGCCCTGATTTCAAAGTTCCTCAAATCCCTCTATTCCCCTTATTTCTGTCTCTAGTCAATTTTGACCACATACAGAAGTGGTAGGTTAGTATCTTCCCTGTTCCTCTCCTCCCCTTCCATAGTCTCTTACACTTAAATGAATTTTCCCCAATTGTCAGAATTCCTAGCTATAGATCTTATACTGAGTTATGCTGTCAAGTTCTCTACTTTATCTTTTGTAACATATAGTGTTCCATATATTGCAGTGATCTCCATGGTGGTCTCTTCTTGCTTAATATTTATATTTCTATATGAAGGCAAAATGTGCAAATGTCGTATCAAATAATGGTTCTTATTGCCTTTACAATGATATTAGAACCAATACTTTCAACTTCTTCATTTCCATGTTTCAGGAGAACCTGGGAACAATCTTTTTATTTCAACACAATTTCTTTATATCTTCTGGCCTCATTTATAGAATGAATGTTGATATGGATATTGCTCAATTCTTCCAGTGGATTGTCAACTCATTGGCCATTGAATAAATACCACACAGGAAGAATACCAACAAATGTTCTTTCATTTTCTTTTTTGTTAGACAGCTTAAGAACTGTGATTCTCACCATCTTTCATGATTTTTTTTTCTACCACCATTACTGTAAAAAGCAGAATGGGCAGAAGAAAATGGAGGGCCATTTCAAATTTTAAAAATTTATCACCCAGTGGCCAAACTTCTGGTTATGCCCTGCTCCACAGTAAACTAGGTCCTTGGACTACAGACATATGACCAATTTCCTGGTTTTTATTTAAGGACTTTTCAGCTTCATAGAACTTTGCAGAGTTTGCATTATCCTGGCCTAGCCTGTAACACTGCAGAGTCACTTCAATACCACAATGAGGCAACAGAGTAGATTTTTAGTGGAAGTAAAATTGTAACTTCAAGAATTTAGGGGAACATTCTGATCATCCAGAATGGGTTAGCTTTCTAGGAATCAGCCATCTGATTATTTAAGGAGGGATTAGTGAATTAATTAGTGGGTCATGGATTTGTCTTTTAGTTCAACCCCTAACTAGCCATATGTCCTTGTGTAAATCATTTTGCCTCTTAGGTCTTGAGTTCCTCATCTGTAATATATCTATATCTAAATCTATCTATATCTAGTTATTTCTACCTAAAGAGAATGTTGATATGGATATTGCTCATTTCTCCCAGTGACTTGTCAACTCACTGGTTTTTGAATAAATACCACATAGGAAGAGTGCCAACAAATGTTCTTTTATTTTCTTTTTTGGTTGATAGCTTGAGAACTGTGATTCTTACCACTTTCATATACACATATATAAACATCTCTTTGTGTCATGTAATGATCTCTGGATTTAGCTACAGAAAACAAGGGTTCAAATCTTAGCTCTTCTATTTACTACTTTTTGAAACCTTATAAAAAATCCCTTAATCACTATTGGCTTCAGGGTTCTTCATCTGTAAACTGAGGGTTTTGCTCTCCAAGGTCCTTTAGAACAGTGGTTTCAAACTAAAATAGAATCAGGAACCACTAAACTATTTTAAGGATGCCTTTAGGCTGCATAATAACTTATAAAACCACATATTTTCTCTGTCCATTTTGTTTTTATTTATTTTCTTATTTATTTCCCAATTACATAAGTTTCTTGAGGGCAGGGACTTTCTTTTGACTCTTTTTGTATCCCAGGCACTTTGCATAATCCTGGCACATAGTAGGTGCTTAGTAAATGTGTATCAATTGATCACTCAGCTCTCACTTTGGAGTGGCCAGTGGGCATACTGTCTGACATCTTTGCTTTAAAGAAATATTTACAGGTATTACTATATGCGGTATATGATTGTGATGGAATACTACTATGCTATAAGAAATGATGAGCTCAGTGATTTTAGAAATACATTAGAAAGACTTGCAAATATAGTGAAAAGTAAAATGAGCAAAACTAAGAGGACATTGTATACATTAATAGCAATATTGTTTTGGGAATGACTTTGAGAAAATAAGTTAATAAATACCCAAATTAACTATAAAGGACATATGAAGAAAGACATCATCTGCAACCAGAGAAAGAACTGATAAATAGAAGTATATATGGAACAATTTTATATACATATACCTATTTGGGTCTAATGATAGCCATTTCTAGGACAGGGTGGAGAAAGTGGGTATAGAAGAACAAAATGAAAAAAAAAGAAATTTGCAGGATAACTTTGTTACATATATGAAAAGAACAGCAAGATGTGCATAGGAAATTTGCAGTTTCCTGGACAATCATCTCTTTTTTATTATACTACGTTATAAAAATTCTTGTTTTATTTCATAAATTAACTTTTAAAAAGGCAAAAAAGGAACATATACTGGAAATTTTATATTTTATAAGCCCAGTACTTCATGTAGAAAAACAGAAGACAACAAAGGTGTCCTAGAATTTCATACTCACTCTGAAGAGTTCCTAGATTCCACCTGCTAGAAACTACCAGCTCAGTGAAATGCATAGGATCCATTTCAATTCAATCAACACTGGTATTGTGCTAGGTCCTAAATAAAGAAGAAACGAAGAAAGATGATGAAGTTCTCACTTTCAAAGAACCTACTGTCTAGGAGACAAAAGACACATACATCAATAAATAGCAGTAATGCCAGTCAGAAAGTACTAAGTATAAAGAAATGTCCCAAGTGCTTTGTGAAATTTGAAAAAAGAGATCCCTTTCTATTGGAGCAAATGGGGAGGTGACCCCTGAGCTGCTCCTTGGAAGAAGTATTCATTCAACTGGCAGAGAACACAATTTAGGAAGAACACAGTTGTTTTTTAAATTTTGTTTTTGCATTAGAACTGCAACTCTCAGTGTTGAAAGCCCCTCTATCAATGCAAATAAGGAGCTACTCAGAAATTATCGTCTTCGAAAGTTGCCGGGGGTGGGGAGGCACTGACAGGTTATACACCATGCACACCACCTGTGTATGTCAAAGTTTGGATCAAAACACAGGTGATCCTGATTCCCAGGATGACTCGGTCTCTAGCTACCATGGAACAGTCCCATAAACAGTTACATCCAGTTATATTTTGAAGTGGAGAGTTTAAATAGTCTAATATTCTAAAAACAGCTCTGAGCCGAAGTAGGACCCATCTGTTTTAGTACGTTGCCATTTGCAAAAAGCTGTGAAAGCTATAGAAGAAAGGTACTCTATATGACAAGGATGAAATATTATACCAGGTATGGATTATTTTATCCCCAATCAATAAAGCTGTTCTTTTTTGTGCTAGTGCATGGGAATCTCAAAGTAAAACTGACCTGAAATAAAAATGAAACAGACTAACCTATTTCTGTTGACTGAGATAATTAAAGCACAAAATTGACCCACGAGCATAAATGATGAGAAGAAAATGGGTTTTAAAGATTTTTTCCATTTGAAAGTATAACTTATTTCTACAGTGTCTCCTCATCTCCACCCCAATGCACCATTTCTGTGTTTTTGTTTTGTTTCGTTTATCTGTTGCCCAGGCTAGATGCCCAAATTGTCCCTGTTTCTTATTTTCCATTTCCAATCAGTCACTAAATATTATTAATTCCCCCCTCATACCTTCACATCCATCCTTCCTTCTGTCTGCTGCTACAATACTAATTTTGGACCTTATTTTCCGGAGTATGGCAATATACTCCTATTCTTGCTGCTTCTCATCTCTCCCTTCCCTGAACCATCCTGGATTACACTGCTTGATGCAGCATCTTAAAATTGCAGTTATCATATAATTTCTCTGCTCAAAAAATCCCTGTTTTCTCCCTATAGCCTGTAGGAAAAAGCTAAGATTCATTGACATTGTGTTTAAGGCTGTCCAGAATGTGTAACTCAACTTACCTCACAACCTTTCTAAATTTGAATTCCTTTAAACCTGGCAAACCTGTCTCAATATGAACCTCCAACTAAAATGTGGAGTTTCTGGCCTTTGGGCTTTGGTGCACTCCATTCCTACTACTTGAAATACATACTTAAAGTCTTGTCTTCTCCTCCCCCATCAAGGTCTTGTGTAAATCCCATGTCTTTGCAAAGTGACCAGTAGATAGCATAGTAACTGGAACACAACATGTGTTTTTTTAAATTTTTGTCGACTGACTGAGTGACCCCTTCCACGATGTCTTCCCTGAAAATCCCAGATAAAAGTGTCATCTTCCTCCACTTCAACCCTGTAGAAATTACTGTTAATAAACCTCATATAACTGAAACATAACATTTGCTATGTGAATCTGTGAGGCATGGGTTTTTTAATGTCTATATATCTTAGCTTCCTATTACAATTTCTATTACAGTCACTCCAAATAGAGTTGTCGTTGCTTTAATTTACATGTCCAAGATTTTGAAAACGTTACTCTCTAATTTGTATAGACCTTGTTAAGAATACCAGTATGACTCCTTTGTTTTGATAGTACTAGGTATTAAAAGGTGCTAAATAGTTGGTGTTCATAACTAACACTTCAATCTACTTCAAGATTTATGTCAACCAGATACACAGAGATAATATGAATGATTAACTCAAAGTAACATGAGTAAATTTATTTATAAATTGGTAATATGAAATAATTAAAAAGTAATACGAAAATATAATACACAGGTATAGATATCAACTTAATGCCAATATTATCTAATAGACTTTATATTAAGGTGATTATTTGTGAAACATTTAAAAATACAAATATGTAAATTATATTTTTTTTATTATGAATCACTCCCAATTGATAAATGTTCAAAGAATAGCAACAGTCAGTTTTCAGATGAAGAAATTAAAGCTATCTGTAGTCATATGAAAAAATGCTTTAAATTACTATTGATTAGAGAAATGCAAATCAAAACAACTCTGAGGTACCACATCACACCTATCAGATTGGCTAACATGATAAAATATAAAATCATAAATGCTGGAAGAGATGTGGGAAAATTGGAACACTAGTGCATTGTTGATAGAGTTGTGAACTGATCCAACCGTTCTGGAGAGCAATTTGGAACTATGCACAGAGGGCTATAAACATGTACATAACCTTTGACCCAGCAATACCACTTCTAGGGCTGTATCCCAAAGAGATCATAAAAATGGGAAAATGACCCACATATACAAAAACATTTATAGTAGCTTTTTGTGGTAGCCAAGAATTGGAAATTGAGGGGATATCTGTCAATTGGATAATGGCTGAACAAGTTGTGGTATATGAATGTAATGGAATACTATTGTGCTAAAATAAATGATGAGCAGCCAAACTTCAGAAAAACCTGGAAAGACTTAAAAGAACTGATGCTGAGTGAAGTGGGCAGAACCAGGAGAACATTGCACACAGTAACAGCCACATTATGCTTTGCCTAACTTTGATAGACTTATTTCTTCTTAGCAATGCAATTATCTAAGAGAACTCCAAAGGCTCATGATAGAAAATACAGTCCACATTCAGAAAAAGAACTATGGAGTCTGAATGCAGAGTGAAGCATATTATTTGCTCTCTCTCTCTCTCTCTCTCTCTCTCTCTCTCTCTCTCCCCCTTTCTTTCTTCTTTCATGTGTTTTCTCCCATGGGTTTTAATTCTTCTTTACAAGAAGACTAATTAGATAATAGGTCTAATATGAATGTATATTTTGTTCCTATATCAATTTATGTGCTGTCTTGAGGAGTGGGGAGGGGAGAGATGGGGAGAAAATTTGCAACTCAAAATCTTATGGAGGTGGGTGTTAAAAAATAAATTAAGAAAGCTAAAAAATAATTGTAAATTACAAAATATAATTACTGTTTTTACAAAACATGCCCATGTATATTATCTTATGCAAGCTTGCTAAACCCCTAAAAGATAGACAAGATAGATATATTATTTATAGATATTATTTACAGCCTTCTTCACAGCTGAGGAAAAAGAGATTTATAAAGATTGAGGGATTCTTCCAAGACTACATGACTAGTGAGCGTGGCAGTATCAGAATTAGAACCCAGTTTCTAGATTTCCAGTTCATTTACCAATAAGGAGAAATGGATTCTAACCCTGGTTATCCCACTCATCATAAAAGAGCATCTAGGTGGCACAGTAGACCTGAAGTGAGGAAGATCTGAGTTCAAATGGGACACTAGACACTCCATAGCAGTGCAGCTCTGGGCAAATCACTTAATCTCTATTTACTTTAGTTTCTTCATCTGTAAATGAGGATAATAATAGCACCTATCTACCAGAGTTGCTGTGAGAATGAAATGAGATAATGCTTGTAAAGTGGCTTAGCATAGTTCCTGGCACATAGTAAATGCTATTTCAGTGTTATCTGTTATTATTAGACTGTTGGCTCTCCTACTTATTAGGGACTAGGCCATTTCTCTTCTTTAATACCAGCACCTATCAACACATCTATCATATAGTGTGTATGTAATAAATGTCTATTGATGGATTGGTTAGCTAAATGATACTAGTTCTATGCTCCTGGAACATGTCACTAAACCTCTCTTGTTTCTCTGTCTACCTGTCTATAAAATTGACATATTGGGTAGATTATCTGAAGGTTCCTTCTAGCTCTAACTTCTAAACTCCTATGAATGCTTTTAAAATACATATCCATATATTTAGGTCAGAATTATGCTCACTGTAGACTGTAATGATGTTTTTTTTTCTTAAAGGAGGAAAGGAAAGGAATAAGAATTTACGAAGCATCTACTGTGTGCTAGATGCTTTATAAATATCTTCTCCATTGATTCTAATAACAATCCTTTGAGGAAGGTATTGTCATTATTTCCATTTTCCAAGGAAATAAAGTCAAGTAGAAGTCAACTGACTTGCCTGGGGTCACAAGGCAGTATCTGAGGTCCGACTTGAACTCAGGTCTTCCCCACTCCAGGCCCAGCTTTATCTGCTACACCAGCTCTCTGACCCATCACTTTATTCTTTTCTAGGCTCTATTATAAACCTCTTCTTTCCTCGAAGCTTGTCAGTTTACTTCTTGTGGATCATATAGTGGGAAGAGAGAGAGAGAGAGAGAGAGAGAGAGAGAGAGAGAGAGAGAGAGCATATGTTTGGTGTTTATGTGCCAGTAATTGTGCTAAGTGCTGAGAATGAAAATACAAGTGGTAAATATGGTTCTTATACACAAAAAAGTTTACATTCTGATCAGGGAAGATAATACATAAAGGGGAGCTAGGAAATGGTTAGGCAGTAAATATACTACAACAAAGATTCACAAATGAAAACCAGTAAGTGACGTGGGGAACCAGTTCCAGGCAAAATAAGGTAAAAATGTACCTATCAGAGCACAGAAGATAGCTTAGTGTTTTTGTTCCATATTGCTACTTAACACGCATTTCAATTCCCCAATGCTGAATATTGTTCTGTCCTTGCTTGTTGGAATAATATTCTTATTGATTGAGAAAACTGATTCAATGACTTCAAAGGAAGAACTCTGCCTTCTTTTGAACTGTTTGTTATTGTAGTCCCTCTTGTTCTACCTGTTATTCCCATAGGAATTTGTGTTGAAATAGCTGTTCCTTTTAATAAAAATTTAAATATGGTAGTGTTTTCATAACTTCCAAGTCATCAAATTGGGAATTCCTGCTAGATTCCTGTCTAGATATTCAATTGTTCACTGCCTTGAAAGAACCACCCAAGTAACAGTCTCCAAACAGTAAATATTTAATAGGGGCAAAAATGAATAATAAAGTTATCAAAATAATATTAGTTATAATACTTGATGAATACAATTTGATTTCACTCTCCAACTCCTTCCTGAAATTGTACATAACAGAAATATGATCTAAACTCATGATTTTAAGAAAGAAAATTGCAAGTTATTTCTGCAATATGTTCTTGGGTGGTCCATGGGGTTAAAGTCTTCTGTGAAGAGCCAACTCAACACCTAGGATTGCCTATTTGCCCTGAGACTATTCCCTGTGTCCAATATAAAATCTCTTGCCTTTTTCATGTGTCTCCCAACTGAGTCTTAACTTGGTTTGCCAGAGGCTGTACTCATATCTTCCCTAATTGGTTCAAACTTATTCATTTTCCTTCTTGTTGGGACAACAACAACAACAAAAGACAACCAAAAAACCCACAACTTTCTTTGGCCATCTCACTAAAAGGTAGATGAAGTAGGTCCTCTTTAGCCTTGATGAAAAAAGGAAACTCTTTCTCTGCCCTCATCCCCATTCTTAACCCCATTCATGCCAAAGAGAGAGAGATTGCCTCAGTTCAGACAATATAGTATTGTGGTTTCTACTTATACCCACCATCAATCCTACCTATCCTTCCTTTGCTCTTGACCTCAGAATTTACCCTAAAATTAACTTGTTCTGAATTTTAGCTTTTCAGGTACTCGTAAGAGACTATGGAATTCTTTTGAATTCGTTTTAGTGACCTGCTCTTGCTTCCATATTCTGTGTATGCTATTGAACCCAATTAAATTCAAGGATGCAATAGTAGATGGATGTAAGTTAGAGTGAATTTTAGAGTTTTATTCCTCCGATTTAACAGCAGAAGGCCCTGTGGGGACTAAGGATAGAGAACATCATATGTCTAGGTATAGGTTTGTTTTTTTCCCCCAAGCTACAGAGTGCCCCTACTGACTCCTGATTAACTTGTTGAAAAAAATACAGACTCAAAATAATTACTATTCCTCTTTGTAAGTACAACAAGCTTTCTCTAGATCCTTTCCCTTATTGCTAAAACAAGTTTTAAAAAAAGGTTGACATAAAATTTTTCAAGATTATACCTGACACACATGACTCCATTGTGCTTTCTAATATATTCCTCAGTTTGCATAATGTCTAAATATGTAGCTTTTAGGCTACAGAATTCCATCCCTTTAATTTAAAGAAAACATATATTACACGAAGATTGTTATTGAATTTTGCATAAGAAGATATATCTATGTATATGGAACCAGGTATTGTTTCCCAAATAAAAAGATTTATTGAAAAAACATAGCTAAACTGCCTTGTTGAAAAAAATGCAACAAGACAGATTGAGGTTTTACTGCCACATTATAAACCCCTGAAAATCAAGGTTTAATGGAAAATTGATCAGCCTTTTCCTGTGACAGAATGGAACAAACATGAACTACTACAATATTATTTTAATCTGTTGCCTTTTTCTGAAAGGGGGAAAAAGCCCTTACAAATCACAACATTGTTCAAATCTTAAGTCACTAGAAATTGCATAGTTTGATTGTTTAAAGAAAGCAGGTACAACTGATAGAGTGAATATATTTGCTCTTAATGGGAATATTGTGAAGGTTAATGAAATCAAAGCAACCTTGAAGGAAAGTAGGTGATGGATAATGTACCAAACTGTATTTTGTATTAATATTGGAAGACAGTGGCCTGATTCATTTCTGTTTATTCCAACATTCAAACCAAGTGAAACTCCTGGGAATTATTAGAGAGACAAATTAAAACAACAGATGGACTTGCAGTTGCATGCATAAGAATATCTTTTCAGAAAGCCTCCTGACAATTTCATAGATTCTAAGGTATTCTATTTAATTTCAAATAAAGAACATTGCCTTCTCCCCCCCCCCACTTAGCTGTCAATCTCACAAGGCCCCAAAGAAAATTATTTCAAAACATCATGAAAGTATTTTTCCTTAGTCTTTTGTAGAATACATCTTATAAAATAGATATGATTCACTTTTTAATGGTAGAAAAAAAGGATGAAATACAGGTGAATTCTGGTATACTAAAGTAGGCATCTGCATTTAGTATTATATGAGAGGAATTATTTTTATGGAGAATACTTGCTAGTATATATTAAGGAGAAAGTATCATTTTCCCCTAGATTATTCTCCCTGGTGAGTAAAGAGCTATATATTTCTCTGCCTGTAAATTACTGAATTAAATCCAAGTCATTTAAGCTTTGGCAGCATCAGCACCTGGCCTTGTGAAGGATTTGGGGTCTAATGACACCATTCTGTTAAGACTGACAATGCTTAAGATTTTGGTGGGCAGGGAACCACTGAAGTGTGCCTGAGTTGTCTTCTTCGGAGAAGTTTAGCTATGATTAGGGGAAGGAAGCCCAAATGCCAGACCTTTAGAAAAGAATTAATTCTTCTACTATGGAGACTCATAAGAAAATGGTCATTTTTTCACAATATATTTTATAAAAGCAATTTAAAACAGTGAAAGATTATGAAGTAAACTACTCTATGCTTCTCCAAAGACTATGAAGTAAACTGCTCTATGCTTTTCCCAAGGCTATGTTTTTTTTTTAAGAATGGATAAATTAAATACAAAGATCCCCAAGTCAAATAATAATGATAACACATTTGTAATAATAAAAATCATGCTGATAAAATACTTTACTTGTAGTTTTTCCCTCAATGAGTAATTACTGGCAGATGATGTACCCAAATATGGGCTACAAACACTGTTCCTTTTATGCTATTTATTCACCCTATTTACTCACATCCTCAATATTATAAGAGTATTCAGCTCCTTGCCAATATTATAGATTTCAGCGTCTAGTTCTCCTCTTACTTCTGAGTCTTTCTTCCCAGAGTGAAGAAAGATAAGACTATATGTATAATATTACACAATGTTCTATACATGATATATAATATTACAATGTAATATCATATATAATGTGTGTATACATATGTGTGTGTATATATATAATGTGTATGTGTGTGTGTATATATATATATATATATATATGCTTGTATGCATGTATGTATGTATGGAGAATCACAAAATGTTAGCACTGGAAGGAGGCTTAATAATCAACTTTCATATCCTTTCATTTTGTAGATGAATAAACTTGGGGACAGAGAAGTTAGGACTTGCACAAGGTCCCATCTCATATGTAGAAGATGAAATATTAGGATTTGAACCCAGGTCTCCTCTCAGTCCTGTACATTTTCCACCATATTACTGTCTTTGAAACTTGAACCAAATGGGAATAATGTAGTAAAATGTAATCAAAATTAATGGCTCCAAAATGGAGTGATTATGCTCAAGCAGGCATGACATGACTGCTGGGAAACTGTGGTAGGAATACAACCTGAGGTGAATGATAAGGATTGCTTCCTACCTGAGCTAAACATAAAACATAGTAAGATTTTCAATAATGTATCTAAAATATATTAAACTGTGCATTCAGTTCAAATTTGATCGGATAGTTTCTATAAGTTTAAGTTGCAGATAATATTATCTTTTTCTTCTTCCTTGGCCTAGGAAAAGAATAGGATGATTTTGCAAGCTTATTTCCAAATCTGCATATAGTTATTTTACTTATCAATTTGAAATGTATCCACTGTTGTGTATGTATTTCCTACAACCATGCATACGTTTGCTACACAACAGCTTTACTAAAAGTGATTTCTCTGTTATAGACCATAGATTTTACTGCTGACTTCTTTCTTGACACTTCTATGCCAATTTAGTGATTGAAAAGTACTTTACTCACAACAACCCTATGAAGTAGTTAGTATAAGTACTGCCCCATTTTTCAGATGAACAAACCGAAAAGCTAAGGATTTTAATGACTAATTTGCCCACAGCCACACAGCTAATAGCTTGAGGTAGCTATTTAAGCAAAGTCTCCTTGACTCCAGATTCAGCTCTTTTATTAAAAAGAAGTCTCTTCTAAAAGCCTATAGTGAACAAGAAGGAGTAGAGGAGATAGGAGATAGGAGACGACAGCAAATCCCTCCATCCCTCTCTCTCTCTCTCTCTCTCTCTCTCTCTCTCTCTCTCTCTCTCTCTCTCTCCCTCTTTCTCTCTCCAATCCCTACCATGCCACTCAAAGACCAAAACCAAAAACTTGTTCTATATATCAACATCAAACAGATATTATTGGTGCTTCAGAGGCAGAACAGGGGAGTACAAAACCACACCGAACTCAAAAAATGTAACCTAGCTTAGCGTCTTACCACTTTTCCTATGCGACCAAAGGCAAATCACTTAACCTCTCTGAGATTTAGGTTCCTTATCCATAAAATGGGAGTAAAATGCCAGAATTTCTTGTCAAAAAGGATTGCTTTGAGGCTCAAGTGAAATAATATATGTAAAGCATTTTGGAAATCTTAAATTTCATTGTGTATGTCTGCTTTTCTTATCAATTCATTCAACAGATAATTATAAATTACCTACAATACAGGAGGAACTGCAATGTGGCCCTTGCCTTTGTGAATGTAGAAGAGAAGGCTAGACATGCAGACACAATTAAAATATGAAATAGAATGGAAATATGAAGTATGTGGTATAAGAAACTACGGGAGTTCAAAGAATGGAGAGATTAAATTACTGTGGTGGGAGAAATCAGAAAAGGGTTCAGGGAGAAGTTAACCTGCAGAGGAAAAAAAGAACCAATCCTTTTTGAATATGCTCCCTTATGGTAAGCAGGGATAGATCTTTGACATTGAGGAGTAGATTGTGTTCTGAGAGAGGTAGAGAGAGAAATATTGTTTTGAGATTGTCACAAAATGTTGTTTTGGTAATTTATTTTTCTAAGTATATTATTTATCAGTGTAAATGAAGATAGCATCAACTATTCACCTGCATTCTAGTTATCATTTCTTAACTTGTGTCTCATTCTATATATAAATAGAGATGCTTGCTCAATAGCTTGAAGGGAAAAGGGGAACAGAAAGCAGATGTTATGATTTCTTTTCTAATGTCCTGGTCATCACTTCCTTGAATGTCACTGAGACAACCAATATGATGAGGCATGTCAGACAGGAGTGTCTGAGGCAAACAAGGTAAACAGGATGCATAGGCAATGATGGGGTGGGAGAGAAGTCCAAAACTTTGGAGAGCTTTATTTAGAAATCCCCTTCCCAAAACACTTCTTTGGTCCTCTAGATGATATTGAGGTCAGGCCATGTTGCAGTAGAACACAAGGTGCCTTTTCTTTAAATCTTGGAGAGGAAATTTCTCAATAAATGTGTCCCATGGTCACAGTAAGTAGGCTAGAAGGGAGTCCCAAGGAAAAGTCTGAAGCTAGTGTTCTCCAGGGCAACAGAACACAGACATTGAGCCTTCTTTATACCCCCCTAGCCTATCTGGTTGCTAGGGAATTTGCTGCAAGAGTTTTACCTAAACTTAGTATGCCTTTTCACATCACTGAGCCACTTTCCCCCTCGGTATCCCATGGGAGGGAAGCAATAAGAAGAAGCTTCCCAAACAAGGTGTCCCCTGCATTAAGGGAATCTCCAAAAACCAGAGTTGAGCCCTCTTATAACCCCAAGAGGTTAGGGGACCTTCAACACAAAAAAAGAAATCTTAGCTAAAATAAATCTGAGGCAATGAAGACAGTGCCATACAGAGTCACCAGAAATGATGAGTTCATGGTGCACCCCAAGAATGTTGGGGTGCCACCGGAAATGGTAGATGGATGGGTTCTAGTTTCCTGAAGAATTCACTCAGTTTCTAAGTTAAAGAAAGGCGTTTATTAGGGTGACACACCCAAATGGACCCTGCTTGCACATGGAGGACAGAGCAACTGGCCAGGTCAAAGGTATGGTTTAAATACTGTTTTACAGAATGGGGGAAGGGGAGCAAGAGAATGGGAGGAGGGGCAAGGAAGGTTCTGGAATGCCTGGAATATCAGGTAGTGGGGGGATGCATCTGTCATATAGATTAGCAAAGAGAACAGGAAAGGGGAGGCCAAGAGTTGTTCTGGAATGTCAAGTAATTAGGGTACTTTGTGAAAGCAGACAGGTAAGTGCATGCACTTACTTAAGGGGGCTTCAATGCAGTCTTCTTTAATCACTTTTCTGGCTAGTCACTTCCTACATCTTATCTCATATCTCACATCCTGCATTCCGTTTGCTCTGTCTGCCTCTGCCTTGAACATTCCTGTCTACCTCACCTCATCATACATCTGTGAGGTAGAAGAAGCACAGAATTTTTGCAGGTTATCCCCAACATCCAAATAAGTGAGCCTAAATAAGAAGCCTTGGCTCTTGATGAGAACCCAGGGTTCCTTCCCCCTTTTTCCCTTCTGGAAGGATTGCCAGATTTTTAAAACTTGTTTTATTTCTTCATTTGCCTTTTATGTTTCCCTGTATTGTAAATGTCCAGTCATTACAAGCTCCTTGATAACTGAGACTGTTTTTCATTTTATCATTACTTCCCAGTGTGTGGCAAAGGAGCTACAGGGCTGACCTTGACATCAGAAAGAAGTAAGTTTGAATGGTGTCTCTGTCATGTCCTATATTTGTGACCCCTGTAAGAATACAGCTTCTAGATGAGTTACTGCTCTGCACAAGCAGAGAAGATTTCCACATTAGAAGATTCCCCCAGGATGATGAAATTAGAGATGCAAAAATCCATTCCTCAGCTCCCCAACACGGAACCTATGAGCTCTCCTAAAATGAGTGAGATATGTAAGGAGATATGTCAAGAGAGCTCCCAATCTCACTCAAAGGGAAATCCCCCAAATTTCCTAGGAAGGAAGGCTAGAAATCGGGGACCTGTTGAGGAAGCCAGCTTTCCCTATATGTATTCAAGAGGTCTTTGTTCTTTCACCTCCCACGGATGGTCCCAAAGAGAGCCTGAAACAACTAGTGTTGTGAGAAATGAATATTTCTCACTTATATTTAATAACTAATTATTGTGTTTACTCAGACAGATCTGCAGAAGTGTTAATTCTCGCTTTTATCAAGAAAGATAATATAGAAATTGATGTCCCTTTTAGATTTGAGCAATCTAAGTCACATACTCCAAGAGCTTCATTTTAACATAGCTCACACCTCCCACTGTGTTAACCAATCCAAGTTGATTTTTAGCCCTCAAAAACTCCTACTCTTCTAAGGGCTCATAAACTGTGACCCCACCGCCATTAGGGGCCTTTGGCCTAAGACAGAAGGCCAAGTGACCATCCTTGTATTAATAATGAACTGGCCTTATTAATAAAATGATTAAATTACCCAGAAACTATGTCTCTCAAACCTCTTTAATCATCACAGGCTCTTAAAGAAGGAATGGAGAATGTCTCTCTTTTCCAATAGATGTCACACCAACTCTAGCTTTTATGCAGTCACCTAAGATCAAGTCAGAACCTTCTCTACCAATTAGGAGAGTCCTATGAAAAATGTTTCAGGCTTTGCTAGAAATCCGAGTTACATTCATGTGAGCAAAGCGAACAAAATTAATCAATACCAGTACTGGGAGCACCAAAGCACTATCTTGGTTGAACTGATATATCTCACTTATAATAGGAGACCTCATTCATTCTGCATATATATATATATATATATATATATATATATATATATATATATATATATATATAACTTCTCTGATTTCTATTTGTAATCTACTTGGATAAGTGAATTTACATGCTATCAAGATAAGTGAATTGGATAAGTGAATTTACATGCTATCCAATATCTATAATGATTTTTTTTCTTTACTGAGTTTGGCAAGAAGGGCCCAAGCCAGCTGGTAGAAATTTAAGAGACAGTGGCCCAGGAAAGTGTTTTATTGGTTGTTGTTTTTCTGAACCTGTTGTGTCCCCTAGACTGGCAACATTAGGGGACAAGATAGATATAATTTCAATCTGGTGTTCCTTTCACAAAGGAGAAGTAAACAGACAGCTTCATTGTCTCTGCTGCTATTCCCTTCAAGGCAGGAATCAGTCTCCCTTGAAGAGAGTGGGTAATATTCTACAGATGCTTCTCCTTGAGCCACCTGTCTATGTTTTGGCATACCTTGTGGACTTATAAAATATAAATTTGTAATTCACAGCTTACATGAACTCTGTTGAAAAATGCATACGCTGAGAAAATTGTGAAATTTTTCTTTCTAATCATCATCATAGAGAAGAAATCAAAACTGGTAACAAGCATTGCTAGACCTGTTTTAGTCATTTTGAAATGTTTTGGAACATTTTGAATCTTTCTTCTTCTCTCCCCAGCCCTCATTCCTGATAGTATTTTTGTTCATACATTGTTGGGTGTCTCAAAACATGTTTATTGAGGGCCTTCTATATACCAGGCATTGTGTTAAGTGCTGATGATTCAAAAAGAGGCAAGATAGAAGAAGAGAACCCAATCTTCTTTTTCCTATCTAGAATCTACTTGTTTGAGCATATGCATCAAGAAATCTCAGGAATATGTACCATGTGTAAATAGCTTATGGAAGGGGTATTTGGAAGAATGAAATATGTAGAAGTGTTAGAGTACCTGTATAACTTCACTACCTTTTTAAAAAATATCATTAGAAAAATCTGAGGAAAAAACCATCAGTTGACCATATGTAAATAACTTTTAAGAATTAAGAGAGCTGGGGCAGAGCCAAGATGGCAACTGGAAAACAGGGACTCATGTAAGTTCTCCCCCAAATTCCTCCAAACACCTGTAAAAATGGCTCGGAACAAATTCTGGAGCTACAGAACCCATGAAATAACAGAGAAAAACAAGTATCCAGCTCCAGATGGCCTGTATGGTCACTAGGAAGGGACAATTGCACTGTGCTGGGAGCAGAGTGCAGCCCAGCATGGGCCGTGCCAGGACAGACCAAACTGGGGGTTGGACAGAGCAGGCCTTATGGCCATGAATCAGTGAGCTGTACCAGTTACCTGACTTCTCAATCCAAAAACACCAAAGACCACAGAGTAGGTCAGTGGGAAAACTGCTGGACATGGGTGAAAGAAGTGCGCAGTCTAGGCCCAGCACCAGGGGCAGAGGAGGTAGCTGCAGAGGCAGTAGCAGGAAGCTCCTGCAGCTTCTTCCAGAGCTCCAGCTGTGGCTGCCTCTGGCCCCAGGCTCACAGGGTGGGAGGAATCAAGTGGCAGATCAGAGCAGGAGTTCACTTTGTTGGTGCAGAGGCAGGGTTCTCTTGCTTTTCCCTGCTTGGATTTGGATCATGGTCCTGGTTGGCGATTCTTGCATGAAGAAGAGTGCTGATATGGCAGAGCTTGCAGTGACTGTGGAGTAGAAGTAGCTCTGAAAACAGCAGCACAAGGCCCCTAAAGCTTGGGAGAAAGTACTCTCTACTCTAAAAGAAGTCATACCCTGACAAAAAGCTCAAGGGTCAAGTTCTTGGTTAGGAACATGAGCAAGCAGCATAAAAGGACTCAGACTCAGACTATAGAATCTTTTTTTGGTGACAAAGAAGATCAAAACATATAGTCAGAAGAAGTCAACAATGTCACAGAGCCTGCATCAAAAGCCTCCAAGAAAAATATGAATTGGTCTCAGGCCACGGAAAAGCTCAAAAAGGATTTGGAAAAGCAAGTAAAAGAAATAGAGGAAAAATTGGGAAAGTGATGCAAGAAGATAATGAAAAACAAGTTAATGACTTGCTAAAGGAGACCTAAAAATACTGAAGAAAATAACACCTTAAAAAACAGACTAACCAAAATGGCAAAAGAGCTCCAAAAAACCGATGAGGTAAAAAACGCCTTAAAAGGCAGAATTAGCCAAATCAAAAGGATGTACAAAAGACCACTGAAGAAAATGTCTCCTTAAAAATTAGATTGGAGCAAGTGGAAGCTAATGCCTTTATGAGAAATCAAGAAACTATAAAATAGAATGAAAAGAATGAAAATAACAGAAGACAATGTGAAATATCTCACTGCAAAAACCACTGAACTAGTGAAGAGATCCAAGAGAGATAATTTAAAAATTATTGGACTACCTGAAAGCCATTATCAGAAAAAAGAGCCTAAACATAATCTTTCAAGAAATTATCAAGGAAAACTGCCTTGATATTCTAGAATCAGAGGGTAAAATAGAAATTGGAAGTATCCTCCATTCACATCTTGAAAAAGGTCCCAAAAAGAAAACTCCTAGAAATATTGTAGCCAAATTCCAGAGTTCCCAGGTCAAGGAGAAAATATTGCAAGCAGCCAGAAAGGAACAATTTGAGTATTGTGGAAACACAATCAGGATAAAACAAGATCTATCAGCTTATACATTGAGGGATCAAAGGGCTTGAAATATGATATTCTGGAGGACAAAGGAGCTAGGATTAAAACCAAGAATCACCTACCCAGAAAAACTGAGTATAATACTCCAAGGCAAAATATGGATTTTCAATAAAATAAAGGACTTTCAAGCTTTCTCGATGAGAAGACCAGAACTGAATAGAAAATTTGATACAAGAATTAAGAGAATTATGAAAAGGTAAACAGGAAAGAGAAAGCACAAGGGACTTACTGAAGTTGAACCATTTTGTTTACATTCCTACATGGAAAGATGATATTTGTAACTCATGAGACCTTTCTCACTATTAGGGTAGTTGAAGAAAATATGCATACATGTGTGTATATATACATATATATGTATACACACAGGGCACAGGGTGAGTTGAACATGAAGGGATGATATCTAAAAAAATAAAATCAAGGGTTGAGAGAAGAATATATTGGGAGAAGAAGAAACAGAGAGATAGAATGGGGTAAATTATGTCACATAAAAGCAGCAAGAAAAAGCAGTTCTATTGGAAGGGAAGAGGCAGCAGGTGAAAGGGAATGAGTGAATCTTGCTCTCATCGGATTTGACATAAGGAAGGAATAACATGCACACTCAACTGGGTATCTTACCCTACCAGAAAGTAGGAGGAAGGGGATAAGAGGTGGGGGGGGGGGTGATAGAAGGGAGGACAGATTGGGGGAAGAGGTAATCAAAATCAAACCCTGTTGCAAAGGGACAGGGTTAAGGAAGAAAAGTGAATAAAGGGAAACAGGATAGGACTGATGGAAATACAGTTAGTCTTTCACATGAATATTACGATACCTATCTGGCCTATATTGAATTGCTTGCCTTCTCAAGGAGGGTGGGTGGGGAGGGAAGAAGGGAGAGAATTTGGAACTCAAAATTCTAAAAACAAATGCTCAAAAAAAGTTGTTTTTTACATGCAAATGGGAAATAAGATACACAGGCAATGGGGTATAGAAATCTGTCTTGCCCTACAGGAAAGTAAGGGGAAAGTGGTTAAGAAGTGGGGGAGTGGAGTGACACAAGGGAGGGAAGAATGGGGAAAAGGGCAATCAGAAGCTATGCCATGTTGGATTCGTGGAGGGTAGAAATGGGGAGAAAATTTGTAACTCAAAATCTTGTGGAAATCAATGTTGAAAACTAAAAATATTAAATAACGAAAATATGAAAAAAAGACTC
The DNA here is from genome assembly GCF_011100635.1 of Trichosurus vulpecula. NCBI lineage: Eukaryota > Metazoa > Chordata > Mammalia > Diprotodontia > Phalangeridae > Trichosurus > Trichosurus vulpecula. The sequence goes on along the minus strand of NC_050573.1, from coordinate 311,505,514 downwards.
TGACAATGTAGTAGGTATTATTGCAAAGTACTGTACCATCTCACAGCTCTTTTCCCCCAGTAATTTGACAGTTTGAGAAAAGAAACAGAGATATGGAATAATAGTTTGAGGAACAGATAGGATCCAGTGAAGGTTTCATGAGGATGGTGAAGACAAGCATGCTGGTAGGTTTTAGAGAAACAATCTGTAGATAGGGAGAGGCTGAGATTGGGGAAGAGCTGATTAAAAGGGATATCTGCTGGAGAAGAGCGTGTGAAGAAGAGAGTGTGAAATAAGTCTGGCCTTAGGATGGAGAATGGCCATCTCATTATAAGATGGCTTGGCCATACATATTTCTTACACATGTGCCTCATTACTATTATAGTCTAAGCTTAAGATTACTCTTCCTATGAGTGCTGTGTGTATTTGTGGGAAGCAGTGAATCAGGTTTTTAGGACAACATTTCGTTAACTGAGCAAATACCTTTGGTAAAAAACCAATTGAGACTATTGGAAGACTGTCAATGGGGGCTACTGTATTTGGTAGTCAGGATGTGCAGTAGGAGAAGTACAGTTTTTGAGAGTTATCTCACGAACCCTGAGAGTAGTAGTTGCTGCTATCTGAGGATACAACCTGCCAATTTGAGAAAAAGCTGGGGACTGCTGCTATTATTTCTCCTCCTCCTCCTTCTCTTCCTCCTTCTTCTTCTCCTCCTCTTCCTCCTCATCATTGTCCTCCTCCTCATCCTTGTCCTCCTCCTTCTCCTTCTTCTTCCCTCACCACAGGTGGTCCCCTTCTCCACTTGGGGTGAGATATCCTCAGATGAGGGTGCTCTGTCCACAGGAGTATAATGTTTGTTGCTTCTATTTTGTAAAATATTTGGGGGTTATATTTTTAAATTTTTATTTATTTTTTCAAAAAGTTGTGGCAATTTACTTTTTTCTGTGCAATTTTCATTTATGATTTCTTGAAATATAGCTCTGAAAAATGTAGGTACTTGACTGTGCTTTTAAACCCAAATCACTCTGGCTTTCATTGAATGGCCAATAACAGTCCCCAGCAGATGGCTTAGAAGGAGGGTACAAGCTTTTGTTTTAGTCAGAAACCCTGAGGAAGAGTCTTCTCTTTCTAGATTGATATTTTTGTAATGGTAAATTCCAAATCTTTGTCTCAATTCAGCCCTCAGTTTTTTAATGGGAGTTGCCTCAGACAATCTGAGACCTGGGGAAGACCTTAATTTTGAAAGGCCAGGGTCGCTCACTGTATCCCAGGTCATAGCAGTCATCCTGACTTTTGTCTTGCCAATGGACTTTGATGACTCTGGAGGAGAGAGTACGGTTTATGACTTTACCTATCTCTGCCTCACTTCAATCTAACTCACGTGCCAGTCAAGCTATCACTTTCATGATGTCATTGTCCTCTTTGAGAATGAAGAATGAACAACAACAACAAAACAACAACATGATGTTCAAGGTAATATGTAAACTCGGCTCCTGTTGGGGAGCTGGTTGGATATCCTGGGAAGCAAGCAGAAAGTAGCAAAAGCCAATGATCTCTGAGAAGAGTCAGTTCACTTGAGGCAGAGAGATGACAAGAGGTAGATGACAGCTCAGAAGATGTTGATTCTTAAAAGTAAAGAACTGGGTTTGGGTACCAACTGAATGATCAGAGAACACACCTTAGTTCATCCAGATTTTGTTGGGCCCTTGTTCAGACAATTATGGTAGATGGAAACCAGACATGGCTCTTGGACAACCTATTATTTCAATTTTGGCCATTTCAATAGCTATCCTGGGCCAATCATTCATTCAGGATTGGGACTGCAGATAGTGAATCTCTCTGTGATGACAGTTTTCCTCAGCAATCCACATGTTCAGGAGGACACATTAGAAGTATCAGGTCAATTCTACCAAAGTTGAGTCTTTATTAGGATGCTATGTTGTTCATTCTTTGTTTTTCCAAAAGGACCAATGATATGATGGGGTGATGTCTTGTCTGGTGCATGAATTAGATTTAAGTGAGGCAGAGCTGCACAACGTCATTAACCTCACTCTCTCTTGCAAAGTCATCAAAGTCCAAAGGCAGGACAAAAGTCAAAACAGCTAGTGATGACCCGGGAAGCAGTGGATGACTTTGTCATTTTTGATGTCTGACGAACCTCTCAGCACTCTACAACTCCAATTTTAGTGGCCTTGATGATCACTGGAATAAATTGTAGTTATCCACCCATTCTGCCAGAGGAAACCTTCAGACACTACTTCAAGACACTGATAATACTGAAAAATGACTTGACGTCAGAAACATGTGGGGTGTGGACAAGTGACAGCAAATAGAACAGTTTGACTTGAATAACAGGGACATAGAGTTAGGGAAGTAATCTACTATGAGTTTGTAGAGATAGGATGGCGTTAGATTGTGAAGGCTCTTAAAGATTAGGATAAGGGATTTGAAATTTATGCATTTAGCAATAAAAACTACTGAAGGGTTTGAAGTATTAGATTTAAGTGCAAAAAAAAATGATGCTTGTCTATGGTATGAGAGATTGGAGAAGAAAGAGAGTAGATATGTCTTTTTAGAGTAGTCTTTTTAGAAGGCTATTGCAACATTCCATGTGGTCGGTAATGATAGCCATCGTTGTAGTGGTGACAGTGGAAATCAAAAAGATAGGATAGAAGGAAGAGATATGATATAGATGGCATCCACTTGGTAATTAATGGAAGACAAAAGATAGAAGAATCAAAGACAGCACCAAGGATTTGAGTGGTTATGCTATTGACAGAAGAGGCACCTAGATGATGCAGTGGATAGAGTGCTGGGCCTAGAACCAAGAAGACTGAGTTCAAATCCAGTCTCAGATACTCACTAGCTGTGTGACCCTAGGCAAATCACTAAACCTCTGTTTGCCTTAATCTACTGGAGAAGGAAATAGCAAACCACAAAAGCATCTTTACCAAGAAAAGCCCATACAAGGTCATGACAGACATTCAGACATGACCAAACGAATGAACAATAATTACTGTATGACTGTAGTAATGAAAGTATGTCCAGAAACAAAATATTCATAAAGCATGCAAATCCTAATGGTAATTGAAAGTATGAGGCCAAATGAAATTATTAAGGAAAGACTATAGTGAGGAATGGAAGATGGCAAAGCAGAAATGTGAAAAGTAATTATTAACCGAGCCAGAGGAATCTGGAGTACCAAATGCATGCTTTGTACCCAATCCATGTTATCTGTTATATGACATACCTTATGTTTCACTATGAACTATGTTACTGCTATTATGTTATCCCACATTGATGTATTTTATATGTATGATAGTGTACAGTGCTTTACAGGTACTCATAACATATGCTTCTCTGAGTACAGGCAGACTGTCATATTGGAGAAGTAAATGGCAAATGGTTCTGGTATTTTTGCCAAGAAACCCCATGGATAGTACTGGCATGCCATAGTCCATAGGTTCATGAAAAGTTAGACATGACTAAACGACCCACAACAAGACTGCTATGTAGTGTTGTGCAAACAGTGTTGCTCTATACACAGTGCTGTGTTTTTTCACGTCTTCTTTATGTTGGGCTACTATATGTAACTGTTACATGTACTCTGTATTATATATCACATGAGAATCTTTGGTTTTATAGTTGTACCATTGTCTTATATTCTATAAAGTATTGGATTGGGATGGGCTGTAATAGGTGAGCCTCCATTTTATCTTGCCTGGAAACAGACCTTTAAGCCAATTCTTGGCTGTCTCCAAACCATCCACACTCCAAATATGATTCCCATTTGCCTGCTACCAGAACCTTGGCCTCCACGCCAGGCCTTACTGGCTCAGATAGGTGAGTTTTAACTTTATCATCCCTGAAACTAGACCTCCATGCCACATTCTTAATATCTCCATATTATTTCAAACCAACAAACTCTTCCAGCCCCTTGCCATCTTCCATCGTAATATAAGTTTCTTGAAAGCAGAGACTATATTGTTTGCTAGCATTTGTATCCTCATAACTTAGCGCTTTGTTTGGCACATAAATGCTTAACACATTATCTACTTACCTCTCCATCTGTTTATTTATCACTACTAATATCCAGTTCTAATATGGATGCCATGTATTAGGTAGCTGAATATAGCTTTTATTGAATTTCATCATACTAACTGTACTAACTGGTTTAGCTATGTGAATGATATGGTAGGCTCATTGCTGGATGTGGTATTTGTATGTTCACATCTTGGTCTAACTCAGAGGTTCCTAAACTTATTTGGCCTACCACTTTCCTTTCAAAAAAATTCATTCAATAATAATTTATTGTAAATTTGTGGGGGTTTTTCCTGCATTGAAATTTAGATACTGCAATATTGCATCATGTAACAGTATTGTATCTTATTGTAAACAAGTCATTACAGGTACATATTCCTGCTGATGCATGCTGGACTTCCAGACAATGTATGACTCACTCGCTGGTCAATACTTGATTGTTAAGACCTGTTAGCGGACTTGACCATTGAATAGTTATAACTTGCATTTTGTCTGTTTATTTGGAAAGTAATGTAATCACTATGCTTTTTATTCTGGTACACATAAGATGAAACATGAATGGATGGTTTATCAAAATATTTTTTCTCTTCTTTCTTTATGATCCCACTGCCCTCTTATTTTATTCAACAGCCCCCACTCCATGAAATTGCACCTGATTCTACTACCATGCCCCTGGATCCCTCCCGTGACCCACAGGGAGTGGTATCACCTACTTTGGGAACTTACTAACTTATGTTATTTATAAGGATGGAAAATTATACATCCTTACATAATGAAAGGTAGAGGGGAGATCACAGTTTGAAAAGACTTAAGCTTTGCTGACCAAATAGATATTACAAATATAGTTATGTGGATAATCATTAGGAATATAAGGAATTTACTCTTGTTTTAGTGTGATAACTCTGCTCCCCAGCCCACTCCTGTCACCTACCCCCTCTCCCAGTCATCTACATAGGAAAATAGAATGAGATTAGAATTGAGGAAAGGGAAATGGAGTACCCAGATTCCAAGACCCTTTGGACCTGTGGTAATTAGTTGAGAGAGTAGCCACTAAAGTGAAGGCTGATTAAGCATAACAGAGAATTATGCATTATGCATTTGCATATAAACAGCAAAGTGTAAGGTTATTCACCCTATCCTCCAGTGAGGTCTTTCATTAAAAGACCAAGAACTAGTGAATAGGAAGCTGAATTCCAAAAATAGAAATGGTCTTGAGTTTTCCCTCAACATCAGTGCCTCAGCCATATGTACTATTTTTGTGGGCCTTTCTACTCATAAATACTATAGGAATAACTCATCACATTTTTCCTGTCTGCACCCACATTAACTACTGGTGATGATTATTTTGATGGAATAATTTATAAAGACATGGTACTTTATTAGGCTATTTAATCAGATTCTTCTGCTTTTAACTAATTATGGTCTCTGAATAGTAAACACATGTACTTGTGAGCTATGATTTGAATCGATGCAGATAAATATTATACCTTGAACCTGAGATAATGTCCTGTAACTTGGGGTTGGGGGAACAGAACAGGTATTATAATAATGCTAAGCATATCTATAAGATGTTGCTGTATTTTCATCTTTCTCACAAACTTTAGCAAGGCAACTAAAATAACTATATAATACAAAGTAGTGTAGATTATTTTCTGCTACATCCATATAATACAAACTAATGAAGAGGGGTTTTTAAAGATCAGGCAAGGAAAGCTTCAAATATATTGCTCTGAAGGGAGGAAAGAAGGAGAAAGGAAAGGGAGAAAAGGAGAGAAAAAGAAAAAAAGAAGGAAGGAAGGAGGGAAGGAAGGAAGGAAGAAAGGAGAGAGAGAGAGGGAGGAAGTGAGGGATGTAGCCAGTGGTCAGAACACTAGCCTAAAGCAAAGAGAAAAGGAGAGGTTATATTTATTTGTTTGTTTGTTTGTTTTATCATCAGTAGTTCCTGGCCAGAAGGATGACTACAGTCTTAGATTGGGCTTATGTACAAAGAATGTTAGACAACCCGATTGATTGACTAGTAGATTATTAGAGATCATGGTTGACTGAAAATGAGGTTAAAAGTACAAAAGAAATCAGCAACCTAGTTGTTCTGAAAGAATCAACAAAGAAAGGATTTAAAATTCCAGTATTTGGGGGAACTCTGATGTGATGAGCAACAACAAATACAAATAAATGAATGGATGAGCGAGTGGGTGAGTGAGTGAATGGGTCTATAAGATTGCCTAAACGAGGGAAAAGATCATAATGTAATTATTTTAAAACTAAAACTACTTTAAAACTAAAAATTTAAAAATATTGGTTTTCATTGAACTTATTAGAAATGATATACCAAATTTGTATTCTTTCAAAATCTTACCCTAAATAACAAAAAATACAAGCCCATGCTATTTAACAGTGTCCTTTTAAAACCTCACTAAGCATAACTCTAATAACCAGGATAGTGTTTTACTAGTATATAATTATCACTATAGAAATAAATTGGATGTTCTTTAGGGAAATTAAATGAGAAACATGAGAAAAATAATGTGCAAATGAGAATTCTTTATTATAATTAAGAGTATCTTAATTTTCTTATTTAAAATCTGCAAAGGGAAATTCAATAGATCTAGAAGAAAAAGCCAGAATTGCCACTGAATTTCTCAAATACTTGTTTTTAAACTAAGCCCCTTTGCCACAATCCCCTTTCATGTCAGCCCACAGAAAATTTCTAGTGAAAAATTGTTTACTCTTAAATCTTGTTCTCAAACATTCAATACAATGAGAAGTGACATGAGAGAAGAGTAGAAAGGGGGAGGACAGATAACAGAAAAAAAATTCAAAGCGTTAAAAGGAAAATTTATCCTTTCTTACTAAAATGTGATTCTCTTAACAAAAAGGCACAATTCATTTTTTAAATCATTATTTATTCATTTAATATTTTTAGGTTTCAGCATTAATTTTCACAAGAGTTTGAACTGCAAATTTTCTCCCCATTTCTACCCTCCCCCCCACTCCAAGATGGCATATATTCTGATTGCCCCATTCCCCAGTAAGCCCTCTCTTCTGTCACCCCACTCCCCCCATACCCTTTTCCCTTACTTTCTTGTAGAGCAAGATAGAGGTTTATGCCCCATTGTCTTTATATCTTATTTCCTAGTTGCACGCAAAAACTTTTTTCAACATCTTCTTATAAAACTTTGAATTCCAAATTCTCTCCCCTCTTCCCTCCCCACTCACCCTCCCTAAGAAGGCAAGCAATTCAATATAGGCCACATGTGTATCATGCAAAACCCTTCCACAATACTCATGTTGTGAAAGACTAACTATATTTTTCTGCTTCCTATCCTATCCCCCTTTATTCAATTTTCTCCCTTGACCCTGTACTTTTTCAAAAGTGTTTGCTTTTGATTACTCCTCCCCCTATCTGCCCTCCCTTCTATTGTCCCCCTCTTTGTTTTATCTCCTTCCTTCTTCTTTCCTGTGGGGTAAGATATCCAGTAGAGTGCATATGTTACTCCCTCCTCAGGTCAAATCTGATGAGAACAAGGTTCACTCATTCTTCCTCACCTGCCCCCTCTTCCCTTCCAAGAGAACTGCTTTTTCTTGCCACTTTTATGCGAGATAATTTACCCCATTCCATCTCTCCTTTTCTCCCTCTCTCAATCCCCTAATTTGATTTTATTTTTTAGATATCATCCCTTAATATTCAACTGACCCTTTGCCCTTAATCCTAGCTCTGTTGACCTCTGGAATATCATATTCCAAGTCCTTTGATCCCTTAATGTAGAAGGTGCTAGATCTTGTATTATTTTGATTGTTTTTTCACAATACTCAAATTGTTTCTTTCTGGCTGCTTGCAGTATTTTCTCCTTGATCTGGGAGCTCTAGAATTTGGCAACAACATACCTCTTTTTCAGGAGGTAATCTGTGGATTCTTTCAATTTCTATTTTACCCTGTGGCTCTAGAATATCTGGGCAGTTCTCCTTGATAATTTCTTGAAAGATGATTTCTAGGTTCTTTTTTGATCATGGCTTTCAGGTAGTCCAATAATTTTTAAATTATCTCTCCTGGATCTACTTTCCAGGTCAGTGGTTTTTCCAATGGGATATTTCACTTTGTCTTCTACTTTTTCATTCCTTTGGTTCTGTTTTATAATATCTTGATTTTTCACCAAGTCAATAGCTTCCACTTGCTCCAATCTAATTTTTAAGGTAGTATTTTCTTCAGTGGTCTTTTGGACCTCCTCTTCCATTTGATTAATTCTGCCTTTCAAGGCATTTTTTTCCTCATTGGCTTTTTGGAGCTCTATGCCATTTGAGTTAGTCTATTTTTAAGGTGGTGTTTTCGTCAGTATTTTTTGGGTCTCCTTTAGCAAGTCATTGACTTGTTTTTCATGGTTTTCCCACATCATTCTCATTTTTCTTCCCAATTTTTCTTCTACTTCTCTAACTTGCTTTTCCAAATCCTTTTTGAACTCTTCTATGGCCTGAGACCAGTTCATGTTTTTCTTGGAGACTTTTGATGCAGGCTCTTTGACTTTGTGGACTTCTTCTGGCTCTATTCTTTGGTCTTCTTTGTCACCAAAGAAAGATCTCAAAGTACAAGTCTGAATCTGAGTCCATTTTCGCTGCCTGGTCATGTTCCCAGCCAACTACTTGACTCTTGAGTTTTACATCGGCATATGACTGCTTGTAGAGCAAAGAGTACTTTGTTTCAAGCTTGAGGGGATGTGCTGTTGTTTTTAGAGCTATTTCTATGCAGCAAGCTCTGCCACACCAGCACTCCTCCTCCCCCAAGAACCACCAACCCAGATCAGACTCATATCTTAAGCAGTCTCTGCACTCCTGCTCTGATCTGCCACTTTATACCTCCCACCAGGTGGGCCTGCGGCCATTAGCGAGTGCAACTGAAGTTCTGTAGCTGTACCTCCTCCACTGCCCCTGGGGAGATGGCTGAACTGCGAACTCCTTTCATGTTCTCCCTCGCAGCTTTTCCCACTAACCTTCTCTGTTGTCTTTAGTTTTTGTGGGTTGAAAAGTCTGGTACCTGCCACAGTTCACTGATTCAGGGTGCTAGGGCCTGTTCTGCCCAACTCCTGGTCTGGTTGGTCCTGGTGCTGTCCAGACTGGGCTCTGCTCTGCTCCACTCCCAGCTCCATGCGCGATATGCTTTACACAGCGACCATCCAGGCTGTCCTGGGCTGGAGCCCTGCTTCCTTCTGCTATTTCATGGGTTCTGCAGTTCTACAATTTGTTGAGCCATTTTTTATCTGTGTTTGGAGGGTCCTGGGGGAGAGACCTAAGCAAGTCCCTGCTTTCCAGCCACCATCTTGGCTCTGTCCCCCAACTAACTCATTTTCAATAAAGAAATTTAAACTTTATAGGAAAATTGGTTGAAACATTTTGTATCCTCATATGTTTCTCCCTTCTCCCAAATGAAATCAATGAGGATTACTTTAACAAAAGTAATAAACTTTATACTTTCTTTAACAATCACTCTCCCAATTTAATGTTGCCTTAAATATCAATTTAATTGAATTGATTTGACTGCTTCTAATATTATTAAATCTATTATACAAAACATCCTACAGCTTGTTCTCCCCTTTAATTGTGTTAGTCTCTCGCAGAATGTCATTGGTTTTCTTTCTTTTTTTTTTTTTGTTTGTCTTTTGTTTTTCTCAGGGCAATTGGGGTTAAGTGACTTCCCCAAGGTCACAGAGCTAGTAAATGTGTCAAGTGTATGAGGCCAGACTTGAACTCAGGTCCTCCTGACTCCAGGGCTGGTGCTTTACTCACTGTGCCACCTAGCTGCCCTCATTGGTTTTATTTCTTTCTAATACTTTATATTTGTCCTGTGATTCCTTCCAGAATCAAGGTGAAGTTTCAAGTGCTGGATGCAATATGCTTATGTGTTTGTTCCCAAGTATTTCATTTCTGAAGAAAGAATACAGTCTTTTGAAAGGCTTTTGAAGTATCAGTTCCTGGATTCTCTTCCTCTCTCAACTCTGCTTTTCTGCTTTGTAGGACTGTATTAGGAGGGCAGAGTTTATAATCTCAAAGAGGATCATAAACATGTCTGAAAGGTTCGGAACCGCCGGATATAAGAAACTCTCAAAGTAGAAGGCAGAAGAATCAAAACATATATTTAGGCTCCACAGTAACCAACCCATGAACCAGCAACCCCATTTTGATATATTGATCAAAAGTTTCCAGGCCCAATAAGTACGCCTTGAAAGAGTAACCAGGAGGCTACAGAGAAGCATGATTGGGTAAAGCAAAATCATGCTTCCCCCTCTATGGTAAAAAGATTACCCACTGGGCTGAAGTCTTTGTTCAGCTTCCTCCCGTAGGTCAGCTCTGCTACTGGCAGCTCCTGCTTCAGCTGTGGCTGTGGCTGCGGCTGTGACTGTAGCTGTAGCTGTGGCTGTAGCTGTAGCAGCCTCTGGCTCCAACGGGAGCTGCTTTTAACCATCCAGCTTCTGCGGGGGTGTAAGGTACGCCGGGGAAAGCACAGGTTCTTTCAATCTGCTTAAGCAAGGTGAAGGGGTTGACCGAGAAAGCACAGGTTCTTTCCATCAGCTTAAGCAAGGGAAGCAAGGTGAAGGGGCCGACAAGCTTACTCCAGTCCAAGATACAAACAGCATTCAGTTCAGGGGAAAAAGCCAAACTAGTCAAGGCCACTTGTTGACTAAGTGCTAAGGAGCCCATTTTTGGTTGCCAACACAAGGACCTTAGCTTCCTTCAAGATTCAGTTCATGTACTCTCTCCATCTTTCCCTCCCTCTCTCCCCCCCCTCTCTCCCTCTCTCCCTCCCTTCCACCTCCTCCTCCTCTTCCTCCTCCTCCTCTCTCTCTGTCATTTATGTTTTTCTTCAATAAATCAATGGACAACTATTAATTAAGAGTCTACTCTGTGTCAAGCATTATGCTAGGTATTGGGAATACAAATGGCAAGGTTGAAGCAATACCTGTTCTCAAGGATTTTCATCTTATTGAGGGAGACAAAAGGTATAAACATTTATAAATACAAAGTGATTAGGGAAGGTACAAGACATTGTGGGAAGAGGAAAGAAGCATCTATGAAGATGTTGCTTGTGCTGTACTTTGAAGAAAGTAAAATGATAAGATGAAGTAGAAGTGAAGCAGCAGGAGTACATTCTAGACATGGGGGATAGCCTACATCATGATATAGAGATGTGTGATTAGGTGATGTTTGTAAGGAATAGAGAGAATTTTATTTTGACTGGAATATAGGAAGGGAAGTAATATATGAAACTGAAAAGGCTGGGTAGGGCCAACTTTCAAAGGACTATTTTAAAGATTAATTTATTTATTTTTAGCTTTCTACATTCATTTCCACAAGATTTTGAGTTACACATTTCCTCCCCATCTCTCCCTTCCCACCACCCCAAGATGGCATGTATTCTCATTGCCCCTTTCCCCAGTCTGCCCTTCCTTCTATCACCCCACTCCCCCCTTATCCACTTTTCCCTTACTTTCTTGTAGTACAAGATAGATTTCCTGTATATCTTATTTCCCAGTTGCACATAAAAACAGGGTTTTTTAACATTTGTTTTTAGAACTGAGTTCCAAATTCTCTCCCTTCTTCACTCCTCACCCAGCCTCCTTGAGAAGGTGAGTAATTCAATATAGGTTGTATATGTATTGTTATGCAAAACACTTCCTTAATAGTCATGTTGTGAAAGACTAACTATATTTCCCTCCATCCTATCCCAATCACCATTTACTTAATTTTATACTTTGACCCTGTTCTTTTGCAAAAGTGTTTGTTTTTACTACCCCTTCTCCCAATCTGTCCTCTCTTCTATCACCCACCAACTCTTATGCCCTTCTCCCCTACTTTCCTATAGGGTAAGAGACCCAATTGATTTAGTATATTATTCCCTCCTTAAGTCAAATCTGATGAGAATATGGTTCACTCATTCCCTTCACCTCCCCCCCTCTTTCCTTCCATTATAACAGCTTTTTCTCTGCCTCTTTATCAGAGATAATTTACCTCATTCTATCTCTCCCTTTCTTTTTCTCCCAATATATTCCTCTCTCACTCCTTAATTTTATTTTTTTAGATATTGTCATTTCATATACAACTCACCCTGTGCCCTCTATATATGTGCATATTCCCTTCAACTACCCTAATATTGGGAAAGTTCACATGAGTTACAAATATTATCTTTCCATGTTGGAATGTAAACAGTTTAACTTTAATAAGTCCCTTATAATTTCTCTTTCCTGCTTACCTCTTCATGTTTCTCTTGATTCTTGTATGTGAAAGACAAATTGTCTATCCAGCTCTGGTCTTTTCATCAAGAGTGCTTGAAAGTCCTCTATTTCGTTGAATGTCCATTTTTCCCCTGGATTGTTATACTCAGTTTTGCTGGGTAGGTGATTCTTGATTTTAATCCTAACTCCTTTGAACTCCAGAATATCATATTTCAAGTCCTTTGATCCCCTAGTGCAGAAGCTGCTAGATCTTGTGTTATCCTGATTGTGTTTCCACTATGCTCAAATTGTTTCTTTCTGGCTCCTTGTAATATTTTTCTCCTTGACCTGTGAACTTTGGAATTTGGCTACAATATTCCTAAGAGTTTTCCATTTAGGATCTTTTTCAAGAAGCAATTAGTGTATTCTTGCAATTTCTATTTTCCCCTATGGTTCTAGAATATCAGGGCAGTTTTCCTTAATAATTTCTTGAAATATGATGTCTAGGCTCTTTTTTTGATCATGGCTTTCAGGTAGTCCAATAATTTTTAAATTCTCTCTCCAGGATCTATTTTCCAGGTCAGGGGTTTTTCCAGTGAGATATTTCACATTGTCTTCCTTTTTTTTTCATTCTTTTGGTTCTATTTTATAGTTTCTTGATTTCTCATAAAGTCATTACCTTCCATTTGCTCCATCCTAATTTTTAAGGAGTTATTTTCTTCAGTGAGCTTTTGGACCTTCTTTTCAATTTGTACAACTCTGCTTTTTAAGGCATTCTTCTCCTAATTGGCTTTTTGGACCTCTTTTGCCATTTGGGTTAGTCTATTTTTAAGGTATCATTTTCTTTTGTATTTTTTGGGTCTCCTTTATCAAGCTGTTGACTCATTTTTCATGATTTTCTTACATCCTTCTCATTAATTTTCCCAATTTTTCCTACACTTCTCTTGCTTGATTTTCAAATTCCTTTTTGGGCTGATACCAGTTCATATTTTTCTTGGAGGCTTTTGATGTAGGATCTTTGACTTTTTTGTCTTCTTCTGGCTGTACATTTTGATCATTTTGGTCAACAAAACAAGATTCTATAGTCTGAGATTTTTTACACTGCTCATTTTCTCTAGCCAATTATTTGACTTTTGAGCTCTTTTGCAAGATATGCCTCTGCTTCCAGAGTGGAGAGTTCTCTATCCCAAGCTTCAGGGGTTTTGCCCTGCTATTTATGAGCTACCTGCAAGCACCTGTAAATTCTCAGTTCTTCTCAGGTGGCAAGGAGAGGTGTTTACTCCTCTCCTGGTCAGTGCTCTGGTCTGTGAATGACCTCAAGCACTCTTTTCTGCCTTGGAACTGTGAGGAGGACTCCTTCTCCACAGCCACCATAAGCTCTGCCACACCAGCACTCCTCACCTCCAGACTACCAACCAGGACTGCATCCCAGATCCAAGCAGGGCAAACAAGAGAATACTGCCTCAGTGCCAGATATCCCTGCAATCCTGCTCTGATCAGACACATGATTCCCCCCACTGTCTGTGGGCCTAAAGCTCAGGAAGCAGCTGCTGCTGCTGCTGCTGCTGCAGCCACCTCTGCTACACTGGGGCTGGGGCTGGACCACACCCTTCTCTCACCCAGATCCGACAGCCTTTTACCATTGACCTGCTAAGTTGTCTTTGGCATTTGTGTGTTGAGAAGTCTGGAAACCTCCACAGCTCAGTGATTCAGTGCCCTGAGGCCTGCTCTGCCCAGTCTACCCTGGCCTGGTCTGTGCTTGTGTGGACCATGCTGGGCTGTGCTCTGCTCCCAGAACAGTGCAATAGACCCTTCCCAGCAACCATCCTGGTTGTCTTGGTCTGGAGAATTGTTTCACTCTGTAATTTTGTGGGTTCAATAACTCTAGAATTTGTTTAGAGTTATTTTTACAGGTGTTTAGAGGGATTTGTGGAAGAGTGCAATCAAGTCCCTGCTTTTACTCTGCCATATTCGCTCTGCCCTCCCACAAAGGACTTTCAAAGCAAAATGGAAGTTTATATTTTATTATAAATGGAGTAGTGAGCCATAATTAAGAAGAGAAACGACAGTCATGGAAGTTAGATTGGAATGAATCAACATAAAGGCATTTATTAAGTACTTACTAGGAGTTAGGTGGTATGGTGTGTTCTGTGTATTAAAATACTGAATAAAACTTAATTTGTACTCTCAATGGGCTTATAATTTGATAGGTGAATACAATAGATAGATAGATAGATAGATAGATAGATAGATAGATAGATGGATAGATAGATGGATGAACAGATGGATGCATGGTTGGCTATGAGAGTTGGACCATAAGGAAAACTGAACCTCACAGAATTGACACTTTTTAATTGTGGTGCTTGAGAAGAATTTTAGAGTTTCTTAATCAGGAGGTCAAATAAGTCAATACTTAAAAAATTAATTCAGACTACTTACTAGAAGGTCAAATACTGAAGCTGCATCTTCAAAGATTTAGCCACATAATGAGAAGATGGAAATCATTGGAAAAGATCCCGATGTTTGGGAAACATTGAAGTAAAAAGAAAAAAGGGATGGCAGATGATGAGATGGATAGTGTCATGTAAACAATGAACATAAACTAGAATAGATATTGAGAACTAGTAGAAGATAGAAAGGCCTGAGATTCTACAATCTGTGGGGTCATGAAGAGCTGGACACTACTTCATGATTGAACCAAGTGACAACAATACATATAGAAAAGTAGTGGCCAGAAGGAATGATCTGAATAGAGAAACAAGAGAAAAGTAGTCTTAGATCAATTGATTGACCAGTCCTTTTCAGGAACAGTAATTATAATTTAGTTTATGTTCTAAAAACTAGGATTCAAAAGTAGGGGAGGAAGGATAATAATGTTGTCCATAGTGCTCTTGAGATATGGAAATGATGAAGAAATGATATCTTAAACTTGTTCCCTGGTAGTTAATGCTTACCATTCAGAGTCCAGAGTACTGAGGTGTGAGTCCTAGTTAGAATGGAGTAAAAATATGAAGCAGAGACATCAAGTAGAAACCATTGCAATAATCTAGGTGAAAGGTCAATGATGATGTGAACCAAAGTGCTGGCTGTCATTAAAAATACATGGTATTGGTATAAGATATATTTTGGATACCATTTTTAGGTCTGTATCCTAAAGAGATAATGAAATGGGGAAAGGACCCATATGTACAAAATATTTATAGCAGCTCTTTTGGTGGCAAAGAATTGGAAATCAAGGAGATGCCCATCAACTAGGGAATAGGTGAACATGTTGTGGTATACGAATGGAATGGAATACTATTGTACTATAAGAAATGATGAGCAGGAGGATTTCAGAAAAACCTGGAAAGACTTATATGAACTGATGCTGAGTGAAGTGAGCAGAACCAGGAGAACACTGTACACAGTAACAGCCACATTGTGCAATGACTAACTTTAATAGACTTGGCTCTTCTCAGAAATGCAAGAATCTAGACACCTCCAAAAGACTCATGATGGAAAATGTGGTCCACATCCAGAAAAAGAACTATGGAGTCTGAATGCACATTGAAGCATACTGTTTGCTCTATTTTGTTGTTCTTGTTTTGTTTCTACTTTATTATGGTTCCTCCTATTGGTTCTAATTCTTCTCTACCATATGAGTAATGTGAAAACATGTTTAATAAGAATGTGTATGTAGAGCCTATATCAGATTGGGGAGGCTGAATATGGGAGAGAGGGAGAGAAAATTTAAAACTAAAAATCGTATGGATGTGAGTGTTGAAAACTAAAAATAAATATATAAATTTTAAAAAAAGGAAAAAAAAAGATATATTTTGGATATAGAAATGTGAAGATTTGTCAACTGCTAGGATATAATATAAGGCTAAGGGAAAGTGAAGAGTTGAGATAAAGGACTGAGTTATAAATCTGGTAGACTCCTCTTCCCTAAAATGTAAACCCCTCGAGGGTAGAAACTGTTCTACGTCTGTTGTTGATGACTAGTAGCTAACCCAATATCTTTCATATAGTAGGTGCTTAAGAAATGTTGCATTTGATTGGTTTGGATTGAATGAAGAGATTGCATATCCCCAGAGAGCTAGTGACATATTAATGCTAAAGAGGGATCTCATTAGTTTCCCCGTTCAAAAAGGATGAATAATTTTCAGCAGATTTATGGGAGGCCTACTCATATTTCAGTAGCAATCCTGAGGCCACAGACCCATCCACATCCTGGCATTGAGATGCTTTGTCTGCTGCATGTTAGAGTTGGAAACAAAGTCTAAATGCTAGATGTGGTGACTCTAATTTTAGCCAGGTTTCCCAGTATTAAATATTAAAGCATAAATTAAGCTTCAAGTATCAGGTGATCCATCCTAAAGTTGGCTCCATTTACAACAACATTTAATATTTATGGACACTTTTAATCTAATGGGCTAGGCCTGCTTTAAAGGAGATTTTTCAGAGCTTGGTGCTGGTGTGGCTAATTGAACTTAGAGTGCTAATGCACTGCCCCATTCACCAGCTGATTATTGGAGATTTATTGCTATCATAGAGCACCCAAAATTTGCTGATTTACTTAAGAAATTTGCCACACAGCCCATTATCACCATCTTCATTTCTTGCCTCTTAATAGGAACAGTCAGTATATAAACTGATCAATGCACATTTTCTGATCAGGCTACTTAAAATCACAGCTTTTGAACTTCTGGTTAACAATATTCTCCCCTTTTTGTTCCTTTTCAACCCCTCAGTGGAAAAGAATCATAGATTTTGAGAGTTGGATTGTTAATGCTTCCCCAAATTTTCTTTCTTTAATTGTCCTATACAGAGCAGTCACACTTGAGCAGGGCTGAAACATCCTCCCACTTTCTCCTAATTTATAGAGAATGAAAGAGGCAGCAGATTCAAGGGGAGAGAGAGCACAGGCTTGGGAATTAAGAGCCTTAGCTTTAAATCCAGGCTCTGTCAGGGACTCCACTAATTTAGCACTTAACCTCTGTTTTTCTATTATAAAATGAGATAGTCTGCCTGTACCTGCTTCACAGGGACAGTGTGAGGATCAGTGAGAGAGCAAATGGGAAAGGGTTCTGATCTTAGAGGGAACAGTGCCAACACACTGCTATTAGAGTATTTGTGTAACTATGAAACAGGAACTGGCATGAGCCACCTGGTCTCCTAGGGGTCTGTATTCTTTAGTTTTAGAATTCTATGAATATTGTCTTAAGCTCATATCTTTCTCATTGTAACAGATGATTTACTAGTGCATGAGGAAGTCCAACGTGCAACAGCAAGAACAAGAACAAACTGCTTCTCATTGAATGAGTTAGCCCAGGGAGACGTGAAGATATTCGGCCTTGAATCTTAGAGCCAGATGTGTGCTGGTAAATGTTTAACGCCTATCTCTTTCAGTGAGGGAAAAGGACCCAGGACATACTTTTAAGTTTAATCTGCTTTATTAACAGTCTTAAGTCTAGACAATCAACAAACCGATAAATCAAGCCCTTATTTGTAGCTTTTTTAAATTTCTAAAGTGTAACATTGCCACTGATAATTTAACAATTAGATCTTGCCAGGATCGGAGATAGCTCCAGGACACCCTTGCTGGGAGCCCTACTTTCCCTACCTGAAGGCTGAAAGGCCCAGAGATTGATGCTTAATAATACAAACACCAGTGTGTGTGGTGGGGGCAAATGGTGGGGAAGTAAGGGATGTGATGAAAGTGTGATGTGGTATGAGTATGATGATGACATCCCCTCTTCTGCAAAAATCATGACAGTGTAATAAATAGCTGGGGTCAGGGCCAGCCCCTAGAGCTTTATTCTAGGGCCCAACCAGGGTAATCACTTTCTAATGTATGCTCAAAAGACCAGAGCAATGTGATAACAATGATCAAAAAAGACTGGAGATGCCAATTCTGCTACTTCCTATGAAGCTGAGCAAGTGGCTTTTCTTCTTTGGGACACAGTTTCCTCATCTGCAAAACAGAGGGATTTTAGAGGCCTTAAAGGCCTCTTCCATCTTTAAATCTATGACTCTATGTTCCTAAAAGAGAAGAAAATTCATTCCATTTCCTAAATGGTCCTATTCTCACAAACCGTACACTGCAAGAGATCCCCAAAGAGCCCTATATTTGGGAAAAATTCAGTTATAATATAATTTACAAGTATTTGGACTACCAAGATCAAATATCTTTACATTTAAAAATCAAAGTTTCACCTGCAGGAATTCAGGATTGTACCTCAAGATTTCAATCTCAGAAATTGAAGTTAAATTAAAATGTGCTGTTAAATATAATACATATGTGTGTGTAATATACACAAATATATGTATATATATATATATGTATGTATATTTATATATATATATGTGTGTGTGTCTATGTATGTATAATCTATATGGAGTTGTTAAATTTCTACTTCTTATGCACTTCTCTTCTGCACGTAGATGAAAGAGAGGTAACCATTTGGAAAAATTTTATCATTGTACTTGCTTCAACACAATTATTTACTAGTGGAAATTATTGGCTACTCTCAATATTATGCTAAATCAATTTTTAGAATTTATTTGTTATTTCAATATTTAGACCTTGCTTTAAAACCTCAGCATAAACTTAAATTAGATTATATAAATGATACTGCTTTTTTTTTAAAAAAAAAGCTCTAAGTTTTTAAGGTTTTTAGCTACTGACATGATTAATATTGTATAGTTTTATCAACAAGCATTGATTGATTATATGTGTATATGGGTACATATGTGCATATATATGAATGTTCTTTCCTTTTTCCATATGTATATGTATATATACATACATATATTCATCTATATAATTTCTCCATCTATATATGGTATATATTTAATGTGTTTTCTATATGTATTCATTCATGCATATATGGGTGTATGTATATATTTATATGTATGTTGGGCAGCTATATAGCTCAGTGGATATAATGCTGGGAGACCTCAGGAAGACCTGAGTTCAAATCTGGCCTCAGGCATTTACTAGTTGTTCTTGCCTTAATCCACTAGAGAAAGAAATGGCAAACCACTCTAGTATCTTTGCCAACAAATCTTATGGACAGCATGGTGCACAGGGTCATGAAGAGTTGGACACACCTAAATAATTGAACAACAACAAATATGTACATTACAAGGGAAGTCATGGAGGGAAGAAACTCTATTAGCTGAAGGGATTAACCAAAACCTCAGGAACAAGGTGGTAACTGAGCTAAGCTTTGAAGGAAGCTAGGGCTTCGTAGACAAGGCTAGAAAAATAATTTTTATAGTGAGCAGGATACAACCTAAATTATTATAGTAGACAGATAACTTTTATATAGTGCCTTAAAATTTGCAAATTGCTGTATGTGTGATTTCATTTGATATTATTACCTCCATTTTACAGATGATAAAACTGAATTTAAGAGAGGTTAAATGACTTGCCTAGGTCACACAGCTAGGAAGTATCTGAGGCATCATTTGAACTCAGGTCTTGCTGACTCCAAGCTCAGCTCTCTCCCCCCTGCACTACCTACATATTAGAAAAGACCTAAGAGGTCAATTAATCTAGACCCTCCTTTTAGAAAGGAGAAAACTGAGTCCCAAGGAGGTTATGTTATCTCCATGGTTGAGCAGTGAAGTGTCAGAGGAATAATTTAAATTCAGTTCCTCTAGTACAAGGGATAATACTGCTATTATACTGTACTATTATGCTAATATTATACTATCCTATCTGTGCAAAGGCATTCAAGAGTGGGTTTTCAGGGAAAGATAATTTCTATTTGGAAGATGTTAAGTTTGAGGCATCAGCTCGAGGTATATTTTATGGTTGGGGGTATCCAGTAAGCAGGTGAAGGTTTAAAATTGGAGTTTGGGGGAAAAAGCAATGATACACACATACACACACAAACACACACACACACGTATATATGTATGTAATTTATGTGGATGTATATGTATATATATACATACATACACACACATATATATACACATATATATGTATATATATATATATATATATATATATATATATATATATATATATATATATATATGTAGTTATGGACATCATCTACATAAAGATTATAACTGAACTCCTGGGAATTTATGAGATAATAAAGAGAAAAAAATTCATATAAATT
Source organism: Trichosurus vulpecula (assembly GCF_011100635.1). Classification (NCBI taxonomy): domain Eukaryota; kingdom Metazoa; phylum Chordata; class Mammalia; order Diprotodontia; family Phalangeridae; genus Trichosurus; species Trichosurus vulpecula. The sequence goes on along the minus strand of NC_050573.1, from coordinate 311,485,176 downwards.
ATCCATATTACAATCTTCAAAATCTTAACCAAATTTTTGAAAGAATGACCCCTTAGGAATTAAGAATTGCATAATGGCCAGTCATAATTTGAAGTATCATTTCTCTTTCAATCAGTGGAATATTTTAGCTTAATTTTTTCCTATTAGTAAGTGATTTGATTATTATGCATCCCAACTAAAACCTCATCAAGGCATGGAGTTAACCCTGGGTTCTCCAAGACTTTGCCAAGGGAGGGCAGGCTCTAACATGTTTTTGCAAGTTCAAAGAAGAACATATGAGCTAAGCAAAGAGAATCACAAACCCACAACTCATTATTCACTTCACCCTACGTCATTTTAGGGATCATGATTTGTCCATAGAGGTGGAAAATAAAAGGCATCACAGATGTTTTGAAGTGTGGCAATGCAGTCCTGTATGTCTTCAATTGACGAATAAAGTTGTGCTTTGCATATGTCAAGAAACCTTGAGTTATCTGAGTATATGTAATGGAGATGTCATTGGAAGAGTGTCTTTTAAACTTCAACATTCTCCACTGAGGAAATGAAAATTTTGTAATTAATACATTAGGAGATTGTGTTCTCTACACCTCTTAGTCAAATGCTTTCCCAGAAAATCAGCTGGGAAAACCTGCCTATTTCCCCTTCCTTTTACACCAAAGTTAACCCTTTACTCTCTTCTGCTTGGCCAGTTTCTCAATAGCCTTGCCACCTGGGTCAGAAATCATGCTCTTTAATCCTTTCATTTCTAGAACTTCCAAAATCTGAGGTCCAGCTGCCCTGATTGATGACTACCACAATTAGCCCCTCTCATTTTTCACATAAAGAAGACCTCAGGCATGTTATATATATTTTTTAATTCATCAATAATCTTCTCACCTGTCTCCTCAGCCACTTTGCCATAAGCAGGCCTTCCCTTCCGAAATCATGATCAAATCAGCTTTGCTGTTGTTCTTGGAAGGGTGTTCTCAATCTACTCCTTTATGGTCCCATTCACCACCCCATAACTCTCTGGACCAAAGAATCCATCACTGGCTACCACTTCCCTAAGCTGTTGTTGCCTTATATTGTCTATTAGGTTTTAAGTTCCCTGATGGCAGAGACCCTTGTTTTTACTTTTATGTTTGTACTCCTGGCACTTAACACAATGGTTAGTAGATAAATGTTTAATAAAAAAAAAAAAAAAAACTTTTCATTCATTCATAGATGAATAAAGTATTCTCAGAATAACTACTTTTTTTTTTCTTTTACTGCCTTTGGGTAAATAACATCACCTATGACCTTTTACATTCTTTTGGACTATTTCCCTCAATCATATTGAAAACTAATTCTTGAGTAGGCTTAAAATCATGCTGCTTCTTTTGACCAAATTGAAATCTTCTTACCTTGAACTTCCACTACTTAATTCAATTTTTGCCCTCTGGTATAATTATTTAGAAGTGTTCTCTATCAGTCTGTAAAATTTTAGTTTATAAAGCCTATAAATTTAGTCTAAAAGTCTATAGCTATTTTAAATCTAATCTAATCCAAGAAAAAGTTATTAAATACCTACTCTATGAAGGCATTATGCTAAGTAAGAGGAATACATTAAAAAAGACATTCCTTGCCCTCAAGGAGCTTATATTCTAAAGGAGGAGAAAACACACAAAAGGAAGCAGAAAAGGAGGGGAGGAATCATTTTCTTTTTTTTTTCTGGAGGGGGGAAGGCAGGGCAATTGAGGTTAAGTGACTTGACCGAGGTCACACAGCTAGGAAGTGTATCAAGTGTCTGAGGTTGGATTTGAACTCAGGTCCTCCTGACTCCAGGAGGCATCATTTTCCATAGAGTTGAATCTTGGTAGGGCAGCAGTGGAGTGAGCTGAGTTGAGTTTCTGCTGTCTATATAGGAAGGCATTGGGAGGACTTTGGCACTCCTCCCTCAAGAGAGGCTTAAGAGAAGAAGAGGCTGAAGGAGGTGGCAGCAATTAGGGATTGAGTTAGCAGTATGATGGTGAGTTTAGAAGTGATGAATTTATCCTGAAAGGGATATCTTTTTCCATAGAGTTGAAACCAGGCAGGAAATCTCTTCCTTTTCTCTTTTCTGTGAGTCAAATAACCTCAGTTCCTTTAAGCATTCTTCCTATGTAATGGCTTCCAGTTCATACTGGTTATCCTTCCTTGGCTCGTTCAATTACAGAGAGATTGTCACCCCAGCCAAGCCACGGGCATGAGGATGAAGACTTATTCATGTCTTCAAGGGTATTGATGACACTGCATCATTCAATCAAGCACTTATTAAGTATCTACTGTATCTTCTACTCTAGGAGGACTGTAGGAGATATGAGAAACACAAGCACTTTCACCTTAAAGATTAGTTGAGGAATTAAATCATAAGATTACAAGTATAGAACCAGTATTGAGATCATTGAATCCAACCCTTCTTTCCTGAATGAGTTAATTGAGGCCCAGTGAGGTGATATAATCTCTCAAAGCCACACAGATATGCATCAGAATCAAATTGAGATATTTGACATTGTTATATAGGAAGATTCTTTAGTGTAAATAATGAAATGTGATACTGATTAGAAGTCCCCTTATAATTAAGAAAGGGGAAAATCATCAAAGGAACCTGGAGAGACTAGAGAAAGTACTCTGTAAATGATAGGACTCAAGTTCAGATAACATTCCCAAATCATAGGTCCATACTTCTTCAGCTAGTAGGGCCATTTAAACCACCTACTCAGCCCACTTTAGGATGAGGAAACTGAAGCTAAGTATGCTTTTACAGTTTGCTCAAGGTTGCAAAGGTAAAAATCATCACAGATGGGATTTGAAGCAAGGTCTTTTGACTTCAAACCCAGCATTCTTTCTACTTGTATTGGGGATCTTTGATTAATTCAGTGACTTTGATTGAATCTTGCTAGGTGCTAAGTATGTACTTATTAATAGGATTTTTCCATTTAGAAAAATAGGCCATGATGAAGGAGCTGGTTTCAGAAAAACCTTGGAAGAATTATATGAACTATAACACAAAGTGAAATGAGCAGAACCAGGAGAACAATGTACACAGTATCAGCAACATTGCAAAGATAATCAACTATAAAAGACTTAGTAACTCTGTTCCATATAATGATCTGCTACAATTTCAAAGGATTCATGATGTAAGATGTTATCCTGTGCTAGAGAGAATTGATGCACTTGGAGTGCTCATTGAAACTTTTTTTTTCTCTTTTGGAATATGTCTAATGTGGAAATATTTTTTGCATGACTTCATATGTATAATGCATATTGTAATTCTTGGCTTCTCAATGTGTAGCAGAGGGTGAGAATTTGGAAATGAAAATAAAATAAAATTGAATTTAGAAAGAAAGGAAAAAGAAGGAAGAAAGGAAGGACAGAGGGAAGAAGGGAGGATGATCATTTTGTGAACTACAAAATCTGGGGAAAGAAATAGAAAACTGATAAGGATTGTCAGGAAAATAAGGGTTTTTTTGGGGGAAGGGGTTGTCAAAAGAGATAATCATTACACAGCATAACCTAGTTTTAGTTTATGGACTTTAAAGTTTTAGATTAGTTCATTTAAGGTAGTGTTAACTAAGATGAACAATGTAATGTTAGTGAGTACAGCTAACACTGAGCAGCAGATTTCTGACAAAGTAATGGCAGCTAAGGAGGAAGTCAAACTGCCCAGGCCAATGTTTAAGAAATAACATGTTAATTATAAAAATTTTAAAAAGCAATAATAAAAAAAGCAAAAATAAGGCCTTTCTCAACCACTGTGTGTCTGTTTGCTTGGTTTTGTTATGCACCAATTACCTTTTGTTACTAAACTGTGACATAAGTCATTATTTTAATGATTTCGCTGAATCCCCTTCACAACAGCCACAGCCTGCCAGACTTTATATCTTTTGCTCCCAAATAACTGGCACCTGTGTGTGCTCAAAAGCAGCAAACCCTAAGGCTGAGGTAATTCAACCTCACCATTTCCCACTGGGACTTTTCATGCCTAGTTAAGAATAACCTCAAATCTTTAAATGACTGTAAGGCATGCTGGAGCATCAGAATCTTGTTCACTTATTAAGAATTCTCAAACTCCTGGTTTCTGGAGAATCCCATTTTTATCAGTTCCCAGATCTTTAGGAATATCTTTTGTTCTCCCTTCACAGTTTCCCTGTAGATCTGGCCCTTCCTTTTACATTTCCTTTCAGGTCTCCCTTCAAACTATTATCCTCATTTGGCACATGAAGCCCAAACTGTCAGTAACTCACAGCACAGTGCCATGGTTCCTCCAATTCAAAGAGCCAAATCACAAGCACAGCGGGTACCACTAAATGGCCAGATGTTTCCCAGCCAGTGTGGCATCTTTGGCACTGCTGAATCTCATTCCCTTAAATGGAATGTAAATGTTGGTATCTCACAACCAACCATTTAATGACACTCTCACAGACCTGCCAGTCTTTTAGAAAAATCAAAAATAAATAAATAAATAAATGAATAAATTAAAGTTAGCCTCCCTTTATTTTATATTCTTGGGTCGGTCATCTGAAAGTGAATCATATTGAAAATTAAACTAAAAATTTTGAGGAGTTGCTCTAGACTTCAAGTTTTATTAATGTTACTATATGAAATAACTGGTTCAACTAAGCAAGTATATTCACCAAAATTATTTCAAAATCAAATATGTGTATGCAATTTTTGAAATGATGGGAAATGGTTCATAATTATAACTGATATCTTGGATCACTTTGAAGGTTGCAAAATGCTCTACATGCATTACCTTATTTTAGCCTTATAACCTTTATGAGATATGAAATACAGATATTATTGTATTTATTTTATATTGAGAAAACTGAGACACACCCTTTTTCGTATTCATATCAGTCGATCAACAAGCATTCATTAAGCATTGCTATGGACCACTGTGCTATGTTCTGGGGATTCAAAGGAAAAACAAAACAGTCCCTCTCTTTAAGGCGCTTATACTCTAACTGGAGAGACACTATATAAAAATAAGAATATGTGAGATAAATATAAAGTAGAAGGAATGTCAGTAATAGCTAGGGGACCATCAAAGACCTTCTGGAGGATGTGGCACATAAACTAGGCATTAAAGAAAGCCCAGAATCCAAGGATCAGAGGTTGGATCAGAGCAAAATACAGTGGGATTGCCATTTCCTATTTCTTACATGCTATGCCTCTCTTAAAGTACCCTAAGATGGCTTTAACTTTCTTGGCTTCCCTATAACACTGTTATTGCCTCATATTGCACTTGCAATCCAAGAACATCCCCAGAACTTTTTTTCCAGATGACTTGCTTTCTCACTGTGTGTCTCTTATCTTAAAATCATAATGTTGATTTTTTTTAATCTGAGGGTAAGACTTGCCATTTATCCCTATTAAATTAGATGCAGCCCAATGTTTTAGTCCATCAAGAGATTTGGGGAATATTGATTCAGTCATGGAGTGATATAGTACTCAGATCCTACTGGTAAAATCTACAAGAAAAATGCTAGTTGCACATGGCCAACCATTTGCATTAGGACTTTTTCAGAAATAAGTCATTCCATTCATTTTATTCTGAGTGAGGAATTCATAAAAACAATCTCTACAAGTGTGGCAGTGGCCATTTTTCTCTTGATCTACACAATGCATAGGGGAGATCAGAGAAGTCTTCTCAATCTTTATAAGGGTTACTTCCCAAACTACCAATAAAATAAAAAAAATAATAAATACCACCTATCAATCCTGATCATGACTGTCTATCAACATTTTTCCTTTTCTATGGCAGAAATTTGAGTGCTATGACAGGTTCATGCTTGAAGATGGATTACAAATTGCTTGGTCAATTTCCAAATTTTCCAATTTTCCAATTTCCAAAATTTTCCAAAAAAATTTAAAATTAAACTGTATCCTTATGTGGAGCATGTGGTTTGATTATCCACCTTTTTTAATGCTGATTTATCACCAGCTTAAAATAGTATGTTTAAGTAGGAAAAATTCTCCAGATTATTATAAACATTAAATCATTTTTATTATTCATCTCCAATAGAATATTCAGTAGTTTGAGTGATTACCTAACCAGAACTTAAATATAATGAGACTATAGTGCAAAGCAAAGAGTGTTTACATATGGTTATGATTTCATTGTAAGTAATGTGTGACAAAACAATAAGAGAAGACCCAGCTGAAAATATATCTTAACAATCTTTCAGTGGCCTCTTTCATTCTTCTTGCCTAACAGATGCCCATGTGATTGTAAAAATAAAATAATCATTCAAATATTCATGGACACGTTTGTCCACCTTCCAAACCCAGTGAGCGATCACTACGATGCATGAAAACTGAGAGCCTATAAAGTGAAATAATAGATTGACTGTGACTAAGGGCCGTGCCAAAGCTTTTGAAGACATCTTGAGGCTTCATAACAAAACACATATAACAATGGTTGGTCACAACATTAGCACCATCTATTAAGTTTCATGAACTAACTGAGATTTGCAGCCTTCTGGTTTCAATTTTGCAGTTCAGCTCTGCCATATGGAGTAGGAAGAAAATAAATACATAATTAAAATCAATGAAGTCATATGAACCAAAACCACCAAAAGGGGGAGAAAAAAAATCCCATATGAGTGGTTTTTTGACAGCTACAGATAAAACTGTCGTTTAGTCAAGGAGAAAATAAAAAGCCACAAGTCAGAGTCTGAAGAATTAGGGTTGAGCTATCAGACAAATTTAATAAAACAACATATGAAATGGTTAAAGATCTAACAAGGGGCTAGTATTTGAGGCACGGAAAACACAATTTGTAAGCTAATCAATTATTTTTTAGCTCACTGTTATGAAAAACACAATTGTTTGCTGATAAGAATTTATACCCTGATTTATAGCTTGTAGTAAAAGAAAATTTGAATACCACAATTATCACATTTCTTATCAGAAAGTCACAGGATCATAGATATAGAGCAGGACAGGAGCTTAGCTATTATCTATTCCAACAGAATTAATGTTTTTATTTTCTTTTTTCTTTTTTTCTCTCCAACACTGTAACACTACATAGGATCAGAGTTCCATAGATTTTGAACTAAATACCTCTGAACAGTGTAAAAAATCTTAAGTACTTAGCTTTGAGGATAGACATATACACAGAAGTACAGATAATTAATATGCTAATTTTGTCCCTACTGTGGAAATTAGGCAGGTCCTGAATCATATGCATGACATTTGAAGCAAGACCATGATTATCAAATTGGACAAGAGCCATCATTACATTTATTTATTTATTGTAAATTTTATTCTGAACTTAAGAAATAAAATATGCATTTCTATAATATAGTGGAATGGGTGGGGGAAGATGATTACACATGAACTTGTAAAGCTATTATGTACAACTTTCTATTCCTTTCAACTATATAATAAAGTGATTATGTAACTTTCTTTTTTTCCCTTTTTCTACCTTCCCCCCCACCTTAGAGATGGCTACCATTAGATACAAATGTGTGTGTGTGTGTGTGTGTGTGTGTGTGTGTGTGTGTGTGGGTATGTGTATATAAAATCATTCTATACATAGTTTTATTTCCAATTCTTGTTCTGGATGCAGATAGTGTGTTCCCTCCTAGGTCCATTGTAGTTAATGTTCAAAATGATTTATTCCCTTAAAGTCATTCTTAAAATTATATTACTATTACTGTAGTCAACATTCTCTTAGTTCTGCTCATTTCCCTCTTCATTATTTCATGCAAGTTTATCCATGCTTTTTTTTTTCTAAAATCTTCCAGCTCATCGTTTCTTATAGCGCAGTAGCATTCCATCACGATCATATACCACAACCTGTTCTGCCATTCCCCAACTGACAGGCATCCTTTTTTTCCCTCTGCCATATTTTGAACTTTGTAGATAGTACAGAAGATTTAACCAATAATGTTGGGATATTGCCTTTAAAAAGTAGATCATTAAAGGGATATACATAGGTTGTGATTGCCTGTATAAATTAACTGATGTAAAGATATAAAATATAAATAAGAGATATAAAGGGAGGGCTATGAGGGAAGTGGTAAGGAGGTTGTAGAAAAGGGTAAATTACACCAAAGGAAGTGGCAAAAAAACATATTATAGTAGAGGGAAAGAAGGGAGGGAGAAGAGCAGTATTTGAGCTTTACTGTCATCTGATCTAGTTCAAGAAGGGAATAACATACTCTGATAAGTTTAGAAATCTAACTTGTCCTACGGGAAGTGGGAGGGAAAGGGAGGAAAAAGGGAGGGGGGAGGGCAGAAGGAAGAGGAGAAGTAGCAAGTGGGTAACGGTAAGATAAGGGAGGGGAATAAAGAGGGAGGGTTAACTGAGGAAAGCGGCGGTCAAAAGCAAAACTTTGTTGGGGAGGAGAAGGGGAAAGGGAGAAATAAAAGCATAAACAGGGGGAATTAGGATGGAGAAAAAGACACAGATAGAAATCATAACCCTGAACGTGCAGGGGATGAACATTCTCACAAAACAGAAGCAGATAGCAGAATGGATTAAAAACCATAATCCTACAATATGCTGTTTACAAGAAACGCATCTGAAACAGGGGGATACACATAGGGTTAAGGTAAAAGGCTGGAGTAAAATATATTGTGCCTCAGCTAAAGTAAAAAAAGCAGGTGTAGCAATCCTAATCTCAGACAAAGCAAAAGTAAAGATAGATCTAATTAAAAGAGATAAGGAAGGACATTATATCCTGCTAAAAGGCACCATAAACAATGAAGCAATATCATTGCTTAACATATATGCACCAAGTGGTAAGGCATACAAATTCTTAGAGGAGAGGTTAAGGGAGTTACAGGAAGAAATAGACAGCAAAACTATAATATTGGGAGACCTCAACCTCCCCCTTTCTGAACTTGATAAATCTAACCTCAAAATAAATAAGAAAAAAGTTAAGGAGGTAAACAGAACTTTAGAAAAGGCACATATGATAGACCTCTGCAGAAAACTGAATGGGGATAAAAAGGAATATACTTTCTTCTCAAAAGTACATGGCACATACTCAAAAATTGACCATGTACTAGGGCATAAAAACCTCACAATCCAGTGCAGAAAAGCAGAAGTAGTCAATGCATCCTTTTCAGATCATGATGCAATAAGAATCATTTTTAATAAAGTACCATGGAAAAATAAGCTAAAAACTAATTGGAAACTAAATAATTTAATTCTAAAGAGTGAGTGGGCCAAAGATCAAATCAGAGAAACAATTAATAATTTCATTCAAGAGAATGACAATAATGAAACAACATACCAAAACTTATGGGATGCAGCAAAAGCAGTTCTTAGGGGAAGTTTTATATCTCTAAATGCCTACATGAATAAAATAGGGAAAGAGGAGATCAATGATCTGGGCACACAGCTGAAAAAGCTAGAAAAAGAGCAAATTGAAAACCCCCAATTAAATACCAAATTAGAAATAATGAAAATCAAAGGAGAGATTAATAAAATTGAAACCAAGAAAACTATTGAATTAATAAATAAAACAAAGAGCTGGTTTTATGAAAAAACCAATAAAATTGACAAACCTTTGGCCAATTTGATTAAAAAAAAGAAAGAAGAAAATCAAATTACCAGTATAAAAAATGAAAAGGGTGAGGTCACCTCTAATGAAGAGGAAATCAAAACAATAATTAGGAATTATTTTGCCCAACTGTATGCCCATAACTTTGACAACCTTAGAGATATGGATGAATATCTACAAAAACATAAACTGCCCAGACTAACAGAGAAGGAAGTGAAATTTCTTAATGACCCCATATCAGAAAAAGAAATTGAGCAGGCCATCAACGAACTCCCTAGGAAAAAATCTCCAGGGCCAGATGGTTTTACATGTGAATTCTATCAAACATTTAAAGAACAACTAATTCCAATACTTTGTAGACTATTTGGGAAAATAGGTGAAGAAGGAGTCCTACCAAATTCTTTTTATGACACAAATATGGTACTAATACCCAAACCAGGTAGAGTTAAAACAGAGAAAGAAAATTATAGACCAATTTCTCTAATGAATATTGATGCAAAAATTTTAAATAAAATATTAGCAAAAAGATTGCAGCAACTCATTACGAGAATAATACACCATGACCAGGTAGGATTTATTCCAGGAATGCAGGGCTGGTTCAATATTAGGAAAACTATTAGCATAATTGACCATATCAACAACAAAACTAGCAGAAACCATATGATCATCTCAATAGATGCAGAAAAAGCCTTTGACAAAGTACAACACCCATTCCTATTAAAAACACTAGAAAGCATAGGAATAAGGGGAACCTTCCTCAAAATTATAAATAGCATCTACCTAAAACCATCAACAAGCATTATTTGTAATGGGGATAAACTAGATGCATTCCCAATAAGATCAGGGGTGAAACAAGGATGTCCATTATAACCCCTATTATTCAATTTGGTTCTAGAAACATTAGCTGTAGCAATAAGAGAAGAAAAAGAAATTGAAGGAATTAGAATAGGAAAAGAAGAAACTAAATTATCACTGTTTGCAGATGATATGATGATTTATCTAGAGAATCCTAGAGAATCAAGTAAAAAACTACCTGAAATAATAAACAACTTTAGCAAAGTTGCAGGATATAAAATAAACCCACATAAATCCTCAGCATTCCTATACATTACTGACAAAGCCCAACAGCAAGAGATAGAAAGAGAAATTCCATTCAAAGTTACTGAAGGCACCATAAAATATTTGGGAGTCTATTTGCCAAGACAAACCCAGGGCCTATATGAACATAACTATGAAACACTTTTCACGCGAATAAAATCAGATCTAAATAAATGGAGAAATATCACTCGCTCATGGTTAGGCCGAGCTAATATAATAAAAATGACAATTCTACCTAAATTAATCTATCTATTCAGTGCCATACCAATCGAACTACCAAAAAGTTTTTTACTGAGCTGGACAAAATAATAACAAAATTCATTTGGAAAAACAAGAGGTCTAGAGTATCTAGGATATTAATGAAAAGACATGCTAGAGATGGTGGTTTAGCCACACCAGATATTAAACTGTACTACACAGCAGCAGTCATCAAAACTGCCTGGTACTGGTTAAGAAACAGGGGTGTGGATCAGTGGAATAGGATAGGTACACAAGTAGGTGAAATCAACAAGTTTAGCAATCTACTCTTTGATAAACCCAAAGAAGCCAGTTTCTGGGCTAATAATTCACCATTTCACAAAAACTGTTGGGAAAACTGGAAAATGGTAGGGCAAAAACTGGGCATAGACCAATATCTTACACCATATACCAAAATAAAGTCAAAATGGGTTCATGATTTAGGAGTAAAAGTTGATACTCTAAATAATTTGGGAAAGCAAGGAATAGTTTACTTATCAGATTTGTGGAAAAGTAAAGAATTCATGACCCAACAAGAGATAGAGAGCATTACAAAATGCAAAATGGATAATTTTGATGATGTTAAATTGAAATGTTTTTGTACAAAAAAAGCCAATGCAACAAGAATTAGGAGGGAAGCAGAAAATTGGGAGAAAATCTTTGCAACTAGTATCTCTGATAAAGGCCTCATCTCTAAAATATACAGGGAGCTAAGCCAAATATATAGGAATACAAGCCATTCCCCAATTGAGAAATGGTCAAAGGATATGAACAGGCAGTTCTCAGAGGAAGAAATTAAAGCTATCTACAGGCATATGAAAAAATGCTCTGGATCGCTGCTGATTAGAGAAATGCAAATCAAAACAACTCTTAGATACCACATCTCTCCTGTCAGATTGGCTAAAATAACAAATCAGGAGAATGATAAATGCTGGAAAGGATGTGGGGAAATTGGAACATTGTTGCATTGCTGGTGGAGTTGTGAGCTGATCCAGCCATTTTGGAGGGCGGTGTGGAACTATGCCCAAAGGGCTATAGAAATGTTCATACCCTTTGACCCAGTAATACCACTTCTAGGGTTGTATCCCAAAGAAATCATGCAAGTGGGAAAAGGACCCATATGTACAAGAATATTTATAGCAGCTCTCTTTGTGGTAGCCAAGAATTGGAAAGCAAAGGGATGCCCATCAATTGGGGAATGGCTGAACAAGTTGTGGTATATGAAGGTGATGGAATACTATTGTGCCATAAGAAATGGGGATGATGCAGACTTCATAACAACCTGGAAAAACCTACACGACATAATGCTGAGTGAGTGGAGCAGAGCCAGGAGAACGTTGTGCACAGCCACAGATATGTGGATTCCGTGAGGACCAACCCTGACATACTGCGCTTCTTTCAGCAACCTAAAGGGGCAAGGACAACTCCAGGGGACTCACGATGGAGAATGCTATCTTCATTCAGAGAAAGAACTGCGAAGTTTGAATACAGACTGAGGCACACTACATGCTCGCCTTTTCTGCTTATCTTTTGGTTTTGGTTTTGGGTTTTTTTTTTTTTTTTTTTTTTGTTTTTTTTTTTTGGTTCTGTTTCTTCTTTCTCATGATTCATTCCATTGGTCAAAATTCTTCTCCACGACTTGACTAGAGCATAAATTAATTCAATGCGAAGTTATACATGACAGTTATATGAGACTTCATGCCGTCTTGGGGAGGGAGGGGGGAGGGAGGGGAGAAAAACTGGAACTCAAAACTATGTAGAACTGTGTGTGGTAAACTAAAAATAAATAAAACACCTTTAAAAAAAAAAGTAGATCATTTATATTTTACAAGATAAAGAATCTGCCCACTGGGCTAGCTATGATCAGATCAGAAACCATACCATAAGAGTGGGTAAAGAAAGCAACCATTCCAGTTTTTCCCTCCAATCTATTAATGATTTTCTGACATTTTGTCAGGAATTTAGTAGTAAAATGACTTCATTGTCAACAAGGGTACAATGTAGGGTGAAGGGTACATAGGGCTACTTTTAAAGATGATTATCAACTGTGTAATTTGCATTACAAATGGATACGGTGCCAGATAATGGATGGATTGCAAATGCACCTTACATATATGAATAAGCCTTAGGAGGAGACACAAGTCTTTGCTCTGTTACAGTCAGGAGATACACATACACACAAATACACAGGTGTGCATGTATACATGTACATGTATAAGTAATGTATACACATACATATGCATGTATGTGTATATGTACATGTTGTATGTGTGTATGTTTATATCTTCATATAATGTATTATGTGAGCTATGTATATACATGTACACACATATAGGTGTATATACACATACCTATAAATAAATAAGATATATAAACATATAAATGACATATGAAGTTAAATATGCATAAATATTTACATATATTTATGTGTTATCAAAATATCAACAGATATTACAGAGGAGTATAAAGGAAAGAATATTGGAATGGGAGTTTATAAACCTGCCAGTTTGCCCCTACCTAGCTATGTGACCATGGGCAAGTGAATTCATTTCTCTGGCCTTCAGTTTCCCCTTCTATAAAATAAGGCGATTCAGTTAGAAGGTCTCTAATGTCTCTACTAGCTCTAATATTATATGAGTCTATAGAGTGGTGTGCTGGTTACGTATTTAACAACTAGGTCTCTGAAAAAAATACATTCACAAGATACCTCTAAATTTAATTTGTGTCATTAACATTTTTCCCATTACTTTCTTAAGGTTACGACATAAGTAAAGCAAAATGAACTCTGATTTATAGTAGTTGCTGATTTCTGAGGCGTAAATGTTCACAATGAAAATTTGCTGATTCTCCTAGCTCATTGGAGCTGGCTCCAACACACTCCTGGTTCTATGATACTTAGAGTTCTTGTTTAATATCATATAAATAATCCAAAAGCAGGAATGCCTGTCATATCTCCAAATACTTAGATGATGCTAGACTCTACTATACAATAAAATATCAAACTTATTGGGAAAGATTAGGAAAGATTTTATCAATCCTTGCAAGTAGGTGAGGTATACACAAACTATATGGAGTTCTTTTGCCATGTAGAAAAAAGAAATTAGCATTGTTCTAGCTCACTCCACCAGGAAGAACAAGGACAAATGGGTGAACTCTATGGCAAGGAAGATTTCAGATAAACATAGGGAAAAGCCACAGTAACAACTTGAGTTGTTAAGAATAGAGTGTACTGATTTGAAGAACAGTGAGTTCTATGTCACTGAAGGTCTTCAGGCAGAGATAAATCCCCTTAATAAAAGGATTTGTTCTGTAAAACTTGAACTCAGTCAAAAGACTGCACACAAGGAACTAGAAGGTCACATATGGCTTCAAGCTGGAGGTTCCCTACCCCTGGCCTAGACCACAATATCTCAGTCATGATGTAGAAGTGATAATCTGAGTAGGATTTAGGCCCAAGGCTGTGAGTCATAGGGGAAGGGACTACGGATTTGTATTCAAATGACCTGGGTCTGAATCCCATCTTTTCTGCTTAGTACCTGTGTGATTGGTCAAGGCACTTCAATCTCTGCTTGTATACTTCAAAACTTCCAAAATGAAGGGTTCTGCAAATCTTTGATTGTTTGATTTCTCTTAAGGGAAAAAAAATGAAAGGAACAAGGATAAGTGTAGAGAAAAGCAATTAAAATAATAAGTTTTTAAAATAGCACTTTGCTGTACTTAAATATGTCCATGTTCTGATCAGTGTAAATATTCCTCCCACCAGTGAAATTTGAAAATTATGAAAAAAGCACAGATGCCTTTTCATCTTGTATAATTCTTCTTCATGTATATCTATGTATCCTCCATAGGGTGTCTACTCAATATGTTGGAGGTTCTTTTAATATCTTGGAGATATTTGAGTAACCTGTGGCCTGTCCATTTGCAATGTCTTATTCTTATTACATGAGCTACATTGTTTCCTTTATGGGTTATTCAGGTTTTTTCAAGAATTGTTTATAGTGTACTATAGAAAGGACCTCTACAAAACATCTAAAAATGGTATATACAATTCAATCCGGAAAGGGATGAGGGGCATGATTACAATCTGTTTAAAATACATGAGAAGGATGAATAAACGAAACATGAAATTTTCAACAAATCCCAATTTACTAGTTTGAGGAGAAAACTTTGCAAACTTTAGAGAGGTAAGTTTTAGACAACTAAAAGGCATTATATTAACTGTACATGGAATATAAACTTGTTGGTGGTAGGGACACTTTCATTTTTAACTTTGTATCCCCAGCACTGACTGGTTCTTGGAACAAAAAAGGCACTTGATAAATCTTTCAGTTATTTCTCTCACATCTGACTCTTCATAACTTCACTACTTGGCAAAAATAATGGAATGGTTTCCTTCTCCAGCTCATTTTACAGATGAAGAAACTGAGGCAAAGATTATTAATTGACTTTTCCAGGGTCACACAGCTTATGTCTGAGGCCAGATTTTAACTCAGGTCTTTCTGACTCTAGGCCAGGTACTACCTAACTGGTTTATTCAACCAGTAATCAAATTGTGTAATCCATTACCCCCAAAATTGGTCTTGACAGAAAATAAGTTAATTCCTAAAGGTGTCAGAAAAAGAAGATATGTCTTCTGATGTTATTTTACATGGGTCATGTGTTGTTAATAGAATTCTGAGATAGAGGAATATGGGTGAGACCAATATGATAAGTCCTAACTGTCTTAAAACTTGAATCTCTAGAGCAAGAATAGCAGAGTCAATGGATTAATCAACATTTATTAAGCACTTACTGAACACCAAGTACTGTATTAAATACAGGGGGGAGGGAGAAGTATGGAAAGTCCTTGCCCACAAATAGGTAAAATTCTAACAGGAAAGGCAATGGACACATCAAAAATACATATACAACTAAGTTCAGTGCGGTTAAATAAAATGTAGTTGAGGAAGACATTAACATTTTTGGAGCAGATCAGGAAAGATTTCTTATAGAAGGTAATGTTCAAGTTATATGTTGAAGACAGGGTTTCTACAAGGTAGAGGTAAGGAGCAAGTGCTTTCCAGGCAGGGGGGTCAGCCAGTGGAAAGCATGAGCTAAAAGATGAAGTATTATTTGTGAGGAACAGAGAGAAGGCATATCTTGGAGTGAGAGTTTAAGAAGGAATAATATACAATAAGTCTGCAAAGATAAATTGGGAGCAAAATGTGAAGAGTTTCAAAAACTAAGCAGAGGAACTTATAGTCTGTCTCAGAGGCAATAAGGAGGCACTGAAGATGATTGACAAGGCAGGGTGACATGGACATATCTGTGTTTAAGGAAAATTATTTTCCTGAATAAAGATTATGAAATGAAAGCCAGAGTGACTTGAGGCAAGGTAAATAGTGAAGAGGTTGCTTGAATAACCTGGGCAAGAGGTGCAGTGGATCTGAATGAATATGGTGGTTATATGAGTAAAGAGAAGGAATCAGATAAGAGAGATGTTGTAGACATAGAAATAACAAGATATGACAACTGAGTGAATATGTGCTGTAAGAGAGAATAGGGAGGTGAGGATAATCCCAAGGTTATAAGCCTTGGGAACTGGAAAATTGGTTGGTGCTTTCAATAGAAATAGGGAAATTTATAAGATGGCTGCATTTTGGGGAAAATATTAGTTTTACAGTGGACATATTGAGCTTGAGGTGTCTCTGGGACATCTAATTTGAAATGTATAATGGGCAGTTTCTCGTATGAGGTTGAAGCATAGGGTAGAGACCGTATCTGTATATATAAATGTACAAGATATCTGCATAGGGATGACAATTAAACCTATACGTGCAGATGAGACAATGGGGGGAGGGAGGGATGGGGAGAGAGGCGGGAGGAAGAGAGAGAGAGGGAGGGACAGAGAGAGAGAGAGAGAGAGAGACAGAGAGAGAGAGGGGGAGAGGGAGAGGGAGAGAGAGAGAGAAGCAGAAGCTGAGGTAGACAGAAGCAGAGACAGAGAGTCAAAGAAAGACAGAGACAGAGAGATGGCAATAGAGAGACAGAGAGACAGAGGCAGAGACAGTGAGACACAGAGAGAGAGAGACAGAGAGATGGAGAGAGACAGAGAGAGGGGCCCTATGGAGTTTTGTGGGACACCTATAATTAGGCCATGTGATATAGTTCCTTCTCTTTTCTCTTTATTTTTTCTTTCTTGATGGGCTTATCTCCTCCTGTGGATTAGGTTTGCATCTATTTTAGATGATACTCAGATTTGTTTATTCAGTCCTAAACTTTCTCTTAAGCTCTAGTATCCATCTCACCAAATACTTCTTGGATATCTCAAACTTTGGTCCCCTAAGCATCTCAAGCTGAACATGTTCAAAATAGAACTCATTAACTTTCCACCAAAATCTTTCCCCTTTTCAAATCCCTCTAATTCTATCAAAGGCATCAACCAATCTCCCAGGCACCCAAACTTTGAACCTCATTTTTAACCTCAAGTCTTGTTGCATTCACTCTACATGTCCATCTAATTCCAAGTCTTGTCATTTCTGCCTTTAACACAGCAGTCGTATTGGTTCCTATCTCTTCACCAACACAGCTACTCTCCCAGTTCAAGCCCTAATCACTTCAAATCTGGACTCTCACAAAGGCGTACTGGAAGGTCTCTCTGCCTGGAGTCCTTCTTCACTCTAGTTTATCCTCCACTCAGCTAGCAAAGTCATTTTGCTAAAGTGCATATCGAACCATCTCACCCCACCTCAACAAACCAAAGTGGCTCTCTATGACACACAAGATAAAGTATAAAATCCTCTTTTTATATTTTTGAACATTTCACAAACTACCTTTTCAGTCATATAATACTTTGCCTCCCTCTATGTATTCTACAATCCAGGGGCAGTAGTGTTCTTACTAGTTCTAATATACTATTGTCCATCTCCCAACTTTATACTTTTTCACTCACAGCCAACCATACTTGGAAGGCTGTTCCTCTTCACGTATGCCTCTTGGCTTCTCCAGTATTCTTCAAGACTCAGATCAAATTCAGTCTTCTGCAAGGTGCCTTTCTTGATATTCCCTATTTGCCACTGCCAGTGCCTTTCTTCTGCAGTTATTTCTCATTTACCATTATATCTTGTTTGTGTTTTGTCTCTACCATCACAATGCAACCTCCTTGAGATTTGGGACCACATTTTTGCCTTTCTTTGAATTCCCAGTGTTAGCACAGTACCTAGTACATAATGCTGTTTAATAAATTCTAGGTAAGGCTGGTATAGCAGGAAAATAGACTTCTAAGGAGTGCTTAGACAGATAGAAAGAGAACCAGGGGAGAATAGCATCAAGAAAACCCATAGAGTGCTGATGGACCACACATCAATCTCTTTATTTTGGAGTGAAGAATATGAGCCTTAGAGAGATTCCCAAGATCACATAAATAATGGTAGACTTGAACCCAGGGCTTTTGGTTACCAATTCAACCCTCTTTCCATTATCTTACAAGTCTATCGCTAAATCTTTGAATCACCAACATGCTGATATAGACTTTCTAGCCTCTTCAATTTCCTAATTTACTTGAGCCCTTAGAATTCAGAATGAACTAGGTAACATATGAGTCCCAAATCAGAATACATACATATACACAAACATATACATACACACACACACACACATATATATATATACATACATACATACATACATATACATACATACACACATATATACCTGACTTTAATTGTAGGCTATTTAAATTCCCCCTTAAAATGAAGACCCCCTAGAAATATTGAGGCATCTGAGATTACTCTTGACAAAATTTAATCTCTAAAAGTTCTAACCTCAGTTACCATACTTAAAGTGTTTACTAATGGGCAGTTTTGCACACATTCCAAAGAGTACAAATCATCTGCTTAGAGAATATTGATTCTCCACTGACCAAAAAGTGATTGGAAGATCCCAGAAGAAATCTAATTCATATCTATTCAACAAGCATTTATTAACCACCTGCTATATGCAAAGCATTATGATTAGTACTGGGGATAGAAAATCAAAGGGCAAAGTCCCAAATATTCAAGGAAATCACATTATACTCAGGAAATATACCTTTAACACATACACATATAAGTATTTGCGTTCTATTGGGGAAAATACATTATTTACACAAATCACTTGAGGAGTGAGAGAATGCTAATACCTAAGGGGGGATAAGGAAAAGCTTTCCAGAGAAGATTGCACTTCAGCTGAGCCTTGAGAAACAATTAAGGATTCTAACAGTGGTGAGGAAGGACTGCTTTCAAAAATGAGGCATCATCCTATGCAGTAGCATAAAGGCAAGAGACTGAATATTAAGGTTAGAGAGTAGCAAGAAGGCCAGTTTGTTAGGAACAAAAATTTCGTGAAAGGGAGTAACATGAATAGGCCTGGAAATCTAGGCAGTAGGCAGATTATATAGGACTTTAAAGGAGGGAGAAACCAAACAATGTTTATAAACAGCAGAGAATTAAGCATTTGAAAAGAAGAGAAAGAAAAGGAGAGAAATAGGTTGGGAGAAGATCAAACAAGGAAGCTTCTGGAAGAGAAAGAAGGAGATGACATCAAATGCAGAAATAGAGGGGCTAGCATTGGCAAGAAGAACAATGATCAGAGAACAGAGAGGTCAGAAATTAAAGTTAATTGGTAAACACACAGTATTGTCTTGATGCTCACATAGGGGAGGTACAGAAAAATACAATACAGGAATATTAAGAAGATATAGTGATGGGAGACCACTAGGTTCATTTGTTTATTTAGTACCCACAAATCTGGAGTGTTTTTGGCTACAAGATGCCTCAATTTGAACAGATGAACTAGTGCTACCTTGGTGACAAGGAAGGACAGCCTAGTCTAAGAGTGGGAAACCTGAGGCCTCAAGGCCACATGGGGTCTTCTAGGTCCTTGGGTGTAGCCCTTTGACTGACTCCAAGTTTTACAGAACAAAAAGGGGATTTGTTCTTCAAAGTTTAGGTTCAGTCAAAGGGCTGCACTTGAGGACCTGGAGGGTAATATGTGGCCTTGAGGCCACAGGTTCCCCACCCCTGACCTTGTCCTTTGCTCCTCTTTAAAGTGACAGAGAGATGAAATGATAGATATTGAGAGCAAACTCACTGAAGCACTTTAGAATCTAATCGAGGATGAAATAGAGGGGTATAAGAGATGAAAAGAAAACCTTGATGAAATATTTGGGGAAAAAGGTTCAACCACCTTGATTATCATCAAGGTAAGGGGGTAAAAGGATGGCACACACATCATTATAGCTAAAGTCATTGTACTTAAAGATGGGGAAATTGATGAACCTTGGGAAATGCGGTTCCTTATTCTAAAATAACTGCAGCAAAGAACTCAATCCAAATAGACTTATTGATCATCCTCTCTGAGAAGAGATGCTTTAGAAAGGTATCCTGAATGTACCAGGAATGACTCACAAGAATGTGTTCAAAATTCAGCAGCTTGGTTGAAAGCAAACAAAAAAATAATGAATTAAGAATCACTTTTTGCCATTGAAAAATAAACCTTCATCCCCTAATTCATAGAAAAAGAATATTTTTTATTGCATTGCAGGTGTTTAATTTGTAACCCAAAGTTTGACAGACTGTTTGACTCGAGGAGACAGCTGTGCCATGGAAGCTCACAGTTGTTCCTCCCACAGCAGCTATGTTCCTGTAGTCCCACATATCAAGGGATTTCACCTTCATAGGGCATGAGGATTAATTGACTAACACTCATTACATTTCCAGGATATACACACAACGGCTGAGGGCTCTATAACAACACTCAGAACAATTAAGATGAAGGTTTATGGTAGTCATAGACAGAGACATTTCTAGGTCAGGCTCAGATTTCAGTTGCTGAGCCTTCTTTTCTTTCCTCTGTGTCTGGATGAAGCTATAAGAAATCACATGCTTGCAGCACCTTGGCTGAGCGGGGCGAGCCCAAGACCATTCAGCCTATTTCTTTTGTAGCTTGGTTCCTTATCAGCTTTTGAAAAGCTGCTGGAAAGCAACAGAGATTTAGCTGCCAGGTCTGAACTGCAGGGGTGGAATTGGCAGTAGTAAAACCAAGAAAGATTGAGCAAATAAAAGATAATATAGATTGTCTCCTGTTGTGTCTGTTTTCAAATTACTGTGTTTAAATGAACTTCTCTTTTGGTAAACTGTCTTTAGTCTCTTTCTTGCTGGCCTCTTATGACCTTTCACTGATTCCTCATCTGTTTGTAGCCTCAAAGAATCTGAAACTTTGAACTTTCTCTCAAGGATGGGGGGAGTTACACATGAAGAAACAGGACACACACTTTTTTTGGTGGGGGGGTAAGTGCCTCAATCAGCATATGTGACCTATTTGGGCAACAAAACAGAACGTTGCCTTATGCCATTGTTTGAAGCTATGAGAGACAAAAAAAAAATAGTTTAAGAATCAGGAAAAGTGACCCATGTAGTACAAACAGGAGTTTTTGTTGCTTTATTAGATGTGACTGAACATTGGATTTTTTTTTTTTTTTGAAGAGCGTGGGATCTGCTTTATTGTTTCATAGAAGGAGGTTTGTTTTTGTTTTCTTCCAGGGCTTTTGGAGAGGGATTTTTCATATTGGATCAAGGGCTAAACTTGGAATCAAGAAGATGTGAGTTTGAATCCTACTTCAGACAATTATTAGGTATATGAAGCCAGGCAAGTCACAACTTTTCTGGGTATTATTTTCCTCATCTCTAAAATAAGGTTGTCAGAATCTATGATCTTTAAGGTCCCTTCCAGCTCCGAATCTATGTTCCAATGATCTTTTTCCACCTTAGAATGTACCTAATTGGGAAAGTATCCCAAGAATACTGTGACTTCAGTATCCTGCAACCTGAGGAATATTAACCTTTAAATGTACCCCTTACTTTATTACCTGCAAATGACTGTATTAATCAAGTGTTGTTTGGGGGCCAAGAAAACTAATATGAATTTAGACAGTATTCAAAAATCCAAAGCACACTGCTATACTCTGAAATGATCAGAACTCATCTCTGGGATGGTGTTGATCTGGTCAACATATATTTTAGAAAGAACACTAATAAGCTAGAAAGTGTCAGGGGAGGGCAACCAAGAAGGCAAAGAAACTCCATCTATTGAAGGATTTGTTGATGTTTGGTGGAGAGAAATAGACTTGGGTGGTAACAACGGCTATATTTAGGTATTTGAAGCATTATCCTGTGAAAAAATGACTAGATTTGTTCAATTTGGTCCAGCACAGAACTGGGAAAAATAGGTGGAAATTACGGGGATGTAAATTTGGGTTTGATGTAAGGAAAAACTCAGTAACAGCTAGAGCTATCTAAAATAGGAAAGAGTTTCCTTGGATGTTAGTAAGAATCCTAACAAAGCTTGGATGATTACTAACTGGAGACTTTGTAAAGAAAATTCTAATTCATGTATGAGTTAAACTAGATGGCCTCTAAGGTCCCTTGCAACTCTGAGATTCTGTAACATGTAACAATAGGAGGAAAGATAGACAGGTACATGAATTAGGGGAACTGTTCAACCTTAACAGTACTATTGTATATTTATGAGGAGACAAACAAAGAAAAATTGAGTGGATTTATCATGTTACTGTAAGATATACTAAAGGCAAATCTGGGAAATGCTTTGCTATTTACCCCCTATTTTATCAGTTGTTAAAAAAATAAAGGCAAATTTGCCTTTAATGACTCATTATAATGGAAGTAATAGGATAATTTTGATAGGCCTCAGGCACTTAAGCCAAAGGTATTGACTTCCATTTTTCATGGATCCAGGATTTCACTGGTTTGGTCATACTCTCCATCAATGCAGATTGCCACCACTCTATATCCTAACAGAAGCAGCAATACATAACAGCAGGAACAGCAAATTTGGAATTAGAGGGCCTGGGGTTTAATTCTACTTCTGATATTGTATGACCTTGAGCACATTGTTCAATTTTTCTGGACCCTAATTCTTTTGGCTGCAAAATAAGTCAGGATGGAATGTATGATTTCCAAGATCCCTTACAGCTATATATCCAATCATCATAGATGGTCATTGACATTGAGTATGGCAGGAAAAATCATCACGTTAACCAATAAAATCTCAACTCATGTGTAGCCAACCTTTCAAAAGGTGCTAGCCTGGACTTAGTTTGAAATAAATGCAGTCCATCCTCAAGCCTTTATTCAATATTTTTCCCACTTTATAGGAACTGGTAAAATGTGTTCTCCATAGGAATAACACCCAATAACTAAGAAACACTTGCATGCCACAGTAACATTGAAATAAGACATTACTGGAAAAAAACAGTCGGGTCGCATCAGTATGGCAAGAAAGAGGAGAAGAGAAAGGAAGAAAGAAACTACAAAGGCTTATGATTCATTGTGCATAATGACTTTCAATGGGAAAAGATGTAACAAAGAGAATTTTTAAAAGTAGACTATTCAATTACTCTCTGAAGAAAGAAGGATGATGGGAGATCCTCTGAAGGGAAGATTGACCTCATGTGTAGATTTGATTAGACTAGCCAGGACCTTGTGTTCAGCTGACATAGAGAGTCACCTCCATACCATGATTAATCACAGGACTCCAACAGAAAGAAGCATGTGCCTAAGAAGGAAAATTTGAAAGAAATTAATACAACCATGGATATTCCTAAAAAGATTAGACAATTTGCTGCTATAATTGCTATGGATTATTTTCATGGGACTCTTTGACTAGTGAAAAAGCCTAAGCTGAAGAAATTTAGTCAGTGACTTAATAAAGTCTTATGCTGAACAGGGCTATACCAATCAATAGAAAATGATCAGTTGCTGAACTAGAAGCCTCACCTAGAAGACCTTGTGATGATTAAAAAGGTTTGAGAGAAATAGTTTCTGAGTCATTTAAACATTTTATAATAAGGCCAGCACATTATTAAGAAAATAATGGACATCTGGCCATCTGTCTTATACCAAAGACCCCTCATGGCATTGGGCTGACAGTTTATATGCCCTTCAAAGAGTCAGTTCCTGAGGGATAACAATCAACTCAGATTGGTTAGCACAATGGGATGAGAAGTATTGGCTATATTAAAATGAATGACTTGGGGTAAGTGACTTAGGTTACTCAAATCTTGGTCAAAGAGACATCAATTTCCATATCATCTGTCTTGCTAATAAAGAGAATAAACCTTTCCCACCCAGACCTGTCTGAGCAAATACAATGAGCAGGAATACACGCACTAGGGCAAACTTAGAATTTCTTTTATTGTCTCATTAGATCTCTACCGGGGTAAATCTCTAAGAGAGATTTCCTACACTGGTTGGTTTCTAGATGAGAAAGTAGAAAAGGGGAAAAAACTTGGTCCTGATTCAATAATTATTTATTACATTTAAGAAAGAAATATTCATTTCTCAAAACCTCCAAACTGGTTGCTAACACTGGGCTTCCTTTCTCTCATATTTGCAAAGCTCCTCTAAGGAGTTACTGTGCCTGACAATTACCCTTCAAAGTGGATCCTGGGGTCTAGGATTTGAAAGGTACCCAGAAAGAGACCTCTATGTCACTCTTATGCCATTTTTAACAGTCTAACCTTGCACAAGTCATTTAACCTCTCTTAGTCTTAATTTCCTCATCTGTAAAAAGAGGCTAATAATACCAGCAGAAACTATCTCACACAGATATTTATTGTTCAGTAATGTCCAATTCTACATGACCCCATTGGCTTGTCCATGGGGGTTTCTTGGCAAAGATATTGGAGTGGTTTGCCATTTCCTTTTCCATTGTTTCCCCATTTTACAGAGGAGGAACCAAGGTAAATAGGGATTAAGTGACTTGCCCAGGGTCACACAGCTAATACGTGTCTAAGATGGGATTTATACTCAGATCTTCTTGACTCCAGACCTAGTGCTTTATTCATTGCACCACCCAGCTGCCCCTCAGAATATTTCCTTTTCTGCTTTGGTCTTTAGCACTACTTACACCTCGGAAGAGGTTCAACCCTTCAAAAGTTTGCCTATGTTGTTGTTCTTTACTACCTTCTATGTCCCAAGACAGAGCAATCCATCAAACCCCAGGCTAATAATAAGCATGTAGCAGGAGGATGACAACCCCCAACATCTCTCCCTCTCTCTCCCCCCCTCCTCTCTCTCTCTCTCTCTCTCTCTCTCTCTCTCTCTCTCTCTCTTTCTCTCTCTCTCTCTCTTTTTTTTTCTCTCTCTCCCTCTCTCTCCCTTCCTTCCTCCTTCCCTCCCTCTCTCTTTCCTGGCTCATTTATCACACTGTCACCCATTCTGGCAGGTAGTTCCCCAAAAGAGGTAGCTATACTATTCGCATTCACTCTCAGGCTAGAGATAACCTGGGAGTACAGTGAATTTGTCATTTCTGTAGCTCCCATGTGTATTTGCGATCAAGATGGGCTCTTAGCACTTATTTAACCAAGTGCCCTTGAAGAGTTTTGGCCTTTATCTCCTTGATTAAATTAGGTAACTAAGGTGGGGCTCCAGGTGGGGCCCATGAAGTGACATCTGGTTATATCTTCTCTCCCAAGTAGACCCAAAACCTCTAGCTAAGGTGCTAAGTTCATGGGGGTGTGAAGCCCTCAAGGTCCTAGGGGTAGGTGTTAACTCCAGAGTCAATAGTAAGAGCTTAAGTTCTAGTAGCTCAGATGATGTTTGATGATGGCTAAATAGTACACAAAAAGAGAAGACAGAACTATTTGCTTAGGGCTCTCACTCTTGGCAGTGCGCTGATGTGGAGACTCTGGGCAGCTGTAGTTAAAGAGTCCTCCACCTTGTAAACCTGGATGTTTGGACTTTGTTAAACACTGGTAACTATGAATTGGGATTTGAATCAGACAAGGTCTGTCTGTTGATGTTTGTAATTTGTTCGTATTTGCTTTGAAGTTCAGGGTGCTGGCTTTTTCCCCTCAACCAAGTGAATGATATTTGTATGCTGGATTAAAGTGAGATTGTTAACCCCTTAACATTGCTTTCCTTAGTAAAGCAGATCAAAAGAACCTGGGCTTGCAGTTTTCTGTGAGCTGTTTGTTGTTGGTTTTACACCCCCACAGCAGCTGCTAGCCAAATTGTTGAAACACCATGTTTCACATTTGTTTCTTATTTAAACAGATTGGCCAAGATGATATCACTAATGCTTAATAATGAGCCAAGCATTTTAAAAAACAAGCAATGTACAAAAGCAAGAATAATTATAATGTACCCATAAACCTGGGTCATACTCTTCTACCAATGCGCAGAGTGACCCTGTGTGTGTGTGTGTATGTGTGTAGAAAGCTAGCAGTGAGGCACATAAGTAGCGAAAATAATTTGCCAGACTAATTCACAATTCTAGACTAAAGGCCTTAATGCTATTGGTGTTTTTAAGAGAACAATTTGTATTTCTCATCATGCTGTAGGTGGGACCATTTCTCTGCTTCTCTACTTATATTCTTCTTGGCCCCTGAAGCAATATTAAGCTCTTTGGACAAGTGGCATCCTTAAGCCTGAGATTTGTTTTCCATGTCTGGTCCCTTGGTTAGACACTGAGACAACATTGTACTCTTTCAGTGAAAAGAAGTGAAGCCTGAAATTTACTTACTCTGGGCTTTGATGGATTGTTCCCTCTTGAGACATAGACTGCAGTAAAGAACAACATAGGCAAACCTGTGAAGGGTTAAACTTTCCCCAGGTGGTGCTAAAGAGCAAGGCAGACAAGCCCAGGTAGCTCTTCAAAATATATTATGTTCTCTAATCCAGTTTTTCAAACAGCAAGACTCTTCCTCCAGTCAGACCAGTTCCCTAGAATCAAATACAGTCTGTTTCAATTCACCTGTTTTCTGCAAGGTTCATCTTGAAGCAGCTGGTATGATATTCTCTTCTCTGATTCTTCTGCCTTCCCAGATCAATAAGCTTCTAGCTGTGTTCTCTGGCTTTTGATACCCAGGTTCTAATCCTGCAGCTTCTAATTTGTCATTTTTTATCTCTCTTGACAAATCAGTACTTTCTTATGTGTAGTAGGTTGACCCATTGCCACCTTCGATTGAAAAAAAAAAACAAATCTACCTCACACACACGCACACACATATGTATATAAATGTATATGTATAAATGGGTATATGTATATTATATATGTGTGCATATATACTTATACATATATATACATATATATATATACACATATATATATATATATATATTTGATTCACTGTCTCCAACAGTTCTTTAATCCAGTTTCCTGTGTGTAAACTTTAACATCCTAACAAAAGGCATCTATAAAAAGCTGCTAGAAAACAATGCAATATAAGCCTCTTTGCCTTCAGTTAGTATTTTTGCCTTGAAGTGGTTGCCCTTCTAATGTGTTCTCTCAGAATTGTCTTTTTTTCCCTCCTCCAGTTGCTATTATCTGTACTTTATTTATAATTTCCTTATTCTACCTCTTTCAGTAAATAAATTTTTTGCATAATAAAGGTAAAGTATCTTATATATGATGAACTTTATAAACTATAAAAGACTATGTTAATGACAGAAGTAATAACTCTGGGCAAACAACCGCAAAAAGTTGTTTTTAAATAAAATCAGTTAGCAAAAGGGAATACAGAATGAAAATATACAGAAATAGGTATATTGTTGTTTTAAATCCTAGGTCTAAAACTATTTACTTAAGTATCAAAAAAAACCACGTACACATATGCCAAGTGCTTTTCTTCATTATAAATCTCTAAGATCATAGATTTCAAGCTGGACAGGATCTTAGAGACCATTTAGTTCAACCCCATTTTACAGATAAGGAAACAGAGGCTGAGAAAGTTTCATTGACTTGAACGATTCAGACAGGTTGTAAATGACAGAAGTAAAAAATTTGAATTTGAATTCACTGAGTTCAAATCCATTGCCCTTTTGACTTTATCATTCCTATATTTCAAAACGCCTATTGCCACAACATGAAAATATAGAGATCTGTCTCCACATTTTCCAATACCATTTCAAAGACCCTATTTATAGAAAAATGTAGCCCAGTCATGTACATACTTCTTTTCACATAATAAAAGACTTTGTGCATCAAGGACATGTGAATCTTCTTGTAGTAGGGGAGGAGAAAGATTTGACCACGGCTCAACTTAACTCAATCCTTAGTTCAATATGCCACAAGGAGAGTCCTGTTAATCCTGTTATCTTTTCTCAGTGCAACCAATGTTCAAGAAAGAAGGGACGAAAAGAAGCTAGAGATGTTTTTTCTTCTTCCTTTTGAGGGACAAAGTGAGACCCCCATTACTCAAGTGGTACATACCCCTCACAAAATGTGGGCCTCATTGTCAAACACTCATTGTCTGGCGGGCACTCCTTTTTATGAGATGACTTACAATAGGCAGCTCAATATATTTCACTTGTGTAAGTATCTGCCACGCATAAGGCTCTATGAAGGCTGTGGATATAAAGACAAGTAAGCAACCAACAAGCAAATACAAACACAGTTTCTGGCCTCAGGTACCTTTTATCCCACTTCAGAAATAAATATGCATGCCAAAAAGTAATCGTTTATATTGGATCCATGAAGTTTTGGAATAATAAAGTTGATTCTTCCTTGTCACTGATGCTGTGGCATTCATATAAACTGAAGATTAATTTCTGGTATAATTCCCATGATAAACTGATGAGTGGCTGAACAAACTGTCTTTGAAAAAGGTTACTGCTCGTATTGCATTTTTATATCTTTGAGGACCTTACAGCATATTTGTCTGGCTTTTGTTTCAATACATTATAGTGAACAAGGACCAAGTCTAAGATTTCATCAGGGTTGAAGTTCAAATACATTACCAATGGATAGAAAAATAGCTATCCTGATATTATCCTCCAGGTCCCCCCTTTGATATTATTATTTGAGCTAGTACTTGCCATAGATTAAGATGACATCCTCAGCAACACCTTCATGTTATTTGCGTTATTAACCTTTGTGTTATTCATCTCCATTGAACCCTTCACAAAGAGAAACTGACAAAGATTTCCCTGCCCCTGACAACATTGTCAAACACTCATTGTCTGGCAGGCACTCCTTTTTGCAAGATGACTTACAATAGCTAGCTCAATACATTTCACTTGTGTAAGTATCTGCCACACATAAGGCACTATGAAGGCTGTGGATATGAAGACAAGTGAGCAACCAGCAAACAAATAGAAACACCGCTTCTGGCCTCAGGTACCTTTTATCCCACTTCAGAAATAAATATGCACACCAAAAAGTAAATACAAGTTGATTTGAAGAGAAAGTGAACACTAACAATTAGGGTAATAAAGCAAACTTCCAGTGGAAGATTGCCACTAAAGTTATACCTTGAAGGAACCAAAGAACTCTGGTAGTGGAAGGTAAGATGGAGTACATTCTAGGGCTGAGGGAAGCCTTTGTAAAGCCATTTTGATCAACTGTTTCATTTCTGCCTTTTCACCCTGCACATATAGTACAATGCCTGGCACATAGTAGGTACTTAAGTGTTTACTAATTGGTTAAATAGTCATATTAAAGTCATCTTTGTTTTCAATGGCATCATTAAAAAGGGGTCACACTAGATGGTCTTTTGAACTCCCTTCTAACTCCAAATCTATGAGGAATGAGAAATCTTGCCTCTCAAAAATATTCCTCTGCACGTAATCCTCAAATTGCGTTTGCTAATAGAAGGCAGCACAGGATAGAGGCACTGGACAAAAAGGAGTTGATGTCTTGAATTTACCATTTGCTAAGCATGTGATCATCTATGAATCACTTAACCTCACGAAGCTCTCGTATACTCATGTGTAAGAGGAGGCTAATAATAGCAAGCCTTCTCACATCTCAGGGCTGTTGTAAGGATCAATGGGTATATGGGTGAGGAAAGCGTTTTATTAACTATATAGATGTGAAGCAGTGGTAGGAGTAGCCCATAATGCCAAGCAGTATTATCAATAGAGACATTGCAGATAGCTGTAAAATGAAGGGATTAAACTAGATGACCCCTAAAGTCCCTTTTAGTTCTCATCTTCTGATCGCTTAATAATTCTTAGGTATCTTATTAACCGGTGGAGTAAATTTTGTGGAAATAATTTCCAATGTTTGCTGTTTCTCTTAATTCTTATTATTAATGTTTATTTGTTTTTCATTTTTTCAATGTCATCCATGGACTATTTTAGATGCATCAGGGGAAAAAAAGATTTTGACATGGATGTGTGTGTACATTAATATTTGTATATGTGTAATACATGTGTGTTTTTCTATCGTCCTTTGGCAAGTTGTCATTTTAGTTCTTCAAAGATCATGATATTGTGGGTGACCAGAAGAAATAGTCTACGGAATGTTATCAACAATGATTCACACATGAGCAATGATATAAAATATTATCAAAGGCATAGATCACCAGGAAAGGAGATGGGCAATTCATGTAGAATGAAAAACATACTTTTGAACAACATCTCGAATGCTACATTGATCTCTCTAAGATACTAACAGATAAAGCAGGGCTATAGTATGTTGAATAAAAATAATGACAATGAAAATAGAAAATGCTGACATCTATACAGTACTTTTTAAAAAAATCGAGAGCATTTTCCATAAAGTGTAGCAGTTGAGCCTCATAAAAATCACCTGAGAGTTAAGTAAATCAGGTATTGTTATCCCCATTTTACGATGAGGAAACTGGAATCAGGTCAAGTCAAGCAAACAAGGATTTATTAAATACCAAACTATGTTACAACTGGGAATAAAAAGAAAGGGAAAAAAAATAGCCCTTGCTCTCAAGGATTCCACAGGCTAATGGTCTGAGGTACAGAGGACTGAAATGGCTTCCCATTGTTACACAACTGGTTGATCCCATGTTAGGGAATTATAGTGAAAAATGGACAACAATTGCAGAGGGAGAAATGGCAAGGAGGGGTTGTGATCTGTGTCCGGGCAAAGAGTGTGGGTACTCACACCAAATGAACCACAGGACACCAGCTTGCCAAAGTAGTAAATGATATGTGTTAGTGCAAAGAACCACATGTACATGGTTATATTTTTGTAGATGAGAGTATATGGGATTCTCTAGTATGATGCCATTGGCTACAATTTGTATCTCTACTGTTTTTACAGAATACAAAATATGTTGGGAATATGCATTTTGATAATTAGTTTCAGAATTATTCAAGATCATATGGAGAAAGCCTTGGAAATATACACTCCTCTTATCTTCCATATTTATTTTTAAAAATCCCTCTTCAGTACTACCAAGAAATAAAAAAGCCCTCCAGTACCCACTAGCAAAGAATATCATATCATGCAATTATTTATAGGGTTAAAACACTTCAGTACTATCAACTTTCAAGTTTATGAACAATTTTCTATACATTAGAGGATTTAATGTTGGAAGGGAACATAAATATCATTTAATCCAACACTCTCTCTCCTTTTACAGAGAAAGAAACTGAGGTTGTCTATTCATACATTTATTAGCAAACATTTATTAAACATCTACTATGTGCAGGAAATTTGCTAAGTGCCAGAGACAGGAAGACAAGTTAAGAGAAGACAGAAAAAACAAACAAAAATAAGAGTAAGTCAAAATCAGTCCCTGCCTTTAAGGAGATCCCATTCTGCTGCTTGAATAGAACATTTAGAAGATAAGTAAATTAAATATAATAATAACAATCAACAATATTTACATAGTGCTGTAAGGCTTACAAAGGTCTTTATAAATAAATCATTTTATCTTTACAACCCTGGGAGATGCTGTTGTTACATCTATTTAAAGGTAAGGAAAATGAGGCAGAAAGAGGTTAAGGGACCTGTCCAGGGTCATGCAGCTAATAAGGGTCTGAGGCCAGAATTGAATTCAGATCTTCCAAATTCCAGACTCAGCACTCTACAAACTGCCCCACCTAGCTATCTCTAAATACAAAATACATGCATAGTGTATATATACATATAATAATATCTATGTGAGTACATATGCATATATGCATACATATGTGAATAATTATGTATGTATGTAATTGAGGTAAGAGACTGTAATATCAATTAAGGGGAGCAAAAAAAGAGTTTCCTATGAGAGGTGGCACTTAAATTGAACGTTTAGGGAAACTAATGATTCTATGAGTCTATTGTGAACATATTAGACACCCTATGCAAAGGCATAAATAAGGTAGAAGGAATAGTATGCTAAGTTCATGAAAAAGCAAGGAAGCCTATTTAATTAAGTCAAAGAATATATGTACTAGAGTTCTGGAAAAGCAGGCTGTCCATTTGTGACAGACTCAGCCTATCTCAAGATTCTTGATCTGGGAAAATGGTCAGATCTGTGCTTTAGGAAGATATATTTTGGAAGTTATATGGAGGTCATTTAGTCTAATCCCCTCATTTTACAGATGAGGAAATTGGGGCCCAGAGAAATGAAGGTATGTCCAAGGTCATATAGTCAGGCAGTGATAGAACCAGGATTCACACTCAAGATCACCAGGGTCAGTGTTCTTTCAACTGTACCACAGTACCCCCATTGCTAAAATTCCTTCCAATCTGAACTTTCTGTAATCTTTTTATTCTAAAATAGCAAGCAAGAAGAAAGACACTTTCCCCTGGTCAGCGAAGAGAGCAGTGATTAGAAGAATGGAACCCAGTTACGAGGCTGCTGTAATTGTTCAGGCAACAGATGATAAAGCCCTGAAGTAGGGTGGCAGCTATGTGAGTGGAGGGAAGAGTATATATATTAGAGATGGTTCAAAATCAAAATTAATTAATGTGTTTACAAAATGATTGGATATAGAGATATCACAGGGTGTAAAAAGTTGAGGTTGACTCTGAGGTTGCAAATTTGGATGACAGAAGGATAGTGGCACCAAGTCTAAGGTAGTTGGTAAGCAGGGCTAAAAATTTAACCTTCATCTCATGCTTCTCTTGATTCTCCTCTTAAAGCACTTAGCACGGTGTCTGGTGCACAGCTGCCTGCTTCTTGTCCTTTGTTCTTGAAGAGGACCAAAATGACATCATTATGTTGGGGTCAAGGTACAGAGTGTCTGATTGTGGCTGATCAGCCCAATAGAGGCTTGGAATGCTCTGCCACAGGTCAGGCACGAATAGGCCATTTGAACATTTGGAGTGGAGACATCTCTAAATTCGCACTTCATGTTTCTTTTGAGCTATTGCCGGGGGATAGCCTCTTCTTGCCACACAATCTGGAAAATTTCAGTCAGCTTCTATATGAGCAATGAACCCCCCAGCTTGTAAATCTCAGCTAGAATAGAATCAGCACCAAGTGCTTTGCTACTCAAGAAGAATCAATGGTATTCAAACTTCTTCTTCAATTGGACATCTGGCTAGAGATGGATTGAATTCAACCTGAGGTACGTAGTCAGTGACTTCATCATTGATTGATGATGGTATGTTGAGAACACTATAGAAGTGTTCCGTCCATCTCTCCAGGATCACTCACTAATGAAGGTGGCTCAATAAACGCTGAGTAGTTGAGATGCACTGTAAGTATTTGGCCCATAAATAGCCTTTGGGACAAAATAAAAACATTTTGGTTTGTTACTATAAGTGTAAAACTGAATTTCATCTGCCTTTTTACCAAGTCAAGAGTCCTGAATCTCTCTAAGTTTCACTTGTACTTTATTTTTGATGGAATTAAATCCTACCTTCTTAGAGATGGATGAACTGTCCTGCTGGTAAACCCGATGTAGTTCTTGTTCTCACTCTCGCTCTTGCTCTTGCTCTAGCAGATTCTGAATTTTCTCATCATTTTTGTCAAATCAGTCTTCATGTATGTAAGTGCTCTGACCAAGAAATAAAGTGCTGTACACCAAATCTCTGAAAGCTGCCAACTCCTTTTCTGTTGCCAACCTTGTGGTGGTTCAGCTTTCCCTCCAAGTTATCAAGGAACTGTTCCTTTTCCACTCTAAACTGTTGACATTAAGTCTTCTGCTAGTCTTCTTGCCTTGGGGCCCCTGCTTTTGTTGAATGTGAATATTTAGCTTGAAGAGGATAAGCCTGTGATGAGTCCAGCACTATGTGTCACACATCACCTTTATCACTCTCACATCCTTAGTGTCACTTATAATTACAATAACATAGTCTATTAAATGCCAATGTTTCCTGCAAGGGTGCATCCATGAAGTTTTATTGCATTTAAGTAAATGGACGACAGTGTTGGTGATGAGAAGGTCATGGTATACACAAGCATTCAGTAGTAAGTGACCATTGCTGTTGTTTCTGACTCCACTCCTCTCAAGGACTCCTTGCCATGTCTTGTAGTCTGTGCCTACTCTTGCATTAAAGTCACCCAGAATTATAAGGTTGTCATCATTTGGCACATTGATGATGAGGGTCTCCAGGTCTTCATTAAATTCTTCTTTGATCTCATCAGGGTTCATCACAGTGGGAACATAGGCAGTGATGATGGTGACATGGTACTTTCCTGCAAGTGGCAATAATATTGTCATGAGCCTGCCATTCACTCCTTTTGGTAGGCATAGAAGCTTGTTGACTAGATTAGTTTTGATTTCAAAAGCTACACCAGCTTCACTCCACTCCCCATCACTGCAGCCACTCCAGGAAAATGAGTATCCAGCTCTGACTTTGGTAAGCTGGCCTTCATTTACCATCCTTCTCACCTTACCTACTTACTTTACCTACTTACCTTCACTCAGGGCTGCTATTTGGATGCAATACCTGCTAAGTTCTCTCTCAATAACAATTGTTAATCTTTCAGGTCTACTGGATTTCATGTTGTCCGTAAGCATGCACACATTCTATATACCGATGGAGACTAGAATCATCGTTGTAGAAGTTTTTGTACATTTTTTCATGTGTTTTGACCACAGGATGCAGGAGTAAGCAGTCCAGGGTTGGGTAAAGCAGTCAATTTTTAGGGTATCTTTTCTAGCCCCTTCCTCACACTAGGAGGTGAGCAGTGTACTCCTTAAAAGACTGCTCAGATGCCCAGGAGGGCTGCCAAATCCCACTGCTGCTTCCAATGTGATAACACTATGGCCTGGGTTGCCTATATGCAGGGTTGTAACTATAGCTCCTAGTGTATCCATACCTGCTGCTTTGTCACTTGCCCATCGTTACAGGACTTTGAGTTAGGCAAAAATGGTAAAATGTTATGGGTGATATCTTTTGATTCATTCTTGAATTTAAGTGAGGCAGAGTTTCATGAAGTTGTCTGCTTCACTCTGTCTTCCAGAGCTGTCAAAGTCCAGTCTCAAGACAAAGTCAAGATGACTGGTGATGGCTTGGGATGCAGTAGATAACCTTGGGTCTCAGCACTCTACAGAGCCTGCTTCAGCCACCTTCATGGACATTGGAGCAAATTGTTCTCATCCACCCATTCCAAAAGGAATGCTTGGGGGAGACACCCCCTCCAACTCACCAAAGAGTCTGAGACCCCTTGTTACCTTCAACCTGGTTTAGCCTGTCTAAAACAGGTTTAGCAGGGTATGGCCACTGCACATGCTACAGCTTCTTGGAGCAACAGTTAAGAGTTGAGTGAATCAGGTAGACACCAAACGTTGAAGGTAGACCTGAAAATGGCTCAGCATCCTTCACACCAGAGGTACTAGTCCTTCCTGAACACACTCCATACCCCCATGCTCCCTCGTACATAGTAGGCACTATATAAATGCTTATTCCATTCACTTCTCACTTGTCTATCTGTCTAACCAATCCTTCTCCTAACTCCCTTGGTTGCAAGTATCATTTCTGTGCAGATGATTTTAGTAGACATCTCAAAATTCAGTAGACATAGTAAATTCAACATATCTAACATTCCTATTACTTCTTTTTTGAGGGGGTAAGGCAGGGCAATTGGGGTTAAGTGACTTGCCCAAGGTCACACAGCTAGTGTGTCAAGTGTCTGAGGTTGGATTTGAACTCAGGTCCTCCTGACTCCAGGGCTGGTGTTCTACTCACTGTGCCACCTAGCTGCCCCCATTCCTATTATGTCTACATTTACGGCATCTCTCTTAGTTATTCCCTCCTCTCTGCTCACACAGCTATCTGCCTGGTACACATTCTTATTAAATCATGCCTGCATCATGGCACTAGCTCCTTTGGTCTCCCTGCCTCACATCTAAATTAGTTGAGTTGAAATCAGAAACTGATCCCAGCTCAAAATGTTTGACCCAAATCAAAAGACTATAATTTCCAAATATACCTCAGGTTAGAGGAATGGGTGGATTACTTTACCAAAATAGACCCCAAGATGTTAGCTCATTTTAGACAGCGTTTTCATAGATAGTAGGTTATCACTCATCCAGCTTATGTGCTATAAGTGCTCAGAGGGCTTATTATGTACTCACTATCTAGCAGATGCTCTATCGCTCCTGGCATAGCCCGTCCTGTCTAAATGTCTATGAGCAAGGGAAGCTCATATCACACAGTGCTTTGAACCTAACTGAAGGTTTAAACAATAACAATGAAAAGGTTTACTTTAAAAACAAACATCACAGGGTGGAGCGTAAAATGACTTGTGTGACTTTGGAAAAGTCATTTCACTTCTCTGGGGGTATAACCAGGGAGAAGAGAGAAGAGGATAATAATTTATTAGCACATACTATGTGCCAGATACTGTGCTAAACACTACAAATATCTCATTCAATTCTCACAACCCTGGGAAGTAGGGTCTCTTATTATCCCTGCTTAACAGATGAGGAAACTAAGGCAGAAAGAAGTGATTGACTTGCCCAGAGTCCCATAGTGTGTAAGTGTATTAAGCTGGATTTGGTTTCTAGTCTTCCTGACCCCAGGCCCATCACTTTATCTATTGCGACTCAATTCTATCATCTGTGACAATAAGATAATTGAAATGAGTTATTTAGAAGCACAGAAATGTTTTTCTAGAGCTGGAAGGGCTCCAAGAGATTATCTAGTCCAAATGTTCCATTTTTCAGGTGAGGAAATGGAGGCCCAGAGATATGAAGGGATGTGTCCAAGGTCATAAAATTAGTAAGTAGGTTCAGACTCAGGTACCAAGACTACAAGGCCAGCAGGCTTTTCACTCCTTCATGCTGTCACCATTGCTACTCTCCCTTCCATCTCGAATTTCCAGTCATTCTTTTATTCTAAAACCAGCAGGCAGGAAGAAATCCCCTGTCTCAAACCCACTCACCATGGCCCTCAAGCTGCCACCACCATCCCCTGCAGCAAGCTCCTGGATCAGCCTCCTTCCAAAGTTTCAAGTTCCTAACATATTTAGCGGAGTTTAAAGAGGCAGCACACTGTTTCTACACATGCTTGTAAAATAATTATAACAACAAGGCCAACCAACTTCAAATGAGGTTTGGGGTGGGTGGAGGGAAGCGAGCGGGAAGAATCAAAACAGGGTGCACAAAGGGACAAGGTTAGCTCATCAGCAAGGGTGAATCTCGTGGTGCAGTGGAGAATGCTGTGCCAACAAGCTACAGGTGCACCCTGCATGAACTATTGAAAATGCAGTCAGGAGGGGGGGGTGATGATGGTTCTGAATCAATACCAGGCTCATCTTAGAGCACACTTATCCATCTGTTATGCACTGGTATATCTTTTCATTAGTGCTTTCACAGAGTTCAAGCATTCTTCCTCTCTCAGAGAGTGCTACCAAAGGGGAAGCAGCGATGTTGAAAGATAGCTGTGTCCTAAGGATAAAAGCCTGTGCCCCATGAAGTGAAATTTCCATCCTTGTCACTGATGAAAGGCATTGATCCAGCCTATGTTGGGTAGGGGGTGGGGCACAGACCTTCTTTGCAAAATCTAGTGGGCATCTAGCAAACAGAATAAAAACAAAGGAGTAGTCCGCATCTTAATCTTCCATCTGGAAGGCTGAAAGAGGTATTTTTAATTCTTGCTGCAAGAGATCCAATCATTTTACTGGGTGGATGACACCACTGAATGTCTGAATGTCTTTAAAACTGGGCAAATGCCTTTCTTTGCCTTGCTTCTGAGTGATGCAATACAGCTCATTTCAAAGAGATGACTGCAGGTAAATAAGCTGCTGTGGAGGCTAATACCATGTGTTTTGCCTTTTGTTGTATTGATATGCCTGCACAGTCACACTGTTGCAACCGTCTTCTCTTAAATAGTCACTGGTAAATAGTGAGTGTAACAGGTTCAGTAGCCCTTGATCTCTTAGCCATGTTATGATCTTTCAGCCCTGTGTAGGAGATTATGGCTGTGTTTGAAAACCTGCCTCTCATTACCTCCCTCCACACATACAACATAACCAAGAGAAAACAAACATTTTCATAGTCATCATATTGTAGATATAGCAAAGGAAAGAACATTGAGGGCCATTTATAATCGAACCTTTTACAAATAAGGAAACTCAGGCCTATAGGTGATTAAATAGTGCCTAAGGTCCCACATGTTGTGTCAAAGGAGAGATATGACCAAATCCTCCGCCTCCAAAATTCAGAGCTTTTTCCACTGCACTCAGAATGTAATTACAGACATAAATGCAACACATTGCATAGTTAATTATCCTCCTATATCAGGAAAAACAATACTAGCAACTTCTACTAATCTCATTTATTGCAATGGAATGAGTGCAAGAACTCACTTCTTTCTCCTGTGACCCCACCATGATGTCCCCTCTCCTGGAAGTCCCTGTGGAACCTCCTCAACATTTTGTGGACATGAGAAGTTGCTTTATACTCAAAAGATTTGATGCCTATTGAAAGACTCTAGAACCTGGGAAGTAACTCTAGTTCTTCAGAGTCTTTTATTTTCCCTTTTCTTATTAGATTTCTCTAATAAGGATTTTCCAATTTTTGATATTGATTTTTCATTCAGTACATTCAGGCATCTTGGGCCCCTGTATTTGTTTTATTATTGCAAACCTAGCTTTACAAGAGTGACCTTTGCCCATGGGATGATCCAGAAGTAGTCAGCAATTCTAGAGAAAGTCACCGAAGCATGCTTATTGCTTCCTTTACCCATTCACTCATGTTGACTCTCAGGGCTTCCCAATAATCTTGAATTCACCCCAGTCTGTGTATCTATCACCTTACTTCTATATCTTGGAATCTCTAGTTATTTCAAACTTAAACTTAAGTATCACTTCGTATCTAAGGCTCTTCTTGATCCTCACCTTCTATTTCCCTCCCTAGTATTTAATATTGTCCCCTTCTCTACCCCCCCCAAAAGTTTCTTTGTTTTTACTTTGTCTGTACTTGCTATTTATTTATCTGTTCATGTTATTTCCCTTTAGCACAATGTAAGTTCCCTGATGGCAGGTGCTGGATTATTTCTATTGTCAATACCAAAGGGCATAGTGTCTGGCATGTAGTAGGTAAGCTTGTTTCATTGCATTGATATGAATCTGGTTTCCCATCCTTCCCCACCACTTTCCTTAATTCATTCTCTGAAGAATTAGGCAATAAATGCCTTGTTTCTAAAAGCAATTGCATTTTCTGAGTCTTGGCATTCTTGAATCCTCTGAAGTATTTGGCACTGTTCATCACTTTTGCCTTCTTGATAATTTTGGGCAACATGGGGAACAGGTCAGGACTTGTAACCAAAACATTGGATTTTCTGAGGAACAGAAAAAACTGAAGCTAGGGCACTGGATGAAATCACTCAGAAAATAACTCCCAAGAAAAGAAGATCGCATGTAGTGCTTTGGGAAACACTTGCACAAAGGGTGTGGGTTGAGGGATGGGAACAAGCAAAAGCAAAAGAGTACTTGGAGAGTTAGGAGACCCAGGTCAGTACATAAAGGAGTTGGTAATCAACAGTGACCAGTACTGCAAGCAGAAGAAGGTAGGGAAGGCCAGCATCACTAAATGAAAAAAAAAGTTGAATTTGGCAACAAGAGAGATCTGGGTTCAAATCTTGCTTTTGATGATACTAGCCATATGGCCCTAGTAAAACACTTCTCGGAGACAGTTTCTGTAGCTGCAAAATGGGGATACTAATATTTGTGATGCCCACTTTTTCACCTGGTTGTCTTGAGAGATCAACTGAGATAATATATGTAAGTTCTGTATAAATGCCAATGATTATTATTAACGAGGATAAGGACTGAGAAAAGGTCATAGAAGAAGGAGAGATTGAAGATGCCAGACAAATAGAGGATGATTGATGAAGCCAGGCCCAGCAAGAGACAGGAGGGGATGGAATCAAGGGCATAGGTGGTAAAGCTAACCTTGGCAAGAAGTAGGGCCATATCTTATGCTAAGACAGGAGGGAAGAAGCAAGAGGATGCGTGATGCAAAAGAGAAAACTGCATGTAATTATAGAATTGACACTAAAACACAAAGTTGCTGTTTAATTGCTAAATATTCTCTTTACGTAAGTACAGCATTTAGGCACTTTTTCCTGGCTTTTTAAGGTCAAGTAGAAAATCATTGGAAATATTTGTAAATCCCTTGTCTAGAACTCTGTTCTCCCTAAACACAACTGTCTACAGGGTTTCTTCCATCTCTCATTTCAATATGTGAAAGTTCTATTAGAATTTTAGGTGACAAATTGCTTGCAGCATGAAACTGCACAAAAAAATAAAAACAAATTAGAGAACACCATAGGGCTGCCGTTAGGGCATTCTATCTACCTACAAAGTGGTGGAGTTTAAAATCAATTGAATTATGTAAAATGCACTTGCAGCCCCAGTGAGTGTTTCTTTTTTTTCCCTCTGAAAAATAAGGAAATGGAATACAATATGGATAGCAAACAAGACTGCAAAATGAATTTTTAAAAAGTTATGACTCATAACAATTTAGTTATTTATCTCCAAGATTTCAATGGCTGATAATTTCTTGTAACTTCAGTTTCTATACCTGTAAAATTCCCTTCAATGCCAATATACACTTATTAAGTGTCTTCAGTTTACAGAAAACTCTGTGCTAAATGCTGAGGGAATTGTAAAGATTGCATAAGACCTTTTCTCTTCCTGCATAAGGCTTAAAGTCTAATAGAAAGGCACAAGATAAAAAAAAAAATAATGACTATAACACAAACTATTAAGAGATCTTAGAGCAACTACTTATCGCTTGGATGATCTTGAGCAAGTTACTTCCTGTCTGGGTCTCAGTTTCCTCATTGATTGAATATTTGTCTTGGATTTGATGGCCTCTAATGACCCTTCCAATTCCAAATTGTATATTTTCATGATGTCTTTTAAGTGCATATGAGTGAT
This sequence comes from Trichosurus vulpecula, assembly GCF_011100635.1. NCBI lineage: Eukaryota > Metazoa > Chordata > Mammalia > Diprotodontia > Phalangeridae > Trichosurus > Trichosurus vulpecula. The sequence continues at coordinate 311,444,253 of NC_050573.1, read as the reverse complement.
ATATAACAAATCTTACCAGTTCTGGGCAGTAATTACTGGAGTAAGGGAAAACAGGGTAGAAGAAGCAACATTTGAGCTATGTCTTAAAGGATCAGTATTATTTCAACAGATGAATGTGGGATGAAGAAGACATTGCAAGGGGAACATTGATTCAGTTTAGGATTGTTGAGAACCCCAAAATGTCAGAGTACAGGGCAGGGTCTCCCTGGAATGAATTTATGTATTCAAACCATCTTCCAGTCAAGGGTTGTATTTTATCATTATGCCAACAGAAGCAGGCAAGGTTCCTAGTGAACCCTCAACTTAATGGGGGTGAGTCTGATGCTTATGTACAAAAGGGAGAGTGAAATGATCTGGATGGGATTAAGGAGTGGTAAGTAGTCCCAGGTGGAACAATGGAAGGAATGTCAAATAAGCTAATTAGGTGATCTAGGTTGATTGAAGAATGGTAGGTATGTGCAAATAGTCTGGGGTGGGCCAGTGATCCAGGCTGCTGGAATGTATGGGACGTTTAAGGCCTTCAGGGGTCCAGGTCCCATCACCCCATCAACACAAGCAAAATCACAGAGGAATGAAAGCATGATCCAGGTATGGGAAATATGGAGAAATCTACTTTTCCCAGAGCTCACTTATTGGAGTGAAGTTCAGAGTTAATGTTGGAAAGGTTGAGTATCGTCAAATTATGTAAAGCCATAAATGCAAAGCTAAGGAGTATAAACTTTACTCAGTAGGCAATGGTGAGGGGTGAGGGGGGAGTCTCTGAAGGATTTTTTTTTTGAAAAGGACAACATGATTAAATCATAAGTGGTATGAAAGGTAAAAGGAGTGGGAAGGGGTAATGCTTGGGAAAATGACTTAACTTCTGCTTTCGGTTTCTCTTTTTTAATTGATTTTTTCCCCTTTTCTATTCTTGTGTAATGAGAGTGTTGCATGTTGGATCTGATTGTTGGAATCCTAATAAAGCTGTACCCAGTCCCAATATTCTAATTTCCTTATGGGCCTCACGTAACAGGCATGTCCAGATTTAACCATACAATCTGGCTTTAACCACACCGTGGGCCTCCAGACTCAAATCACAGGCCCACTATACAGCAGGCTCACTGACCCTACCTGGCCACTGCCCCCAACTCCCACCCCCAATTCAATATCTTGGCTTCCTAATATATGCCTCATTGCCTCATCAGAACAACAGTCTAGTTAAGAGGGTAGTGGGCTCCATGTGATTCATGGGTCTCATATTTCTCACAGAAATAACAGGCTTATCCATGTGATGGGATCCCAGCCACTGCCCCTAGACCCATTCCTCATATTTCCCACAGAAAAAGCAGGTGTGTCCACATACTCAATCATAATCACATATCTAGTCTCAGACAGGATCATTGATAGCCAGTCAATCAGAAAGCAGCACCATCCGGATGCCTAAGCAGGATGTGGACCCTAAAACAACAGAAGGAATATTCCCTAAGTAAGCACCATCACAGTAAAAGCAAAAGCTGTCCTTTTTGACATAGAGAGACTTATTATGATATCATTATCATACATACAAGCCCTCCCAAACAGGTTTTTCTGTGTGCATTATAGGAAATCACATGCAAAGTTTCACCAAGGCTGGGACGCTTCCCCATTACCTAATCCCCTAACAAACCCCTCTTGACTTTTTAATGTTCATAATTTCTGTTGTGTAATCAGCATCATTACACTGTAAGATTGCCTGTCTTGTCTTACTAAGTTGCTGGTGCCTCTTGGACCAAAAACCAGCAGGAGGTTCTACCATTCACTCACTGAGGCAGCTGAGAGAGAATGATTCAGAGGCCCTGCAGTAGATAAGAGTTCATCCAATCAAAAAGTTGTGAGACTTATCTTACTCATGCTTAATTAACAGTGGAAAAGTACAACTCTTTGTTTTGCCTATATGTTTCTATGGGCATTAGGACTTAGCTTAAGGACTACTGAAGTATTATCACTATAATATGACATTCACACCATAACATCAAGCAATAACATCAGAAAATCTGAAGTCTATAATTATCACAATTCTGCTAACAGATTCATCTTCCTTAATCATCATTTTGGACACATACATTTTCTTCTCATTCAATAGTTCCTCTTTGGCCACAGTATGAAACTCAGATGTCTTATCTAGAAGTTCAAGGCCCTCAACCATTCGGCCCCTGCATACCTCTTAGTCTTATTTCTCATTGTCCTATTATATGAACTGCCCCTTCTAGTTAAACTAATCTATTCGTTTTCTATTCTGAATTTGCTATACATTCCTCCCTCTGTACTTGCTCTGATGATCCTTCAATGTCCCTCCTAGCTCTTACATTCAAAGATTCTAAGAATAACATCTTCTTTCTTCTCCTCTTGTCTAAAACCTAAATCTTCCTGCAAGACCCAGTTTGCAGTGCTTTCCCAGTACTTTGGATTATGTACATAGTTGATGCATTATTTGATATTTATTAAATTACCTTGTCTCCCTCTTTGCAATCATTGATTTCTCTGAATTTTTATAGTTCTTATTATATCTTCCAGTCTTTAATCATTTAACAGAAGTTGCTTTGAGTAGTTATTTTTTTTTAGTTGTGTGTCTCATCTTCACACCAATATTATAGGGCATCTAAAGGCAAAATCTCAATCTTATACCACTTCACAGTTCTAAATTCAGCACAATAAATTGATTCACCTTTGCAGTTGTTGCTGGAAGCAGAATCAGTTCACATCCTACCTGAGACATTAACTAGTTATGTGACCCTGGGCAAGTCACTTAACCTTTGCCTTCTTATAGTTCCTTTTCTGTTTAGTGGAGACAATAATAACACCTACCTCCTAGGGTCGTTGTGAGGATCCAAGGAGAATATTTTTATAAAGTGCTTTACAAATCTTAGAGTCTTATATAAATGCCAGCTACTCATGTGGTTGATTGATGATGATGATGATAATGCTCTAATTTCAGAGCTATTCATTAATAAAGTTATGAAGTAAATGATGGTCATCTCCAACATGTTTTCACCTCCCCACTCATACCTTTTCCTTTTCTGTTGTCACTTACAGCCCTCATTACTGCCCTCTGACTCATTGTATCCTTAGAACATCTGACACTGGTGTCCAAATCAATCATGCCCTCCCTTATTAGGACTCCATGTTCTGGACCACAGGTATCAAAAACCAAGACACATGAATCACATGCAGCCCACTACCCTCTTAAATATGGCCCATGCCAGATTAAAATGTAGTTTCTGTTTGATTTTAATGTGTTGATATATTAATAATTTTAAGAAAGAGACACATGGTTTTTCTAAGTTAATATGCAGCCTGCAAGAATCCATAAGAATGATTTTGGGATCATAATTTTATTTTAGTTGCATGCCATCACTAGACTCATTTTTCTCCCTTTTCTGCTCCTCCCTAGGGATCTCCCTTCCTCCACCCCAATTAAAAATTGATTGACCTTATGTCCCTGTCCTTTACTCAGTCTCAGATTCTGAAACCATTGGAAAACAATGTGATAAACTACCTGAGAGCAAGAATTAAAGACAGTGAGGTAGCACAGTCCACAGAGTGTTGGGACTTTGAGTAATGAATACCCGAGACTCAGAAACTCAATAGCTGGGTGACCCTGGGTGAGTCACTTAAAGGTAAGGTTCCATCTGTAAAGTGGCAGATAATAATTTCCCCTACTTCACAAGATTGTTGTGATAATTAAGTGAGATAGCATATGTAAAATGCTTTGTAAACTTAAAAGTGCTATATAATAACTAGATAGCTATTAAGATTAATACTTCTGGTTGATAATGGTATGATAATTCTCCAGAAGTATTCACATTTTAAAAGGGTACTCAGAAGGACAAATTGCCTTAACTTAAGGGCATTTCTTTATGGTGCTTTTCTAGGCATGAAAAGAGGCCAATGGAAAGGATTGACCAGGAGGGCAAAAGGCCACATGGTGGCCTCTTCCTCTATGTATAAATAGCATTCAGTAATTAATTAAAGGAATAGTTCAGTCTATAAAAATGCCCAACTTAATTAGCCACAAGTATTTGCTAAGCACCTATTACATGCCAACCACCTTGGTAGGACTACTAAAGTAGGTATACAAAACAAGTACAAGGAATGGCCCAGGTCCTCAAGCCCATATATTATTCATGTAAATAGATAAAGTGTTTATATAAGACAAGGAGAGAAGAATTAATTGGCATGCTATTGAAATAAAGGGAAATAAGTAACATCTAGCATAGACAGAAAAGGCAGCATAGAGGAAATCAGACTTGAGCTGGACCTGGAGAGATGGGTAGGATTTATGTTGTAAGAGAGAATAGAACATGACAGGTATGTGATGAGGCAAAGGACATGGATGATGGTATAAGCAAAGACACAGAGTCCAGAGTAGCTTAGGATAATTTTCACACTACAATTTAAATAATTCTCTCCTCAAACTCCTGTAAAGTAGGTAGAGTGAACATTATTATTTCTTGATTTACAAAGGAAACACTGAAACTAAGACACTTAAGTGTCTGGCTCATAGTGACAACCCAAACATGGTTCAAACCAGGACTTAAAAACAGGCTATCTAGGTCATTTTTTTTGTTATCTCATTTTTCCTCTATTCATGAGTATAGTATATATAGGGGACAATGAGGGGACTGACTAGAGGTGAGCAAAGTAATTTATTATTTGAATGACAATTGTGAGAATCCATACAAAAGGGACGCTGAGCTTCTTTAAAGAAATTAAAGCAATGTATGATAAAATGATATACTGTTACTTTACTATATTACAAGTCCATGCTTTTGAATCACTTCATGCATCAAAGTTCCATTATAATGAAATATTATAACTGTATGTTCTCCAGGTCTTGTGCTTGGTCATAAACCACCCCCCACGCCTGGAATGTACTCCCTCAATATCATAGACCCCCCCAGCTTCCTCCAAGACTCAGTTCATGTAATATCCCCAAGGCAAAGCCTTTCCAGATCTCTCCAGTTGTTAGAGCTCTATTCCCCCTTAAATTATTTCATATTTAATTAATTGATACATATATGCTATAGAATGTAAACTCCTTGGTGGCAGAGTACATTTCATGTTCATCTTTGCATCCCTAGGGCCAAGCTCAGTCTTTGAACATAGTGGGTAATTAATAGGGGTTCATTCAATAGAATAGAATAGAACTATCCTACCTTGGAGAGGATACTTTATAATAAACTTTTCTCTATATCAAATAATAGAAATTTCATTATATGGATATTATTATTGTTCACATTTCCTGAGATGTCTTTGTGGCAAAGTAATGTTTACATATTGTTGAAAGACCACATCAGTATGAAAGTAGATCTTTATATTATATTGCATGGGACTGAAATAGGAAAGCTGGGGCAGAGCCAAGATGGCACTGTGAAAGGAAGGAACTACCAGAGCTCTCTCACAAATTCTGTCAGATACGTCTAAAAAAGTAAACCTGAGCAGATTTGAGAGAGTTAGAAGCTGCTAGTAGACTGAGAGGGGTAGGAACACCAGGCATGTGCAAGGGCACCAGACTAAACCAACCTGGAACAGCAGAGGAATGCAGCCAGTGCATCAGTCTGGGGAGGTCTCTGGGTGAGCTCAACACCGGAGCAGGAACAGGTCCAGGGCAGAAGTACTGGCTATGGCTGCAATCGAGCCCCAGGCCTCTCAGCCCAGGACCACAGTCTGTTGGAGCATCAAGTCTGTGGCCATGGGAGCAGCTAGCCCAGCAGCCACCAACCCACAGTCTAAAGGGTTGAAACTCACCTTCTTGAACTTCCAGGAACCATGATGTCCAGGTTAAACAGCTCTCATCCCTCTATTGAATAAACCCAGATAATACTACCTCAGGAGAAACAGAGGAGCCAGAAGCGGGGGCTTCAGTAGCAAGAAAAGTTGGGGAGAGGACCCTTCCTGTGGTCGCAGAAGGAGACTAGTGTGGGAAGAGAGGTGTTCCACCAGCCCTCACCTCAGCAGAACAACAAAAGTAACTGAGACACAGGGGTGGAGCTAACTAATGTCAATGCTGGGATGCCAGACATGGCTTTGCACAGCCAGGGTCAGACAACAGCTGAGACCACCCCTGCTCTAGAACAGTCCTGAGGAAGAGGAGACTCTCAGCAGCCAGACCACCCCACTCCCGCACCTCACAAAACCACAAGCCATAGAACATAAAACCAATGAACAAGCCCACAGTTTCCAACACAAGAAACTTGGGAAAGAGCCCCCCTGAGCCTGAGAAACAGAGATCCACTTTAGAAGCCAGGAAGAAAAAAAACACCATGAAAAAACACGCTAAAAAGCCAGAGACAATTGATTCGTATTATGGAGACAGGGAAGATCAAAATGCCAATTCAGAAGAGGACAGCATGGACATTATACCCATATCTGAAACCTCAAAAGGGAAAGTAAACTGGTCTCCAGACCAAAAAGCATTCCTGGAAGAACTCAAGGAGGACTTTAAAAACCAAATTAGGGAGGTAAAAGAAAAAATGGAAAAAAAATTCATGGAGGAAAACAAATCTTTAAAAAGTAAAATTGGTAAAATGGTTAAGGAGAATCAGAATATAAATGGAGAAAACATCTCATTGAAAAGTAAAATCAGCCCAGTGGAAAAAGAGAAAGAGAAGATAAAGGAAGAAAACAAAACATTAAAAATTAGAATTGGGCAAGTAGAAGCTCATAACTCTATGAGACATCAAGAATCAGTCAAACAAAATCTAAAGAATGAAAAATAGAAGAAATATCTGATTAAAAAACAACTGACCTGGAAAATAGGTCCAGGAGAGACAATCTAGGAATTATTGGTCTATCTGAAAGCTATGATGAAAAAAAAAAGCCTGGACAGTATCTTCCATGAAATCCTTAAGGAAAACTACCCAGAGGTCCTAGAACCAGAGGGTAAAATTGTCATCGAAAGAATCCACCTATCACCCCATTAAAGAGATCCCAAATGGAAACCTCGAAGGAAAATTGTGGCCAAATTCCAGAATTAACAGGTCAAGGAGAAAATACTGTAAGCAACTAGAAAGAAACAATTCAAATATTGTGAAACTACAGTCAAGATCACACAGGACCTTGCAGCTTCTACATTAAAAGATTGGAGGGATTGGAATAAGACATTCCTTAAGATAAAGGGGCTAGGACTACAATCAAGGATCAACTACCCAGAAAAATTGAGCATAATTTTGCAGGCAAGGAGATGGACATTCAATGAAATAAGGGAATAACAGACCTTCCTGATGAAAAGGCCAGAGCTCAATGGCAAATTTGATCTCCAAATACAAAACTCAAGAGACACAGAAAAAGGTAACGGTGGGGGGGGACCCCTAGTTAATAAATAAATTCAATTAGTTACATCCATATATAGGATTGTTTTGTTTTATATATGTTTTACATACATACATACATATATATACATATATATGAATATATTATATATATGTCAATCTTGAGTATAGTACAGTTATTATGACAATGTAAAGGGATAGTCATAGACTGTGGGTATCAGTATAAAATAACCAATATAATGTTAAAAGTATATAATTAAGAGATATAAAGGGATGGTTCTGGGAGAAGAGGTAATAGGCAATAGAAATGGGCAAATTATATCACATGAAGAGGCACAAAAACATATTATAGTAGAGGGAAAGAAGGGAGAGAGAAGGGCAGTATTTGAGCTTTACTGTCATTGGATTTAGTTCAAGAAGGGAATAACATAAACTGATACATATAGAAATCAAAGTTGCCCTACAGGCAGTAGGAGGGGAAAGGGGAAAGAAAAGGGAGGGGAGAGGTCAGAAGGGAGGGGAGAAGTAGCAAGGAGAAAATGGTAAGATAAGGGAGGGGAATCAACAGGGAGGGTAAACTGAGGAAGGCAGCGGTCAAAAGCAAAATTTTTTTGAGGAGTGGAAAGGAAAAGGGAGAAATAAAAACATAAACGGGGGAAATAGGATGGAGAAAAAGAGACAGATAGTAATCATAACTGGGAATGTGAATGGGATGAACTCCGCGATAAAACAAAAGTGGATAGCTGAATGGATTAAAAACCATAATCCTGCCATATGCTGTTTACAAGAAACACATTTGAAACAGGGGGATACACATGGGGTAAAGGTGAAAGGCTGGAGTAGAATTCATTGTGCTTCAGCTAAAGTAAAAAAAAGCAGGGGTAGCCATCGTAATCTCAGACAAAACAAAAGCAAAGATACATCTAATCCAAAGAGATAAGGAAGGAAACTATATCCTGCTAAAAGACACTATAAACAATGAAGCAATACCATTGTTTAACATATATGCACCAAATGGTATGGCATGCAAATTCTTAGAGGAGAGGTTAAGTGAGTTACAGGAAGAAACAGACAGCAAAACTATAATAATGGGAGACTTCAACCTCCCCCTCTCTGAACTTGATAAATCTAACCTCAAAATAAACAAGAAAGAAGTTAAGGAGATGAATAGAATTTTAGAAAAGGGATATACGATAGGCCTCTGGAGAAAACTGAATTGGGATAAAAAGGAATATACATTTTTCTCGAACAGTACATGGCACACACTCAAAAACTGACCTTGTACTAGGGCATAAAAACCTCACTATCCAGTGCAGAAAGGCAGAAGTAGTCAAAGCATCCTTTTCAGATCATGATGCAAGAAAAATTATTCATATTAAAGAACCATGGAAAAATAAACTAAAAATTAATTGGAAACTAAATCTAATTCTAAAGAATGAGTGGACCAAAGAACAAATCATAGAAAAAAATAATAACTTCATTCAAGAGAATGACAATAATGAGACAACATACCAAAACTTATGGGATGCAGCAAAAGCAGCTCTTAAGGGAAGTTTAGTATCTCTAAATGCTTACATGAATAAAGTAGAGAAAAAGGAGATCAATGAATTGGGCATGCAACTGAAAAAGCTAGAAAAAGAATAAATTGAAAATCCCCAATTAAATACCAAATTAGAAATACTAAATATCAAAGGAGAGATTAATAAAATTGAAATCAAGAAAACTATTAAATTAATAAATGAAACAGAGGTGGTTTTATGAAAAAAAACAATAAAATTGATAAACATTTGGTCACTTTGATTGAAAAAAAAGAAAGAAGAAAATCAAATTACCAGTATCAAAAATGAAAAGGGTGAATTCACCTCCAAACAAGAGGAAATTAAAACAATACAAAGGAATTATTTTGCCCAATTGTATGCCCATAAATTTGACACCCTTAGGGATATGGATGAATACTTAAGAAAAAGATAAATTGCCCAGGTTAACAGAAAAGAGGAAGTAAAATACTTAAATAAACCCATCTCAGAAAAAGAAATTGAGCAAGCCATCAATGAATTCCCTGGGAAAAAATCTCCATGACCAGATGGTTTTACATGTGAATTCTATCAAACCTTTAAAGAACAATTAATTCTTATACTTTATAGACTATTTGGGAAAATAGGTGAAGAAGGAGTCCTACCAAATTCTTTTTATGACACAAATATGGCACTAATACCCAAACTAGGAAGAGTCAAAACAGAGAAAGAAAATTATAGACCAATTTCCCTAATGAATTTTGAGGCAAAAAATTTAAATAAAATATTAGAAAAAAGATTGCAACAACTTATCATGAGAATAATACACTACTACCAGGCAGGATTTATTCCAAGGATGCAAGGTTGGTTCAATATTAGGAAAACTATCAGCATATTCCAGGGATGCAAGGTTGGTTCAATATTAGGAAAACTATCAGCATAATTGATCATAGCAAGAGCAAAACTCGCAGAAAACACATGATCATCTCAATAGATGCAGAAAAAGCCTTCAACAAAATATAATACCCATTCCTATTAAAAAATACTAGAAAGCATAAGAATAAGTGGAGCCTTCCTTAAAATTATAAATAGCATCTACCTAAAACCATCAACAAGCATTATTTTTAATGGGGATAAGCCAGATGCATTCCCAATAATATCAGGGGTGAAACAAGGATGTCCATTATCACCCCTATTATTCAATTTGGTACTAGAAATGTTAGCTGGAGCAATAAGAGAAGAACAAGAAATTGAAGGAATTAGATAATATCTGTTATGGCTAGGCCACCTTCCCTAGCATTTCTTTTCATTAATTCCCTAAATATTCTAGACCTCTTGTTCTTCCATGTGAATTTTGTAATTATTTTATCCAGCTCTGTAAAATAATTTTTGGTAGTTCAACTGGTATGGCACTAAATAAATAAATTAATTTAGGTAAAATTGTCATTTTTATTATATTAGCTCAGCCTATCCATGACCAACTGTTATTTTTCCATTTATTTAGATCTCACTTTATTCACGTGAAAAGTGTTTAGTAATTATGTTCATAGAGGCCCTGGGTTTGTCTTGGCACATAGACTCCCAAATATTTTATAGTGTCTAAAGTAGGTTTAAATGGAATTTCTCTTTGTATCTTTTGGTGTTGGGCTTTGTTAGTAATGTATAGGAATTCCAAGGATTTATGTAGGGTTTATTTTATATTCTGCAACTTTGCTAAAGTTGTTTATTATTTCAAGTAGTTTTTTACTTGATTCTCTAGGATTCTCTAAGTAAATCATCATATCATCTGCAAAAAGTGATATTTTAGTTTCTTCTTTGCCTATAAGAAATACATTTGAAGTTTTACAAAGAGTTTGAAAGCACATCTCTTTTCATCAGATTAGCTTAAAAAGTACTGGGCTAAAATATCCCAAGGTGCTAAATTGTACTGCTGCTTTGTAAGCCCAGGCAAACAGACCTAAGGCATTTGATTTAATGCTGGCAGGGTGTGGCCATTTTCCCCAGGTAGAAACCTTAAGAGCTTTCACAGCCTGGAGTTACAGAGTTGAATTAAATAGTAATTACACAATTGAAAAGTATAAGGAAAGATGTAAGATTTCATGATTTCATCACAAATGGCAGTAGCCAATATCAGTACCATATATAATATTTATATAATGTTAGATTTAATAAGGCCTTCCTACAGATTTATCCTGAAAAGTGGGTGGACATGTGTAACCAGATGATTATCTAACTTTAGTCTTGGACTAAAGCTTATTACAGACTGATTTCTGAAAATCTTTTCCTTTGAAATTTCTAGTTATTAATTGGAGTCATATCACTGCACTTAAACAACTTGAGCATATAGGTAGTTCCTCTTACTAATCTGCTTCTAATTTTTATTTTATTATTATTTTATGTCTGCCTTTTAGCAATTAAATCCATAACCCAAAAGAATTAAAAAAGATTTCACATTTCTAACAATATTCATAATACAAGAAATTATCAAATTAATGTTAGACACTTTTCTTTCACAAATTACAAATCACAGAACTGGGTTAACTTGGCTTAAATCCACACAGCTAACATGTTTCCTCATATAGTATAATAATAATAATAATAATAATAATAATAATAATAATAGTAATAAGAATAATAACAAATTTCACTTAAAATGAGACCAAAATAAATTCAATTATATTTGGATCTATCTTCCAAATAATATCATACCCAACCTTAATTTATAATTTCAGTTATTTAGTATTATGTTTTACACAAGTGCTAATTATTCCAAGTATTTTGTATTATGGGATTTACTGTTTCTAGCTAATCCACTGTAAAAGATTTAAAAGTGGTAGTATATAACAGATTTTAATTATCTCACTTAGCAACACCTTGATTATCAAATATCTCCTTACTTTATAAAATTGCCTGTATTGGCTTTGAAATGAAGTTACAATTTCTTTTTCCTTAATTAATCTTCCAACCACATCCCAGACTACACCTGATTCCACTGGTTTCTAATATTTCCCTTCTCTCTCTTCCTCTCATCTACTTCTCCAACTTTGGCCACAGTCAGAAAGGGAGAGGAGAAAGACTCTCTCTCTCTCTCTCTCTCTCTCTCTCTCTCTCTCTCTCTCTCTCTCTCTCTCTTTCTCTCTCTCTCTCTCTCTCTCTTTCTCTCTCTCTCCCTTCCTCCTTCCCTCCCTCCAATTTTTAAAAGCATTATAAATTCTACTTACAAAGGATGGGGAGTTGGGGAGCTGGGGGGCTGGGGAGCTGATTGTTCTCTCCTCACCTACGTCTCAGGTGTTTTCTCTAAATATCCTTTCCCTTAAAGAGGGCAATTTTATATGTGTGTGTATGTGCATATATGTATACGTGTACATTTAAACATACATATATACATGCACATACATGTATGCATGTATATATTCATGTGTGTATGTGTGTGCACAGAGACACATACACATATACAGAAATCAAATTTAAAATACTCATCTGACTAAAATGACCAAGGTCCCATCTCTCATCTGGCTAAAATATTTTTTTTTATTTTTTTTTCTAGCAAAGCAGTCATCAACAAAACAATCTAATATAGACTAAGAAATAGACTGGTGGATCATTGGAATAGATTAGGTACACAATAAACAGTAGTGAATGATCATAGTAATCTAGTGTTTGACAAACTCAAAGATCCAAGATTTTGAGAAAAGAATTCACTATTTTTCAAAAATCCCTGCAAAAAACTGGAAAGTTGTTTGGTAGAAACTAGGTATAGTCCACCAGACCATACTGTATATTGAGATAAAATCAAATTTGGTTAATGATTTAGACATAAAGAGTGATATCATAAGCAAATTGGGGGGCCATAGACTATTTTACCTGTCAGATTTATGGACAAAGGAAGAATTTATGACCAATATGAGATAGAGCACATTAAATGATGTAAAATGGATAATTTTGATTGCATCAAATTATTTTTTTTCATAAACATAATCAGTGCAGCCAAGATTAAAAGACAAGTGGGAAACTGGGTGGGAAATACAAGTTTCTCTGATAAAGGCCTCATTTCTCAAGTATATAGAGAACTAAGTCAAATTTAAAAGAATGCAAGTCATTCCTCGATAAATGGTCAAAGGATATGAACAGGCAGCTTTCAGACAAAGAAATCAAAATTATCTATGTTAGTCATTCATTTCAGTCGTGTCTGACTCTGCATCATCCCATTTGAGGTTTCCTTGGCAAAAATACTAGAGTGGTTTGTCATACCCTTTTCTAGCTCATTTTACAGGCGAAGAAACAGAAGAAAACATGATTAGGTGACTTGCCCAGGGTCACATGGCTAGAATGTCTGAGGCCATATTTGAATTCACAAAGATGACTCTTCCTAACTCTAGGCCACCACTCTATCCACTGTGCCCTAAAAGCATAAAGTTATATATTTTTAAAATGCTCTGAAACACTATTCATTAGAGAAATGCAAATTAAAACAACTCAGAGGTACCACATTATACCTGTCAGAATGGCTAATATGATAGAAAAGGAAAATGACAAATGTAAGAGAAGATGTGGAAAAATTGGGACACTAAGGCATTGTTGGTGGAGTTGTGAAATAATCCAGTTATTCTGGAACACAATTTGGAACTATGTCCAATAGGTTATAAAATTGTAAATACCCCATGACCCATCAATACCATCAATAGGTTTGTATCCTAGAAAGATCAAAGAAATGGGAGGACCTGTATGTACAAAAATATTTATAGCAGCTCTTTTTGTGGTGGCAAAGAACTGGAAATTGAGGGGATGCCCATGAATTGGGGAATGGTTGAATAAGTTGTGGTATATAATTGTGATGGAATGCTACTTTGCTATAAGTAATGACAAACAGTATATTTTCAAACTGATTCAAAGTAAAATAAGCAGAACCAGGAGACCACTGTACACCACAAGAGCAATATTGTACAATGTTCAACCATGAATGACTCAGCTATTCTCAGCTATACAGTGAGTCAAAACAATTCTGAAGGACGTATGATGAAAAATGCTATCTGCATCCAGAGAAAGAACTGATGGAGTCTGAACGGAGACTGAAGCATACATTATTCTTAGTGACCTTTTGGTCTGCATTTTCTTCTGCAACATGGGTAAAAGGGAAATATTTTTCCATGACTGCACATGTATAAATCTATATCTAATTGCCTGCCATCTCAGGGAGGGTGGAAAGACAAGGGAGAGAGAAAAGGAAGTTAGAGCTTAACATTTTTTAAAAAATGAATGAAAAAATTTTTGTTTACATGTAATTGAGAAAAAAATTAAATGAAAAAAAAAGAAAAGGATAAAGAAGTAAAAAAGAGGGTGTTTCATACAGTATGTCCCAAAAGACCCAGTTTTTAAGCATGCTTAAAGTTACACTAAAACTTTTGGGACATCCTGAATATCTTTGTATCTTCATCCCCTAACAAATTATCGTGCACTAAGTAGGATCTTAACAAACAAAAATTAAATGTATTTATTATAAAATATAAATATATTTTCCTCCTGTGAATAGCTGGGAATTTTTAAAAAATGAATAGACCTGAAATTAATAGACCTTAGTTCTAATGGGATATTAAGGAATAACTTCCTCTGTTACCTTGGACAAATCACTTGCCCTCTCTGCAGTTTAATTGTCTCATTTATATAGAGGGGATATTAAGATTTTCTTACTTTCCTCCTAAGATGTGATAAGATTCAAATGATACATATATATGAAAATATGTGCCTATACATATACATATGTGCATATATACATGTTAAAATACTTGGAAAAATATAAATATATCTATACAAGGAGAACATTATTTCATGTAATAACAACACATTCACATAGTACTTTAAGTTTGGCAACAAACTTCAAAAATCTTTTTTAAACCTTTTAATTCCCACAACAACCCAGTGAGCTATGTAGTTCATTTTACAGATGAGGAAGCTAAAGCTCAAAGAATTTAAATGACTTATCTGAGGTCACTTGGCTATTGTAAGTGTGATGGGTTGGGACTCAAGACCAGTGTTTCGTCAACTGTATTGCACCAAACTTCTTCTTAGACACTTTTTATATATGAGATTATTAATATTATTCTATAATGCACCAAAAGTCTACAAAATACTACCAGTGAAGAAGTATGATGGATATAAGCATAAAAGATGTCATCACAGTAGGGTTTATCTAGGAAATGAGATGAGAGGGTCACCTGGAAAGAATAAGAGATGATTAATTCTCACCATATCAGGGAATCTAGTGGAAGACTCCTAGCATCTTGGATGGAATCTCTGGGGGTAGATTTAGGGTAGGACACCAAGGAGTGACTCATAGAATAAGGAAACATGGATGTGTTGTTATCTGTATCATTAAATGGAATACCAACAGCAATGGGACCATGGCCCCTAAGGAAAAAACAAAACAAAACTCTAAGAATGTAGAGATATATGTAATTCAAATATAAAAATGTGTGCACCATAATTATTCTTGGTCTGAAATCATTCATACATCATCAATGTTTCTTAAATAGCTGTCCTGGCAAGAAATGTATTAGAGCCACTTCTAACAGTCTTGGTAGAGTTCATTGTTAAATTTTCAGCGTGAGCACTTACATATCCAAATTAGGGCTTGATTTACTGATTTATTGATTATTTAGACTTGATACAGTGTTAATAATGCAGACTAAGCTGAAAAGTATACATGTGTATGTTTTATTCCCAGAGAGGCTGATTGTTAAGTATTTATCAGCACACCCCTGTATTGTTCTATAAACATCATTTGAGTTCAGTAGAAGGGTAGTAGAAGGCTCAGGGAATGAAGTCATTACAAGAATGAAGACCTGGTACCTATAAAATAACAATAATGAATATTACTAATTAGTAGTTGTAATAATAATAATAACTGACATTTACATAACATTAAGTTTCCAAAGTGCTTATATCTGTTGTCTCTTTTGAACCTCACAACATTTCTATTCATATCTGATAACAAACAGCAGAAAGAGCAATTATGAAAAATTGAGACCTTTACAAATACTTCAAATGCCTTATTGACAATATGCTGTGAGCATTGGGTAACCCATCATAAATGCAGCTGCAGTAGCAGGATACACACATCCCTGGTACATATTCATTTGGCACTGTGTATATTTGGGAGATTATTTCCATTTTGTTATGTAGCCTCATTACCATTCTCATAAGTCTGTATTTGATTACTAGTCTTAAAACTAGTCTTTATAACAGTAAATGCAAAATTATTTCCATAGCTCCCCTTGGTGTAACTTGCAGCACTATAGACACCATGATGAGCTTTTATCTTTAGATATCTCTAAAAGAGTTTGGAATAACCTGTGTCATAATTTTTTTTGTTTTTTTGTTTGTTTTTGTTTTGTTGTTTTCTTTAATGTATTTAATATACTTAGTTTTGAGCATTGATTTTCACAAGAGTTCAAATTACAAATTTTCTCCCCATTTCTACCCTCCTGCCCAATCCAAGATGGCATATATTCTAATTGCTCCATTCCTCAGTCAGCCCTCCCATCTGTCACCCCACTACCCTCCCATCCACCTTTCCCTTCTCCTGTAAGGCAAGATAAATTTCTATGCCCCATTGCCTGTGTATCTTATTTCCTAGTTGCATGCAAAAACTTTTTTTTGTTGTTTTTGAACGTCTGTTTTTAAAACTTTGAGTACCAAATTGTCTCCCCTCTTCCCTCCCCACCCACCGTCCCAAAGAAGGCAAGCAATCCAACATAGGCCAGATGCGTATCATTATATAAAACCCTTCCACAATACTCATGTTGTAAAAGATTAACTATGTTTTGCTCCTTCCTAACCTATCCCCCTTTATTGAATTTTCTCCCTCGACCATGTCCCTTTTTGAAACTGTTTGTTTTTGATTACCTCATTCCCCTATCTGCCCTCCCTTCTATCGTCCCCCCTTTTTTATCTTCTTCCTCCTTCTTTCCTGTAGGGCAAGATACGCAATTGAGTATGTATGGTATTCCCTCCTCAGGTCAAATTCAATGAGAGCAAGATTTACTAATTCCTCCTCACCTGTCCCCTCTTCCCTTCCTAGAGAGTTGCTTTTTCTTACCACTTTTATACAAGATAATTTACCCCATTCTATCTCTCCCTTTCTCCCTCTCTCAATATATTCCTCTAGTATTCCTTAATTTGATTTTTTTAGATATCATCCCTTCATATTTAACTCATCCTGTGTCCTCTGTATATATATATATACACCTACATATATACATACATAGACACACATATTTATATATATGAATACACATATATATGCATATTCTTTTCAGCTACTATGATATTGAGGTCTCAGGAATCATACACATCATCTTTCCATGTAGGAATGTAAACAAAACAGTTCAACTTTAGTAAGTCCCTTATGATTTCTCTTTCTTGTTTACGTCTCCATGCTTCTCTTGATTCTTGTGTTTGAAAGTCAAATTTTCTATTCAGTTCTGGTCTTTTCACTGAGAAAGCTTGAAAGTCCTCTATTTTATTGAAAATCTGTATTTTGCCTTGGAGCATGATACTCAGTTTTGCTGGGTAGGTGATTCTTGGTTTTAATCCTAGCTCCATTGACCTCCATAATATAGTATTCCAAGCCCTTCAGTCCCTTAAAGTGGAAGCTGCCAGATCCTGTGTTATCCTTATTATTTTACCACAATACTCAAATTGTTTCTTTCTGGCTGCTTCCAATATTTTCTCCTTGACCTGGGAGCTCTGGAATTTGGCGACAATGTTCCTAGGAGTTTTCTTTTCGGGATCTATTTGAGGAGGTGATCTATGGATTCTTTCAATTTCTATTTTACCCTGTGGCTCTAGAATCTCAGGGCAGTTCTCCTTGATAATTTCTTGAAAGATGATATCTAGACTCTTTTTTTGATCATGGCTTTCAGGTAGTCCAATAATTTTTAAATTATCTCTCTTGGATCTATTTTCTAGGGCAGCGGTTTTTCCAACAAGATATTTCACATTGTCTTCCACTTTTTCATTCTTTTGGTTCTGTTTTATAATATCTTGATTTCTCATAAAGTTGCTAGCTTCCCCTTGCTCTAATCTCTTTTTTAAGGTAGTATTTTCTTCAGTGGTCTTCTGGACCTCCTTTTCCATTTGGGTAATTCTACCTTTCAAGGCATTCTTCTCCTCATTGGCTTTTTGGAGCTCTTTGGTCATTTGAGTTAGTCTATTTTTTAAAGTGTTGTTTTCTTCAAAATTTTTTTCAGTGTTTTTATGGATCTCCTTTAGCAAGTCATTGACTTGTTTTTCATGGTTTCCTTGCATCATTCTCATTTCTCATCCCAATTTTTCCTCTACTTCTCTAACTTGCTTTTCCAAATCCTTTTTGAGCTCTTCCATGGCCTGAGACCAGTTCATGTTTTTCTTGGAGGCTTTTGGTGTAGGCTCTTTGACTTTGTTGACTCCTTCTTGCTGTATATTTTGGTCTTCTTTGTCACCAAAGAAATATTCCGAAGCCTGAGAGTGAATCTGAGTCCTTTTTCCCTGCCTGGCCATTTTCCCAGCCAACTTACTTGACCCTTGAGTTTTTGTCTGTGTATAACT
Source organism: Trichosurus vulpecula (assembly GCF_011100635.1). Taxonomy (NCBI): domain Eukaryota; kingdom Metazoa; phylum Chordata; class Mammalia; order Diprotodontia; family Phalangeridae; genus Trichosurus; species Trichosurus vulpecula. The sequence continues at coordinate 311,425,865 of NC_050573.1, read as the reverse complement.
ACTTGAAGAGTAGAGAGTACTTTGTTCCAAGCTTGAGGGGATGTGCTGTTTATTTCAGAGCTATTTCTATACAGCTTGCTCTGCCACACCAGCACTCCTCCTTCCTCAAGAACCAACCTGGACCTGACACAAATCTTAAGCATGCTCTGCACTCCTGCTCTGATCCACCACTTAATTTCTCCCACCACATGGGCCTGGGGCCGGAAGTAACTGCAGCTGTAGTTCTGTAGCTGCACCTCCCCCACTGCCCCTGGGGCAGTTGCCAAACCATGAACTCTGTCCCCCTCAGCTTTTCCCACTAACCTTCTCTGTTGTCTTTGGTGTTTGTGGGTTGAGAAGTCTGGTAACTGCCACAGCTCACTGATTCAGGGCACTAGGGCCTTTCCTGTCTTGCTCCCTGTCTGGTTGGTCCTGCCGCCACCCACGCTGAGCTCCGCTCCCTTCTGCTCCATGCTCAATAGACCTCATCCAGCAACCATCCAGGCTGTCCTGGGCTGGAGCCCTGCTTTCCTCTGCTATTTTGTGGGTTCTGCAGTTCTAGAATTTGTTCAAAGCCATTTTTATAGGTTTTTGGAGGGACGTGGTGGGGAGCTCATGCTTTCCAGCCACCATCTTTCTCTGTCATAATTTGGCCTATCTCAGAAGGTATTAAATCTGTTCCTTCAAAGAAAGTTATTTTTTCATTGAAAATTTGATCTATGACTTCTACGCTTGTTACATAACCTATTCCCTACCCCTCCCGAAATTTTCTAATTTGAAAATTTATTACATGCAGATCCATATTCTTTCTTGTGTATGAAACCTATGGGCACATTTTATTCGCATGCATAGTGGCAACAAAGTTACAAGACAGAGGGCATTGTAATGTTAAGTGATGCAGGTAATTCATAGAAATAGGGATTTACATGTGTGTGTGACAATGCAGATATAGATGACCTAGATATTTTCATATGTAGTCAAGTGATTTGTCCAAGGCAAAAGAGCAATGGACTTGGAATTAAGAAATCTGGGTTTTAATTCTGTCCTTACAGAGGGAGGGAGAGAGAGAGAGAGAGAGAGAGAGAGAGAGAGAGAGAGAGTGTACATCAAGTGATTTACCCAAAGTACAAGACAAATGGATTTAGAATTAAGAGACTTGGCTTTCTGTCTTGACAGACAGATAGATAAATAGACAGACAGAGAGAGGGAGAGACAGACAGACAGACAGACAGATAGATAGATAGACAGATTTCATATAGATATACAAGTACACATAAATATCGATATATCTTATATACATATACTTTATATAGGTGTATCTATCTCTATAAAATATAGATGTATATAAAATCTATATCTATATGTAGATATAGGAGGCAAAGTCAGAAGAGAGAATGGGATAAAAAGTTTCAGAAGTAAATGTTAGTTTATATTTACATAGCACAATAATATTTTCAATTAGCATTAGTGTGTTGCTTCCTTATAACAGTCTTGTGAAGTAGGTACTACAGTATAGGTATATTGAATGCAAGGGTCAGGTAGGCTGGCCAATTCTGGGGGAGTATTCCATCTAGCCCTAAGGAAATGTACCTCCTAATGTGGCCCATAGTCCATGCACATGTAAGTAATATAATTATTATGACTCCAGTTTTACAGATAAAGAAACTGAGTTTCAGAGAGGCTAAATGATTTGCCCACAGCCAGACAACTACTAAATCTCAGTGTGAGGATTTGAACCCAAGTTTTCATGACTCTAAGTATGGTACTCTATGATCCTATACTTCTCATGTTGCATTGGTAGAGGAAATTTCCACACTGATTAATCACGGCATGTCGATGAATCGATATATTATGGTAATATGTTCCTAGCTTTAGAGTAGCTATTTATTTTGATGACACAAAGTTCTTTCTTGCATCTTTCTAAATTCCACTAGAATAGATATTGATACATCACAGAGAAATTTCTTCCAAGCAAATTAGATAAACTTGGTGTCCCAGCCAATAGTGCCATTCTTAGTAAGCTTCAATGACAAAGTTCTGGCAGAGCTCTACTAAACGTCTAATCACATTTGCCTCTGGGACAACAAAAGGCAGAAGTCCTGTTACAGGGCAACTTGGACTTTTTGAAAATCAGAATACTGTTTTAATTGTTAAAACACAGTACACAAGCCTTGGTTGCCAAACCCATTTTGAATACATTTGGAGAGGTTGTAGAGTATATATTCCTAAAGGCTACTCATCTGCAAGACATTAAAAACACATCTATCCATATTTATTGAAGACCCCTTCCCCAGAGGGATAGGAATGTCTTTATATCTTAAAAATTACACCTTCTTTTTAGTCAATCTTTCTTTAAATCATTTATTTATTTATTTAATATTTTTAGTTTTCAGCATTGATTTCCACATGATTTTGAGTTACAAATTTTCCCCCCATTTCTACCTTTCCCCCACTCCAAGATGGCATACATTCTGATTGCCCCATTCCACAGTCAGCCCTCCCATCCCCTTTTCCCTTAATTTCTTGTAGGGCAAGATAGACTTTTGTGCCCCATTGCCTGTATATCTTATTTAGTAGTTGCATGCAAAAACTTTTTTTTTGAACATCTGCTTTTAAAGCTTTGAGTTACAAATTCTCTCCCCTCTTCCTTCCCTATCCACCCTGCCTAAGAAGGCAAGCAATTCAACATAGGCCACACGTGTATCATTATGCAAAACCCTTACACAATACTCATGTTGGGAAAGGCTAACTACATTTTGCTCCTTCCTACTCGATCCACCTTTATTCAATTTTTTCCCTTGACCCTATCCCTTTTCAAAAGTGTTTGCTTTTGATTACCTCCTCCCCCTATTTGCTCTCCCTTCTATCTTCCCCCCTTTTTTATCTCCTTCCTCCTTTCCTGTGGGGTAAGATACCCAATTGAGTATGTATGTTATTCCCTCCTCAGGTCAAATCCAATGAGAGCAAGATTCACGCATTCCCCCTCACATGCCCCCTCTTCCCTTCCAAGAGAACTGCTTTTTCTTGCCACTTTTATGTGAGATAATTTACCCCATTCTATCTCTCCCTTTCTCCCTCTCTCAATATATTCCTCTCTTATCCCTTAATTTGATTTTATTTTTTTTAGATATTATCCCTTCATATTCAACTCACCCTGTACACTCTACCAAAATATACATATATGTGTGTCTGTGTAAGTATGTATGTATGTATATTAGCTTCAACTACCCTAATACTGAGAAAGGTTTCATGAGACAGAAATATCATCTTTCCATGTAGGAATGTAAACAAAATAGTTCAACTTTAGTAAGTCCCTTATGATTTCTCTTTCCTGTTTACCTTTTCATGCTTCTCTTGATTTTTGTGTTTGAAAGTCAAATTTTCTATTCAGCTCTGGTCTTTTCACTGAGAAAGCTTGAAAGTCCTCTATTTTATTGAAAATCCATATTTTGCCTTGGAGCATTATACTCAGTTTTGCAGGGTAGGGGATTCTTGGTTTTAATCCTGTCTCCATTGACCTCTGGACTATCATATTCTAAGCCCTCTGATCCCTTAATGTAGAAGCTGCTAGATCTTGTATTATCCTAACTGTGTTTCCACAATATTCAAATTTTTTCTTTCTGGCTGCTTGCAGTATTTTCTCCTTGATCTGGGAGCTCTGGAAATTGGCAACAATATTCCTAGGAGTTTTCTTTTTGGGATCTTTTTCAGGAGGCGATCAGTGGATTCTTTCACTTTCTATTTTACCCTGTGGCTCTAGAATATCAGGGCAGTTCTCCTTAATAATTTCTTGAAAGATGATATCTAGGCTCTTTTATTGATCATGGCTTTCAGGTAGTCCAATAATTTTAAAATTGTCTCTCCTGGACCTATTCTCCAGGTCACTGGTTTTTCCAAGGAGATATTTCACATTGTTTTCCATTCTTTCATTCCTTTGGTTCTGTTTTATAATATTTTGATTTCTCATAAAGTCACTAGCTTCCACTTGCTCCAATCTAATTTTTAAGGAGATCTTTTGGACCTCCTTTTCCATTTGGCTAATTCTGCCTTTCAAGGCATTCTTCTCCTCATTGGCTTTTTGGAGCTCTTTTGCTATTTGAGTTAGTCTATTTTTCAAGGTGTTATTTTCTTCAGTATTTTTTTTGGTCTCCTTTAGCAAGTCATTGACTTGTTTTTCATGGTTTTCTTACCTCACCCTCATTTCTCTTCCCAATTTTTCCTCTACTTCTCTTATTTGTTTTTTCCCAATCCTTTTTGAGCTCTTCCATGGCCTAAGACCAGTTCATGTTTTTCTTGGAAGCTTTTGAGATAGGCTCTTTGACTTTGTTGACTTCTTCTGACTGTATGTTTTGTTCTTCTTTGTCACCAAAGAAATATTCCAGTGTCTGCGTCTGAATCTGAGTCTGTTTTCACTTCCTGTTCATGTTCCCAGCCAACTACTTGACCCTTGACCTTTTCATCAGGGTATGACTGCTTGTAGAGAGTACTTTGTCCCAAACTTGAGGGGCTGCTCTGTTGTTTTTAGAGATATTTCTACACAGCAAGCTCTGCCACACCAGCACTCCTCCTCCCCCAAGAACTGCCAACCTGGACTGCAACTCAGATCCAAGCAGACTCTGCACTCCCATTCGGATCTGCCACTTCATTCCTCCCACCAGGTGGGCCTGGGGCCAGAAGCAACTGCAGCTGTAGCTCTGTAAGCAGCCTCAGAGCTGCATCACCTCTGCTACTCTGGGGTGGCGACTGACATTGAACTCTTTTCACTCTGTCTCAGCAGCTTTTCCCAGTAGCCTTCTCTGTTGTCTTTGGCATTTGTAGGTTAGAAGTCTGGTAACTGCCACAGCTCACTGATTCTGGGCACCATGCCTGTTCCGCCTGGCTCCTGGTCCAGTTGGTCCAGACACAGCCCACACTGGGCTCTGCTCTGCTACGCTCGCAGCACAGTGCGTTAGACCTTACCCAGCCCTGCTTCCCTCTGCTTTTTTGTGGGTTCTATAGTGCTAGAATTTGTTCAGAGCCATTTTTATAGGTGTTTGGAGGGTCCTGGGGGAGAGTTTTAGGCAAGTCCCTGCTTTCCAGCTGCCATCTTGGCTCCCTTAAGTTGATCTTAAGATGAGATTTATTTAAAAATCAAACCCACAAACAATATACTATGATCCTGGACAGAGAATTATAGAAAATAGAATGCTGATGTGGAACCAAAGGATGGGACTTCCAATCACCTCTTCTGCTACCTGTGTACCTTAGGCAAATCATTTTACATAATGAATTGGACTAGATGATCTCTAAGTCTCCTTCCAGCTCTAAATCTTCTGAATAAAAGGTACCAAAACTTTTTAACCTGACCCGTTGTGTTAAAACCTATTCTAGCCCTGCTGTTATGTACTGATCCATCTCATAGATGCAAGTTGTCCCAATATATGAAAAGTACTGAATAAAAATCCATGAGGGAATGTTTTCAATAGTTATGCTTTGGAGTCTCAAGATTGATTAAGGAGAATTAAAGGTTAAATCTGGAAAATTAGACCATGAATAAACTTTGGTGCCTTGATTTTTCTTATGAGCTCATGATCACCAGTACAGGAATTACTCAGAGGTCTAGCCACGGACAAAAAGAGTAGGTTTGTAGCTCTAGGAGGCTCATTCAATGAGCCCAAGGATGAGTCAGATGATCTCTCAACTTCCTTTATCCCATCAATCAGTTACCTTACAATGCTTAATGATGCCACAGCTTACATCTGGAAGTAAAAGCAACAGATAACACTTTGCTTTCCCATCAGTCCAAAAGTAAGAGAATATCCCTCACACTTGGCAAAGATGCAATTTTTCCTGTACAGAGGGGGAATGCTAGGGACCTATCTTAGGAGCTCCTCTCCCTCCTCACACTGCCCCTCTCCCACATCAGAGTGCAGACTTAGAGATTTGCTACACAAAGTCTGCAGTACATCCTGAGGCCTCTGTCAGCTGTACAAAATATTCTTAAATAAATCTCTTTCAGACATGTAGTCTTTTATGTAGTGTTTCTAGTCCCATGGCCTCTTCCTAGTGCAGATGCTAAATTTACCATAAAATCGATCATTTGGAAAGGCCTTTGCCCCAAAGGTAGGAATTGGAAAGGGTAGGGGAAACTGATAAAGATCAAGTTTCTTTTCATTTAAAAAAATACTAAAACTGTTGTATAATCACTCAAAGGATACAAGAGTGGGGATGGGGTGGAAAAAAAGAGGGAAGGAATAAGCATTTATATAGCACCTGCTATGTGCTGAGCATTTAACTAATATTATCTCATTTGGTCTTCACAACAATCCTGTGAAATAGGTGCCATTATTATCTGCATTTTAAAATTGAGAGGCGAACAGAGTTTAAATGACTTGCCCAGGGTCACACTCATAGAAAGTGTTTAATCCAGATTTTAACTCCAGCCATCCTTATTCCAGGCTCACCATTCAATTCACTGTTCCGCCTACCTGCCAACAAATAAACACTTATCAAAAGAATTGTAAGCCACTAATAGCCATATCAAAGATTTCTCCAAATCCCATAACCATAATAAGTAAGAAGTACTAATGAGTATGAAGTAGCAGTAATAAAAAGAGAAATACAATTCTGGGGTTTCACATAACACCCAGCAAAATTGGCAAAGATGAAAAGATGAGAATAGTCATCAGGTAGGGGGGAAGGCATACTAATGCACTGTTAGTGGAGCTGTGAATTGTATCAACTATTCTGGAAAGGTCTAGAATCAGAAATCCCTCCAGTAGGCATAGACCCTTAGGATGTCAGTGACAAAACAGCTTGATGTAAATGGAAAAAACAAGAATAACGATATAATTGAAAATGAAGATTTTGAAATGATGACTAAACTTAGAGCCAAAAAGAGACATGAGCTACATAACTCTCTCCATTCCTAGTAAAAGTGGCATACTATGGGGATAGAACAGGAAAATAGTATTAGCCTTGATTAATGTATTGGTTACTATTCCTGAATGGTTTTCCCCCACTCTTTTGGATTCTTTGAGATAAGCAATGACTCTCAAGGAGGAGGAGGAGGAGGAGGAGGAGGAGAAATACATTGAAAATATAGGTGATGCAAAAACAACAACAAAAGGCATCCATCAAAAACTTTTAAGACTTATCAATTTTATTCAAGTTCCTGCAATGAATGGCTCTAATCCACTGGGTCAAACCACTTTGGGGCCTAGTTTTTTATTGCTTCACTAAAGAGGTTCCTTGTAGATTCCCATTCAATTTGCGTCCTGGGTCATGTGCTCTGTTCTGTTCATTTGTTAATAATAACTTGATTTTCTTCTTTGGACTGGTAGCATTTGGTTTTCAGGTTAGACTTAATAGCTACCTTTGGTTGGCATGTTTCTTGAGTTTGTAACTCTGAATACTTGTAGCAACTGAATTCATTCATCTGAGTGCATTTTTAAGTGCTACTTCCTTCAAACTATCCATCTACCTGCCTTACCACCCTACTTCTCTAACCCCTTCCCATCATTTCCACCTTTTACTCTATTCATCATCCTTGTAATTTGCCAGTTCAAAACTCTCTTGCCTTAGCTACCACTTCCATATATGAAGTATGTAGCTCAATAAGAATGTAAGCCCAGTGAGGACAGAGACCACCAACATTGTACCCCCAGAATTTAATGCAGTTCTTGGCATGCATTAAATGAGATTTTAGAAACACACAGGAACATTTTATTCATTCATTTGTAATGATGGAGTTCAACTGAAACTGTCATCCAACCAATCAACTCATTCCACTTAAAGTAATAAACTACTTTAGGTGAGAACAAGTCAATTGAATCAATCAATCAAAGCCATTTAATGATGCTCAAACAAGCTAGTTAATCATGTTAAGAAGGAGCTGAGTGTGTCAAGCCATCTGATGAAATAAAATGATTCTACACAGGAAGTTAGTTGGGATTAGCTGGGGAAGTCATGCCAGTGAGGCTTGTATAAGCTACCAAGTCAGCTCAGATTCTAGCCTTCAAGGGTCAAGATGGCTCAGTGGTGGAAACAGCCAAGACTCTGAGAGGGAATTTCTCCTGGACAGTAATGTGAACTTCATAATGCTGGCAGATTTGGGCTTCCCATGGACCTCCTTGAAATATCCGCAGATAACAGCAGTTTACACCAACTTCTATGTAACCATCCAAGGATAAATTAGGTACGCTGAAAAAAACTTCAGCATTCTACAAGGAAGTCAATATACCAAAGAAAACTTCATGACTATCCCCAAAAGGAGGTAAAAATAGACTTCCAGCAAAAGGAGTTATAGGAACTACCAATTACATTTTTCCCATAGAAACTCTCTAAGCTTGAGTCCACTGTCCCCTGAACTCCCTCCGTACATTCCTATGGTAGAACTGTGTCCTTGGTTTTATTATTGCTTAGAATTTTTTTGGGGGGGGGGTACTTCATTCCAATTTTTTTACACCCCCTTAGTAAATATTCCTTTATAAAAGTTAATTAACTCAGGCTGACTAAAATTGACATCATTTGATTATTGTTGGGTTTGGGAGAGATTGTCAAAGAAGATTTTTGAGCAATAGCATTTAAAAGGGACCCACTTACCTCAAGTAACCTGAAAGGAGAAGTATTCCAGCTGCCTTTTGGGGACCTCACATGCCATTGGGAGTAAGGGTTGAGAGGTAGCCTTAGAGCCTGTACTATATAGCCATTCATTCATTTATTCATTTCTAAGTGGTTGTTTTCATGAGTCCCTAGTTATTCTCCACCTACCCCACCGCTCATCTATAACATTATCATAGCATCATAAGATAAATGATTTAAAACTAGAAAGGACCTTAGAAGTCAAACCCTTCCATTTCACAGATGAGAAAGTATAGGCCTAGAGAGGTTTAATGACTTAGGCTAGGCCACATAACAAATAGACATCTGAAACAGAATTCAAATCCAGGGCTTTCTGACTTCAATCTGGCATTTATCTTCTTTATTTATTACACTGCCTCTTACTAACATATATTTTAAATTTACTAGTGTGTATATGTATGCATGTTACACACACACACACACACACACACACACACACACACAAGTATTTTGTCCTACTTCTTGAGGCAGAATGTGATGTAAGCTCCTTGAGGGTAGAATTTTTTTTCAATTTTTAATTTTGTCATGTCTGACTCTTCATTATTCCATCTGGGGTTTTCTTGGCAAAGATACAGGAGCACTTTTTGCCATTTCCTTTTCCCACTCGTTTTACAGATGAAGAAACTGAGGCAAAGAGGGTTAAGTGACTTGCCTAGGGTCATACAGCTAGTAGGTGCCTGAGGTCAGATTTGAACTCAGGAAGATGAGTCTTCCTGACTCAGGCATGGCATCCTATCTACTGCCCCACCAAGTGACTCCAAGAAACACTTAGTGAATGTTTATGGAATGAATCAGTCAAATCAATTAACCAACTAACCAATCACTAATTAGTTCTGAAATGTCTATTATGTGTCAGGAACTGAATATAGAAGCACAAATAATAAGACAATCCCTACTCTCTAGTAACTTATAATGTGTTCTTCGGCATTGGTTCATACACATCTCCCATGTTTCCCTGAATTTCTCACATTTGTCATGCCTTAAAAAGTGAAAGTGATCATTGAAAATAGCTAGCATTTATATCATGCTTCAACTTTTGCAAAGTGCTTTAAGTATATATCTCATTTGATCCTGCTGGCAGATCCATGAATGAGTACAACTAATCTGGAAAGCAATTTGGCATTTGACGGAAAACATTACTAAATCATGCATGACTTTGGTCTGCTATCACTGCTAGGTCCCTACCCAAAAAGTGATCAAGTAAGTAAGGAAAGATTCTATATGAGCTAAGTATTTATAGCAGCTCTTTTGTGGCAGCAAAAAGTTGGAACCAAAAATGATTCCCATCAATTGAGGAATGACTGAATAACGAGGTATATGAATATGGCAGCATAGTACTAACCTATAAGAAACAAGGAAATAGATCATTTCAAAGAAACTTGGAAAGACATATGAATTGCGGCAGACTGAGGTGAACAGAAACAGAAGAATTCTTAGTATAACATCAATATTATAAAAACAAAACATTTCAAAGACTTTTACAAACTAAGGAGAAATAAAATGAACAGAAACAGGAGAAAAAAATTATACAAAAACTACACAGCAATAAAAAAATTCAAAAGCTGTGAGAACAACAAATAATACAACGACCATTTGCTAAACATGAAATGTTCTGTCTACTTCTTGACAGAGAATAGATAGATTTTAGGAACAAAATGAGATATTTGTATTTTAGTTTACAACCAATGTGCCAATTTGTTTTTCTTGACCTGTATATTTATTGAAAGAAATTTATTTATTTCTTTTTTCCCCTAGTGGGTATAAAAGAGATATTTGCATTATTATTAATTTTAAATAGCAAGGTGCAGGGGGTGCTGCAGATGTGAAATGTTGAATACACTTTCAGAGAAGTCCATTGTATTATTAGTTGTGCTTAATTGTTTTACTTTATCACAAGAGCCTCTTGTGGATTGGGATATTACAAACATTTACATATGTAAATGTTTGCAAGGTAGAAACAAAGACATCAATAAATCTTCATTTAAAAATCAATCTTTACAACAACCTTGTAAGGAAGATGCTTTTAGTATCTTCATTTTATGCAATACCAAATTCATTAATTAATAGTTTAATATTAAAACACCTCCAAGTGACAATAATAAGGATGCAAGTATGAAAAATCCTATCATTTCAATAAACTACTTATTCATGTATAAGTTCACTCATTCATTCAGAATGATTTAGGGATAATATTCTCGTATGGGGGGAATTTACAATTTAATTCTGAAAGCAATAGTATCAGTTTCCACATATATGTCCATATATCCATAGAGAACAGGTTCCTCAGGGATCAAAGTGGGGTGGGGGATGGGGATTGAAGAAGCAAACTAACTCTATTTTGTGAACAGCATTCATTTTGCAACTTAAAAGTCTACATTCCTATAAAAGCTTTGTTCATTTGATTTCAGGGAAATACCACAAAATGTTCTGTATAACCTGTGGTTAGTACCATTAGGTTTTGTCATATTCTGGCCAATCAGAAAGAAGAAATTCCCTTGTTGCTCGAGATTATGGTACCTGATATGTTCCTCATTATTAACTATGAGAATGCTTTGTTATTTATAATTCAGTGTCCTGGTGCCTTCGGAGAGGCCTTTTTTCCAATTTGTTATGTTACCACATGCCTTGCTAATAAATCAACATGCTCAAATTTAATTGCCTCAGCTTTTTCCAGTCTCATTTGCAGCAGCAGTACAAAGCTTAGTGGGCTGAACTTGGAATCTGGAAGACCTGGGCTCTTAGCTATGCAAGCCTGAGCAAGTCACCTCACCTATCCTGGCCTCAGTTTTCCTCATCTGTAAAATGTATATTATTAGGAACACCTACCATACAGTGTCATTGTTATGTGCTCATTTGGAATTGGGAAAGCTTGAATTCAAATGCTGCTTCAGACACTTAGCTGTGTGACCTTGGGCAGCTTCAGTTTCTCAGTTTTCCAATCTCTTGATTCCTGTGTTTGAAAGTCAAATTTTCTATTCAGCTATGGTCTTTTCATTGAGAAAGCTTGAATGTTCTGTGTTTTATTGAAAATCCATATTTTGCCTTGGAGCATGATACTCAGTTTTGCTGGGTAGGTGATTCTTGGTTTTAATCCTAGCTCCATTGACCTCCAGAATATCATATTCCAAGCCCTTCGATCGCTTAATGTAGAAGCTGCTAGATCTTGTATTATTCTGGTTATGTTTCCACAATACTCATATTGTTTCTTTCTGGCTACTTGCAGTATTTTCTCCTTGACCTGGGAACTCTGGAATTTCACTACAATACTCTTAGGAGTTATCTTTGTAGGATCTATTTCAAGAGACAATTGGTGTATTCTTTCAATTTCTATTTTACCCTGTATTTCTAGATTATCAGGGAAGTTTTCCTTGATAATTTCCTGAAAGATGATGTCTAGGCTCTTTTTTTTGATCATAGCTTTCAGGTAGTCCAATAAGTTTTAAATTGTCTCTCCTGGATCTATTCTCTAGGTCACTGGTTTTTCCAATGAGATATTTCACATTGTCTTCCATTTTTAATTCCTTTGGTTCTATTTTTAAATAACTTGATTTCTCATAAAGTCACTAGCTTCTACTTGCTCTAATCTAATTTTTAAGGTGGTATTTTCTTCAGTGGTCTTTTGGACCTCTTCTTCCATTTGGCTAATTCTGCCTTTCAAGGCATTCTTCTCCTCATTGGCTTTTTGGAGCTCTTTTGCTATTTGAGTTAGTCTATTTTTTAAGGTGTTGTTTTCCTCAGTACTTTTTGGGTCTCCTTTAGCAAGTCCTTGACTTGTTTTTCAAGGTTTTCTTGACTCATTCCCATTTCTCTTCACAATTTTTCCTCTACTTCTCTAACTTGCTTTTCCAAATCAATTTTGAGCTCTTCCATGGCATGAGGCCAATTCATATTTTGCTTGGAGGCTTTTGATGTAGGCTCTTTGACTTATTGACTTCTTCTGGCTGTATGGTTTGATCTTCTTTGTCACCAAAAAAAAAGATTCTAGAGTCTGAGTCTGAGTCTGCATCCTTTTTCGCTGCCTGGCATGCTCCCAGCCAACTACTTGACCTTTGAGCTTTTTGTCAGAGTATGACTGCTTGTAGAGTAGAGAGTGCTTTGTCCCAAGCTTTAGGGGCTTCGCTGCTGTTTTCAGAGCTACTTCTTCACAGAAAGCTCTGCCACAGCAGTGCTCCTCCTCCCTCAAGAACTGCCAACCAGGATTGTGACCCATATCCAAGCAGGGCAAAGCTGCCTCTGTGCCAGCAAAGTACTCCTTACGCTCCTGCTCTGATTCACTGCTTGATTCCTCCCACCATGTGAGCCAGGGACTCAGGAAGCAGCTGTCTCTGGAGCTCTGGAAGCAGTCACAGAAGCTTCCTGTTGCTGCCGCTGCCACCACCGTGCCACCTGCGCCACTCCAGGGGGGCTAGACCACTCTTACCTTGATACAGCAGTTTTCCCACTAACTTGCTCCATGGTCTTTGGTGTTTGTCAGTTGAGAAGTCTGGTAACTGCCACAGCCCAATGATTCATGGCCCTCAGGCCTGCTGCTGCCCACTCCCACTCTGGTCTGTCTTGGCATGGCCCATGGGTTGTGCTCCGCTCCTAGCACTGTGTGATAGACCCTTCCCAGCAACCATCCAGGCTCTCCTGGGCTGGAGACCTGCTTCCCTCTGCTATTTCATGGGTTTTGCAGCTCTAGAATTTTTTCAGAATCATTTTTCACAGGTGTTTGGAGGGATTTGGGGGAGAGCTTAAGTGTGCCCCTGCTTTCCAGCTGTCATCTTGGCTCCCCATTAATATCTTCATTTTAAAGATGAGGCATCTGAAAATTAGAAAATTTCAGTGATTTCCCTTGAGTCATACAATGAGACAGAATTCAAAGTCATTTTACTCATTCCAAGTCCACACTCCATTTACTTCATCACCTTGCTGTCTACAATTTCTTTAATCTAGAATAATTTGTTCAGCCACTCTCCAATCCATAGGCACCTACTTCCTTTCTAGTTTTGGTTTGGTTTTACTCTCATGGGGAGAAAAATCTTGCTAAGGATAGTTTGGCAAAATGAGGCCTTTGTTTCTTTACTTAACCATTTGGAGCATATGTCCAGTAGTGAGTCAGAGGGTATAAATATGTCAGAGACTTTTAAGAAATCTTCAAATTATTTTCAGGCATGGCTGGATCAATTCACAGCTCTACCAAAATTATATTAATATAACATAGAAGAAAATAGACAATCTCTTCTCATAGCCATTCCACCTTTGAATCTGTCAAAAAATGTGAGGGGGGCACTTTATTCTAAGGCCAATTGAATGAATCTGATATAAAACTTCAGCTGCTTAGTTGGAATTATAAGCAGGTGATCCTTACTTTGTCCTGGATCTACGTTGAAGCCTGGAAGAAGCATCATCAGCATCTTCTGTTACCAACCTTTCAGTTGAGATATCATCTCATCACAAGAACGAGGAGAGTTTCTATATTTGATCTGGAAAAATGTTAAAAATTATGGGCATACTATGTTTGCCAGCTTCTGACAACCATTTTTTGGGGGCAGGGGAGGGCAGGAAATGCAGAACTTTAGATTTTAGAGAAAAAGAAAGACAACTCAAATTGGAGAAACTAAAGGGATGCTTAATACAGACACAAACCAATAAGGAAATTAGCTGCACAAATTTCTACATTAACTTCCTTTTAATCAGTCAGAATGCATCATGGATATGTTAATTACCATTCTGCCCTCAGACATACTATAATGACAGGAGAGCCTGGTGAAAGATAATACTCATTTCTAAAGAGAGTTTAAAAACTAGGAGAGAATAGGACCTTCCATTGGTTTTACCTGGTCAGCTAGTATAATTTAGGCTTGTTTATTCTTCCTAATCTCAATCTTATCATTGCACAAAAATCCATTTCTGTAAGATATTTTATACCAATATCTTTCCAATATGCCAACAAGTTTTTATATCAGTACTTTTCCAGTGGTGCCACATACCTACCAAAACATAGGACACTATGGTATCAGAAGAATTAAAGCACTGAATCACAAAATGTCAGAGTTGGAAATGATTTAAGGGCTTCATCTAGTCCAGACTGTAGCTATAAAAATATCCATAACTTTCCAGATGAGCATGTAGCCTTAGATTGAAGGTCTTCAGTAAGAAGGAATTCACTACTTGCTGAGGAAGCCTGTGCTATTTTGGAATGGATCTAATTGCTAGGAAATGGTACCTTACATCAACCCTAAATCTTCTCCCTAGAAACTTCTGCCCATTGCTCTGAGTTCTGGGGCCAAGCAGAATGAATTCAATGCAACTATCTAATTGTATCTCCCATAAATTTTTATTTTCTCCAGGCAAAATGTTTCCATTTCCTTTGATCCATGAAATTGGAAGCAACCAAAAGGGTGATGAAAAGATATGTAGTGGGTGAAAAGAATATGCATGAGGCATTGTTAACAATGATATGTGTGAATTGGCATAGAAAGGATCATAAGGAATGTGTATCATTCAAATAGAAGGTGGGAGACTGAGGAATATCAGATGCAAAGCTCAAATGCTCTACAAGCATTCCTTTTAAAAAATTATTTGATATTTTATTTTTCCCAGTTACATGTAAAAACAATTTTAGCATTTGTTTTTAAAGTTTTGAGTTCTAAATTCTCTCCCTTCCTCCTTCCCCACCCCCTTTCATTGAGAAGGCAAGTCTTTTGATATAGGTTTATACATGTGTAGTCATGCAAAACATCTCCATACTATTCATGTTTCTCTGAGTATTCCTGGATTATTCAAATAAAAAAAAACTTGCGTGTAGAGTGGATCATTGACGATGGATCTATGGAAAAATATGGTAAGGTTGAGAAAGTTATTGACTGTAATCTATATGGTAGAGGCTGTCCATAACAGTGCCATCATACAGCTTTCCATGTTTTAAAGACTTGTCTTGAGATATGATGGTAGTATTATGAGTTCAGAAATGAAAGTTACTTGAGAGGCTACTGAATCGAATCCTGACATTTTACAGATGAAGAAATTGTGTCCCAGAGAGGATAAACAACTTGACCATGTTCACACAGCTAGTGAGTACCTTAAATAGGATCTGTACCCAGTACTTCTTGATTCCAACTCCAGAGACCTATCTGCTAAATGAAATGGCTCCCCTTATTTAAATAACATTTACCAAGAGTGATAATATAACAATGTAGGACACAATGAGAACCACTGACAAGAGAATCATTTAAGCAAATGGATTTGTAAAAACACTATTGTCTCAAGCCTGTCCATGTCAGGACTATGATTTGAATTAAACATGAGGTAACTTCTTTCATAGAATCAATAAGTACTGCTGTATCCAGGGCCATCTCCAGTCATCCTGATCTATATCTTGCCACTGGACCCAGAAGGCTCAGGAGGAGAGTGTGAGGCTGGTGATTTTGGACAGCCCTCCCTCACTTGAATCTAATTTACTTGAAAGTCATGACATCTCCTTCCTAATGTCATGGCCATCTTCAAATGCAGGACAAACAGTAACCTGTGTGTAGTAGCAGATGCCCCACTGGGGACCCAACTGGCCAGTTCCAGTTGAGCAACACATCTCCTTCCTTCCTTGCTTTCTTCCTTTCTTCCTTCTTTCCTTCCCCCCACCCCTGCCTCCTTTTCTTCCTTTCCCTTCTCTCTCTCCTTGCCCTCTGTCCACATAGGGAATCATTCCCTTACCTACAGGTGCTCTCCCCAAAGGAATATAAATTTTGATCACTGAAACCTAGCAAGATATCTTTGGTTTTACAGTCTATATTTCTTTTAGTTTATGGACCATCCCTTAAACCCAAATTACTCTAGCTCTCATTGATTGGCTAACAATGGGTCACAAGCCCAAACCTCATTTGGTCGTTGTTTGGATTCTGATGGCTCAGAGTGAGTGTAAATAGCAATTCTTTCTGTTGTGGCCAGAAACCTTAAGGATCTTCCCCTTCCAGATGGATTTTATTTTGTTTTCTTGATTGGTAAAAGAGGCCATTCTTTGCCTCATTTTTACCTAGCCTTAATCACTGAATGGGCATTGCCTCAGAAAAAAGTGATACCAGGAAAAACCTTAGTTCAAAAATGCCAAGGCCTCTCAGTGCATCTTGGGCCATCTCCAGTTGCCCTGATATTTATCTTGCTACTGGACCCAGACGGCTTGGGAGAAAAGAGTGAGGCTAATGACTTTGCATACCCCTCCCTCACTTAAATACAATTCACTTGCAATTCATGAGGTCTTCTTCCTGATGTCATAGTTCTCTTTGAGAATGAAGGACAAACAACAACAAGTGCAAATAACATTGCTTGCAACCATGTTTTATTTCACAGACAAAAATGGCTCTTAACAGCTTTCTGAAGGCTATGCTTCAGCCACCTGCTGTTAGACTTGTTTGCGTTTTCTTAGAAAATTTGTTCTTTTATGACATTAAAACAGAGAGGCGTGCAGGCAGCCCACTTGGAGCTAATGTCTAGAGATGTTTGCAAGGCACACTTCTTAATGAACACCATAACTTCCTGCATGTTTCCTAGCGGTAACTAGGAACAATAGGAAGCACTTGGTGTCTCAATTGTAGCTTATTTTATTTTATTTTTTTTATTAGTGGTATTAGCTGCCTTGCAGGCACAGGCAATTTCTACCACTTTTGTTGAGGGTGCCTTACTGGCAGGCTGTGTAACTCTCTGTGGCTTCTGTAAACATGGATTTTCCTGTAGAACAGTGATTTCCTTTTATTTTACTTATGGGCCCATTCCTAGGGAATTGGGGACCATTAATGGGATACCATTACATTCATCCTCTCCTTGGCAGTCATTTCCATTGCTGCAAATAAGATGATGCCTATCATAACATTTTCTTTTTCTATTCCTGCAGCTGGCATGTAGATGTATTATAATCCCCAAAGTAGAATGATGGTTTTAGAAACATAAATCCCCATAGCTATATGCAGCTTTCATCATAGTCCATGATAATGATTGTTTATTGTTGTAAGATTTGGAGAAGGTAAGATTAGAGTGTTGTTAAACCACATCTTGTCAGTGCTTGTCTACTTGGCCTATTTCTTAGGAACTATTACTATTATATCTGCTTCTATAGCATGATCCTAGTTTCCTCTTCTCTTTACCATCAGCCCTAGATGGAACTCTGATGATGGACTTGGCAGGGAAATCAAGAAGGAACAGATTGGGAAAGATTATGTTTGAAGTAAATTCATTTGTTATATTTTAGCGCTAATTCCTAAGCTCCTTCTGCCCACACAACTCCCATAGGATATCATCAAAAGAGTCCCAGACATGAAAGGAATATCTCCAGCATCATTTGGGGAATGGTTTTCAAAAATCCACATATTTGATAACACATTGCTATTGATTAACTTCATCATATCTGTAAAATTGTGTATTAACGTGTGTGTGTGTGTGTATGTGTGTGTGTTTGTGTATGTAGTACATAGGGTTGAGTTAGATAAGGGCAGCAATGGAAAGCAATAGCTTCCCCCAAATAATGTAAATACATAAAGTTAATTTAATCAAATGGGCAATTTCCTGAAGATTGGCAAAATGTTATCTTTCATCAATTACTTAGAAACATAGCAGCTTTTTTCAAGGTTAATAAATGTTAATAAAAGTGTTTCAAATGGAATTTGGAACAACTACAATGTTCCCTCCAATCCTACCTTATCTTGGAATGAAATTTAATGAAAAAGAAATGAAAGGGAAACAAAATGATAACATTTTTATTCTTTTTTAACCAGGGATCATATTCTATTTCATTTTCATTTTAACAAACAGATATATGTGGGTAAGGCACTAGGATAGGCTATACTGTTACAAATATACATACAACTCAGACCCTGCTTTCAAGCAATTTACAATCTAATGGGAGAAACAACATATAGACATAACCGGAAGAAAATGACAATAAAATAAGTAAAAAAGAAAGGTCTGAGCAAAGTATTTTTAGAAATTTAAAATAGAAAAAACTAGTGTGATGTTTGGATTGGGGAGACAAGTAAAGAGCTGATACCTTAGCTCAGTGTTGAAGAAAGAGAAAGATTTAACAAATGCATAAATGATGGAGTTCACATGAAGTGTTTGGTTGAGGAGGGGAGACAAGGGAATAAATAGCAAAGATATGGGGAAGGGAGTGGGAAGGACAACAATAAAGAAAACAGAATAAACCAATATTTCTGGAAGGTAAATATCAATATTGTACTTAATTCAATAGGCAATAGATATTTAATGAATACTTTTGACTTGAAGAATGGCATGATTAGAGGAGTACATTAAGACAAATACACAAAAGACTCCAAGTGGCATAGAATACCGGCAGTAAGAACAGTTATTAAGGTTTTACAAGAGAACATAAGGAAATAAATGAGAACCTAAAATGGGAACAGATATTGCAGTCAGAAATAATAAGAAATGGCAAATGAAGGATGAGTCAGAGGTAACAAGCTAGAATTACTAGGCTTCTTGTAGACACTGTTGTCATCAACAGAATTGGGAATTTATATAATATAATTTATGTAATGTAAGTGGAAAGAGGTAGGTTTGAGGGGAATGACAAAGAGTCTAGTTTGGCCATGTTAAGTTTGAAATGCCAATGGGACAACCAAGTGAAGCTATTTATCAGACAGTTTAAAATTGGGGAATACAGTTTTTGCAAAGAATTGGGTATGAAACTAGTTATTTGAGAAT